>NC_139972.1:40563666-40863666 GCF_963993115.1 Abramis brama
TTTTTTAAAATGACGGAAATCATAATATTACATCTCTACGCAAATGGATGAGTGAGTCGATCGCGCAGGCGCGGCCGACAAGGAGTGTGTTTTGGTGTTTTGTATGCATGTGAGTGTATTGCCCCCCCCCCCTGTTAATTATTTTGGTCTACTCCATTGCGTATCTTGAAATACACCCCCTTTCACGTCTCATTCACAGAGAGAGATCGATCCGTTACAGCGAATTTCTCTGAGCAGATAATTACAAATAATTGTCCATGGATGAAAAGGTGGAAGAAAAGAAAAGGTGGAGCTGAAAAGTTACGCGTTAAAAAAACCCCATTAGAAGATGTAGTAGATGCTGTGAAATGCTTCAAATTAACAGATTATGCATTTGGCGCTCAGGGAAGTTGCAGTTCAGCAGGCTCTGACGGCTCTAGTATTACAGCTAAGGTCAAGGATAGCGAGGCTGGACCCAGCAGCAGAGTCAGTGTCAGTGATGATGAACCAGCGCCTGCTGATGATGACCAACAACACCCTCCCTACCTATACCTGAGCCAGTGAAGAGGATGGCAATCAAACTGAACCGGTAAACTGAAATTAAATCAGTAGTAGCATTATTTAGCTTGCACTAGTAAACTAGTTACTCATTTGAACAATGATGGTAGTTAATATTAATTCCAAACACTACTGAGTGCTGAGAAATTAGTTCTTAACTCAACAATTAGTATAACATTAAAATAATAAACCCTATTGAATTGTTTTCTTCCAAAAACGAGTTCTTTAACTTAATAATTACATCATTTAAGATTTTGATGATACTCTAATGTTTAAAATGTGATAATTTGCGTGTTATAGTGTTTGAGAGAAATTTAAATTTACTATTTGTAGATTTTGTAGCTATGATCATTGCAAATAGGACCAACACATCCTACACAATAAGTTTACACCTTTTTGTCCATGTGGCTTTCTGGACAGGTTTTATGAGTATTAATATTATTTGTATTATTATTATTTGTATTTGGCTACTTGCTTTACACTTTACTTTACACTAACAAATATTTATTCCAGATAATGCTGAATAATCCCTAATCTGTTTTGTCTCCTTCACAGGAATCCTTTCATCTCTTATACACACAAACTCTGTTTTTCATACACATACACAAGCTCTTTCAAATGTACATACACACACACAAGCCATCTCCTCCTCCTCCTCATAAAGCTCTGCTGACCTGCTCCCAGAAGATGACATGAAGCCTGTGGACATCAATCAAGTTTAATGTCACATGATAGCCTAATAGTATGCCATGAGGATTCATGTTAATGCAAAATAGTTTCAATCTTGATTCAGGAGTGACCTAATAAATGTTGTGTTACTTAAAATAAATGTTTAAATAGCATTTATTTTTGTATTGCGTTACATTTGTATGCTATAAGTGGTGTTAAATATTATTCTGCACATTAATGAGCCAATGTGTTATGATGTGGGATGTGGAGGGCTGTTGTGGGCCATAAAGTCCAGGGCCACTTTTTGGTCCCAGTCCGCCCCTGCTTCAGACCACTTTTTTGTGCACGGTGCGTGCCCTTGACGTGCTCTGGATGTATGGAAGTAAAATAATGGCAAATGTTTTTGAAACAAAAAAGCCAGTTGAATTGCACTAATTGAAAAAAAATATGCATTGCATTAACCATGCTTGCATTTTAATGCATTGTATTTTTAGGGCTTGCATTTTTATTGGCTGAAATTCAGCATGGTTGAATGTTTAAGCTGTGAATATTTCAAATTGTTTTATGATAGTAGCACATTTTAGAAAAAAAAGTTCACTATCAAAAGGGGGTGATTCTTTATGATTTATGAAAAATGTTTTATTAGCATTGATATGTAGTTGTAATTTATATTAAATGTTTTAAAGGCATTATTTTTAGAATGAATTTAAAAAAATATATATATTACCAATGTTTGATGTTTTGAGATAAAACTTCTGTCACTTTGATGTTTAAAGGGCCCCTTATTATGGATTTTTGAAAATGACCTTTCATGTAGTGTGTAACATAGCTCTAAGTGAATGAAAACATCCTGCAAAGTTTTAAATCTGAAATTGCACCGTATATAAAGTTATTGTCTTTCAAAAGTAAGAGTCAACTCTGAGTCAATGAAATTAATTGTTTTTCAAACGAGTCATAAGCCGTTTCGTTGTAATGTCAAGACGAAACATTAGCATATTGTGTGCGCAGACACCAGGGAAAACTTGAACCTCAAACCTGCAGCTGATTCCTGTGGATACTGGACAGCATCATGTCGAGAAGACACTGTGCTCTACAATGTGAAGTTAAAGCCAGTTTTTTTTTTGCACTGCCCAAGGACAAGCATGTGAAGAGTCAGTGGTTAAAATTCATCTTTACCATGATACCACAGCAGTTTAATCCTAAACTTTTGCTGTTTTCCCTTTATTTCACTGACGACTGCTTCTCAAATCTCGGAGTTCAATGCAGGATTCGCAAACTGCTTGCTCTTGAAAGATGGTGTTCAAAATACTTAGTTCCCCTTCGAGGGAACTCGCACTGCGTCGTCGTCGTGACGACACTATGGGAACGCCCCCCAGCGTAACGCATCTGAAGCATGAATGAAATCTGTCCAATCCTGATTGGTGCTACGTCATGACGTAGTAGATGACGGCATACCCGGAAGATACAAAGGGACGCCGGCTCATACACACGTTAGCTTTTTGCTCTTCAGCTGAAGCGCTCTGTGTTTGTAAGTCTTATTTATTGTTGTCTGTCCTTATCTGAGTACAAGCATCAAAATGAGCGAGCAGTTTAAGAAATGTGTGCATCCGTGCCCGCGCTATATTACGGGCTCGGACACACATCAGCTGTGTGTGCATTGTCTCGGCGTGCAGCACGCGAGAGCGGCTCTCGAGGGAGCCGCTTGTAGCGAGTGTGACAAGCTGCCGCTGAGAACGTTGCGCTCACGGCTCGCCGTGTTTGACCAGCACGGCCAGGCTCGCGAGCCTCGCGGTTCTGGGCCCGCTGTTGCCGAGGCACAGCGGCGTCGCAGAACGTGGGGCTCACAAATGGATCTTTCAGCGGGACATGGGACTGCTACTGCATCTTCCCAGTCCTCGTCTGAAGATTCAGACGTTCTCCCGCCACGTGTGGAAGCCCGCGAGGCGGCTTCTTCCCGCGAGGCGGAGGAACAGATGTTGCAATTGTCTGGCTCTGAGGAGTCAGATGATTTAAACATCGAGGTGGCTCATGCGGCGTTAGAAGCACAAACGCCAGCACACGCACCCGCTCAAGAGGAGCTTGTAGAGGTGTTGACGCGCGCTGTGGCCAAACTTAATATTGATTGGCCACAGGAAGAACCTCAAATCCAGCCGCCCAGTAAGCTGGATGAGAGGTTTTTCAAGCGTAGATCTCAACCTCCACGCCGGGGTCTGCCTTTTTTCCCTGACTTGCACAACGAGTTGTGTAAGTCGTGGGACAAACCATTTTCAGCCAGGGTCTCTAATCCCCCAGTTCTCGATTTTGCAAATGTTTTGGGGGCGGCTGAATCTGGTTATGGGAGATTGCCTCGGGTTGAGGAGGCTCTCGCCAGTTATCTCTCCCCTGAGGCCGCATCGTCCCTTAAGGCTCCGGTACTGCCCACTAAGCCGTGTCGAGACACTTCAGCGCTGGTGGGCAGGGCATATATGGCGGCTGGGCGGGCTGGTGGCTGTTTACACACGATGGCAGTGTTGCAAGCCTACCAGGCCGACCTCCTTAAGGAGCTGGATGAAGGCCAAGGGCCATCTCCAGAGGATATTTTGGAGCTCAGGAAGGCCACTGATTTGTCTCTCCGCATCACCAAGGAGACGGCCCGTGCCATCGGCCGCTCCATGGCTGGTTTGGTGTGCGTCGAGAGACACTTATGGTTGAATTTATCAGGGATGAAGGAGAGAGAAAAGCATTTCCTCTTGGATTCCCCGATCTCGCCTTCCGGCCTTTTCGGCGGTGCGGTTGATTCTGTTGTTGGAAGGTTTCAAGAAGTTAAAAAGCAGTCAGCTGCCTTCCAGCAATACCTCCCCCGTCGCTCCAGCTCCTCTAAGAAGGCTGCATCTAAGGAAAGGCAGCCTCAGCCGTCTGCCAGCTCCTCGTATCGTCAGGTGCAAAAAGAGAGTGTCGCCTCCCGCGCCCCTCCCGAGGGAGCCTGGCAAAGGAGGCGACGCTCTCGAGGTAAGCCCTCCCAGCCTAAGGTCGATCTGAGGACCGTCCTTCAGGCGAAGAAGGCTTCCTCTAAGCGGTCCTAGGCGTGGCCGGATCGCTGAGAGCTGTCCCCCCCGGGATGGAGCGATTGAGGTCGCCTCCGTCCCGGAGCTCTCGGGGAATCAGTGCTGTGCTCCCGCCGTCCAGTACGTTTCGGGCCACACTGATTTCCCGCGTACGCACGCCGCTCCAGCCACCTCTAAAAAGACCTGTGGCTGGGCAGCGAACGCGTTCGCCCACCGAAAATCATTCTCGACTGCTCCCTGCCGGTCAGCCGCTTCAGGGGGTCGGGAACGAGGCTCGGTTGATACCCGAGACCAGCCTCGAGAGGCTGGTTCCCTTAGTAGATTATCTCGGCGCATGGTCATGCCTTCCGAATATATCTGCGTGGGCCCTGCGTACTGTAGAGCTGGGTTACAGACTGCAGTTCAGCTCCCCTCCCCCGAAGTTCAACGGGGTGGTCTGGACTGTGGTAGGCCCAGAGCAGGTTCGGGTTATGGAACAAGAAGTTCAATCCCTGTTGGTAAAAGAGGCCATAGAACGTGTTCCTCTGCCACACAGGGAGTCCGGGTTCTACAGCCGGTACTTCATAGTTCCCAAGAAGGATGGGGGGTTGCGTCCAATAATAGATCTCAGGCACTTGAATCGTTCTCTGAGGAGATTCAGGTTCAAGATGCTCACAATTCCAGCCATCGTGAGTCAGATCCAGTTCGAGGACTGGTTCGTCACGATAGATCTAAAGGACGCATACTTCCATATTTCCATCCTTCCATGTCACAGGAAGTTCCTGAGGTTCGCTTTCGGGGGCGAAGCGTACCAATATCGGGTTCTTCCCTTTGGCCTAGCTCTTTCCCCTCGCACCTTCACCAAGTGCATGGATGCAGCACTGGCTCCGCTGAGACTCCAGGGCATTCGTGTACTCAATTACATCGACGACTGGCTAATATTAGCCAAGTCGTACGATATGGCAGTTCGGCATCGAGATGTCGTTCTGGCCCATATCAGGTGCTTGGGGCTGAGACTCAACACAAAGAAAAGCGTGTTGACGCCCTCCCAGAGGACTACGTTCCTGGGAGTGGTATGGGACTCCACGACGATGCGGGCACAAATGTCTCCTGCTCGGGTGGGTTCCATACAGGCGATGGTCTCCAGAGTGAAGCTAGGCCACAACCTCACTGTAAAGCAGTTTCAGATACTGCTGGGGCACATGGCAGCAGCGTCCAACGTCATACCTTTTGGCCTGCTACACATGAGACCCCTACAGTGGTGGTTGAGAGCCAAGGGGTTTTCCCCGAGGGGAAATCCGTTCCGTATGATCAGAGTAACGCGCAGATGCCTTCGTTCTCTCGTCATATGGAGGAAACCTTGGTTCCTGTCCCAGGGACCAGTGCTGGGAGCATCATGTTGCCGGAAAACCGTTTCAACAGATGCCTCCCTCACTGGTTGGGGCGCGGTCATGGACGGCCGTTTTGCGAGAGGTCTGTGGGAGACCCGGCACTCTTCCTGGCACATCAACTGCCTGGAAATGCTGGCGGTCTACAAAGCTCTGAGGAGCTTTTTTCCAGACCTCCGCGGCCACCATGTCCTGATACGCTCGGACAACACTTCTGTAGTCGCGTATCTGAATCATCAGGGGGGTCTGAGGTCGCGCCCTCTATGCAGACTGGCACACCAGATCCTCCTGTGGTCCCAGGGGAGACTGTCGTCTCTCAGAGCGATGTATGTCCCCGGGGACCAAAATCAGGGAGCAGACATCCTGTCGAGGCAGGGGCTGAGGCCCGGGGAGTGGCGTCTCCACCCAGAGGTGGTGGAAGCCATGTGCATGAGATTCGGCCCAGTGGAAGTGGATCTTTTCGCGTCTCAAGAGACGTCCCACTGTCCACTGTGGTTCTCTCTCAGGCATCCAGCTCCGCTGGGGCTGGATGCCATGATGCAGACGTGGCCGAGGCTGCGCCTGTATGCATTTCCCCCGATCGCTCTGCTCCCGGGAGTCCTGGAACGGGTCCGCCGGGAGGGGATCAGTCTACTTTTAGTAGCACCCCGCTGGCCGACCCGGGTATGGTTCTCGGACATTGTAACACTGCTGGACGGCCTCCCGTGGCAGGTCCCTCTGAGGAGGGATCTGCTGTCGCAGGCAGGGGGTACAATATTTCACCCCCGGCCAGAGCTTTGGAACCTCTGGGTCTGGCCCCTGAGGGGGCTCGGTACCTAGAGGCTGGCCTGTCAGCAGATGTTGTCGAGACCTTACTCAGCTCCAGGGCTCCTTCTACCAGGAGACTGTACAGCCTGAAGTGGAATGTGTTTTCCACTTGGTGTAGAGAGCGTGAGGTGAACCCAGTTAACTGCCCAGTGGCTTCAGTGCTGGAGTTCCTCCAAGATCGTTTCTCTGCCGGTCTTACCCCGTCCACACTTAAGGTGTATGTGGCTGCCATTGGGGCTTTCCACTCGCCTGTAGGTGATGGGCCTTTGGGGAAGCACCATCTGGTTGTACGTTTCCTCCGTGGGGTTCGGAGGATGAGGCCTGCGGCTCGCTCCAGAGTCCCAACCTGGGACCTGGCAGTGGTACTTGAGGGGTTGGCTGAGGCCCCCTTCGAGCCACTGGAGTCGGCTGAGGCGAAGAACCTGACCCTTAAGGTGGCCTTTCTCCTGGCTATCACCTCTCTGAGGAGAGTGGGGGATCTCCAGGCCTTGGCTATAATGCCAACTTGCCTGGAGTTTGCCCCCGGCGGAGTTAAGGCCATCTTACATCCTAGACCGGGCTATGTGCCCAAGGTGCCATCTAATGTGGCACGGTCAGTGGTTCTTCAGGCCTTCCATCCTCCACCTCACGCGACGGCGGAAGAGGGGAGACTTCACCTGCTCTGCCCAGTCAGAGCCCTGAGAGTGTACCTTGAGAGGTCCTCTCAGTGGAGGAAGTCAGACCAGTTGTTGGTGTGCTTTGGTTCACCCAAGAAAGGGCTGCCTGCATCCAAACAGACAATCAGTAATTGGATTGTCCAGGCTATAGCCACGGCTTATCAGGTGCGCAATCTGCCTTCACCTATGGCCGTGAGGGCTCATTCTACCAGGAGCGTGGCCTCCTCGGTAGCCCTCCTTTCTGGAGCTTCGCTTCAGGATATTTGCGAAGCGGCTGGGTGGGCCACTCCGCACACCTTCATACGATTTTATAGTCTGCAACTCCCTGTGACGCCTGGCGCCAGAGTGCTTGCGTCCTAAGTGTGCCTGGTCTCCAGCTTCACACTAGGGTGGCGTGCTTACGGTGTGGCATAGTGGGCATTGCGTTCCCATAGTGTCGTCACGACGACGACGCAGTGCGAGTTCCCTCGAAGGGGAACGTCTCGGGTTACGACTGTAACCCTTGTTCCCCGAGAAGGGAACGAGACACTGCGTCTCGCCGCCACACCTATCACGTTCAGAGCGCTTGCTTCATCGCAAAGTAGCTAACGTGTGTATGAGCCGGCGTCCCTTTGTATCTTCCGGGTATGCCGTCATCTACTACGTCATGACGTAGCACCAATCAGGATTGGACAGATTTCATTCATGCTTCAGATGCGTTACGCTGGGGGGCGTTCCCATAGTGTCGTCACGACGACGACGCAGTGTCTCGTTCCCTTCTCGGGGAACAAGGGTTACAGTCGTAACCCGAGACGTTTTGAGTTGTATATTGTGTAGGTCTCCTGCTAACTGGCTAACTCACATTATTACTGTCTTACTGAAATACTTCTGCTAATCAGTTTGTGGGCCACTATTACCTAAAACTGTGTATATTAATGCAGATTGTCTGTCATTCTTACTACTTTGAGGAAAGATTAAGCATGGAGCAAGATTTGTTTTACCAACGTTTATGTTACATCAGTCATTCACATCAGTCATTCACGCTAGAGCTCGGCTAATGTATACATTGCATACATGCACTGTTATTGATACAGTTTCCACGTGTTCACCGCAATATATTACAAAAATACTCTGTAAATAAATTAGTACAAGTAAAATAATCAGTTTGTTGATGGACATGCACTTGTTAATGCTGATGGTGAGGAATTATAGTTGCAACATCTCATAATGTCCCTCAAACTGAGTAGTGTATCACTGAGAAACATCCTGCTCGCGCTCGGATTGATATGGTAAAATCAACGTCATTGTCCATTACTGTCTTTAGTTTACGGTGTAGGAAGCCTCAGGACAGCTGACGTTGTTATGGCAATGGGCATTTTTGTTTTCAACACACGCGCTGTACGCGGTAAACCAATCACAACAGACTGAGCTGTCTGGCCAATCAGAGCAGAGTAGCTCGCGGAAAGGCGGGATTTAGAGAGATTGATTCATCTGACGAGTCGTTTGAGAATCACTGAAAATGTGGTGATGTGCAAATGTATATTATGAGGAAATTAAACCTTTTGACCTTTAATGCATGTAAACCTATTGCAGGAGACTCCAAAACAACATTAGGAAACTTTAAAATAGTATAATAGGGGCACTTTAAATGTGAAAATATACTTGTGGGGGAAAGTAGGGCAACCTCTTGTTATGATTATTGTTTCAGATATAAACATTGAGATGCTTGTCTGAAATGTGTATCCTCCTGGAGAAAGATGATCTGGTGGTTAGAAGGACAAGATGGCCAACAGAACCAATGGAGCCAGGGGATTTTCTCAAGAAAAATAACAGAATACATAGATTTCCAGACTTGCAAGATCTAGAACTCCAGGCCTAAAAGACCTAGAAACCCTGAGACCAGTGTTGGGCAAGCTACTTGAGAAAATGAATGAGCTAAGCTAGCGGTTACTCTATATTAAATTAAGCTTCACTACACTGAAGCTACCCCCCTGGGACATGTAGCAAGCTAAGCTACAGCAACATGGCAAAAGTAGTTTACTACATCTAAGCAATATTTTTCAAATTTCATTTTTATATTGAAGCAACTTCATTCCAAGTCAATGCTATCTCAATGATCAATAAAACTGTCAGTTAACAGACAGGCAGGCATAATTGTTCAGTTCAGTTGTTTGAATTGAACTGAATTTAATTGAACTGAATACAACTATATAAAACCATAAAACTATTACTATTGTTTTAACTATTACACAAATTTCACAAGCTTGCAATTCGATTTGGATTCAATTCAATTTGATATCAATTATTTTATATTGATTATTATATATATATATATATATATATATATATATATATATATATATATATATATATATATATATATATATATATATATATATATACATACAGTGGGTACGCGGAAAGTATTCAGACCCCCTTAAATTTTTCACTCTTTGTTATATTGCAGCCATTTGCTAAAATCATTTAAGTTCTTTTTTGTTTCTTCATTATTGTACACACAGCACCCCATATTGGCAGAAAAACACAGAATTGTTGACATTTTTGCACATTTATTAAAAAAGAAAAACTGAAATATCACATGGCCCTTAGTATTCAGACCCTTTGCTCAGTATTTAGTAGAAGCACCCTTTTGATCTAATACAGCCATGAGTCTTTTTGGGAAAGATGCAACAAGTTTTTCACACCTGGATTTGGGTATCCTCTGCCATTCCTCCTTGCAGATCCTCTCCAGTTCTGTCAGGTTGGGTGGTAAACGTTGGTGGACAGCCATTTTCAGGTCTCTCCAGAGATGCTCAATTGGGTTTAAGTCAGGGCTCTGGCTGGGCCATTCAAGAACAGTCACAGAGTTGTTGTGAAGCCACTCCTTCGTTATTTTAGCTGTGTGCTTAGGGTCAATGTCATGTTGGAAGGTGAACCTTCGGCCCAGACTGAGGTCCAGAGCACTCTGGAGAAGGTTTTCGTCCAGGATATCCCTGTACTTGTCCGCATTCATCTTTCCCTCGATTGCAACCAGTCGTCCTGTCCCTGCAGCTGAAAAACACCCCCACAGCATGATGCTGCCACCACCATGCTTCACTGTTGAGACTGTATTGGACAGGTGATGAGCAGTGCCTGGTTTTCTCCACACATACCGCTTAGAATTAAGGCCAAAAAGTTATATCTTGGTCTCATCAGACCAGAGAATCTTATTTATCACCATCTTGGAGTCCTTCAGGTGTTTTTTAGCAAACTCCATGCGGGCTTTCATGTGTCTTGCACTGAGGAGAGGCTTCTGTCGGGCCACTCTGCCATAAAGCCCCGACTGGTGGATGGCTGCAGTGATGGTTGACTTACTACAACTTTCTCCCATCTCCCGACTGCATCTCTGGAGCTCAGCCATAGTGATCTTTGGGTTCTTCTTTACCTCTCTCACCAAGGCTCTTCTCCCCCAATAGCTCAGTTTGGCCGGACGGCCAGCTCTAGGAAGGGTTCTGGTCGTCCCAAACGTCTTCCATTTAAGGATTATGGAGGCCACTGTGCTCTTAGGAACCTTAAGTGCAGCAGAATTTTTTTTGTAACCTTGGCCAGATCTGTGCCTTGCCACAATTCTGTCTCTGAGCTCTTCAGGCAGTTCCTCTGACCTCATGATTCTCATTTGCTCTGACATGCACTGTGAGCTGTAAGGTCTAGACAGGTGTGTGGCTTTCCTAATCAAGTCCAATCAGTATAATCAAACACAGCTGGACTCAAATGAAGGTGTAGAACCATCTCAAGGATGATCAGAAGAAATGGACAGCACCCGAGTTAAATATATGAGTGTCACAGCAAAGGGTCTGAATACTTAGGACCATGTGATATTTCAGTTTTTCTTTTTTAATAAATGTGCAAAAATGTCAACAATTCTGTGTTTTTCTGTCAATATGGGGTGCTGTGTGTACAATAATGAGGAAAAAAATGAACTTAAATGATTTTAGCAAATGGCTGCAATATAACAAAGAGTGAAAAATTTAAGGGGGTCTGAATACTTTCCGTACCCACTGTATATATACATCTATCTATAAATTACAGAAACGTCTGTCTGTCTGTCAGTACGTCTGTCTGTGTGTCTTTTATTCGCATATCTCTCGAACCATTAGTCCGATGGATTTCAAACTTGACAGGTGTCTCGCTACGGGCACGAGTAAGTGCAGTGCCAAGTTTGACATTGTTTGGATTAGAAGATGCTAAAGATATCGTTAAATATATCTGTAAAAGAAGCACTTAGAAGGTTGTGGTTTAAAAATAAACATTCTGACATTAGAGGGTTGTATCGGTCAAAGAAGCCCCAAGAAGGTTGTGGTTTAAAAATAAACATTCTGACATAAACACTCTGTAAGCTACACTGTTTACTTCTGAATATTATATTTTATTCACGGCCATCATTTGTAGTAACCTATTCACAAACTGTTTGCTCAAGCATAGCATTTTTTCTGAGTTCACTGTGTAGCCTGCTCCCTGAATCGTCGAGTTCACTGTGTATCCTGCTCCCTGAATCGTCGCTCTTATTCATTTGTGGATGTTAACTGAATCTGTTAACGTGTGCGTGTGCGTGTGCGTGTGTGTGTGTGTGTGTGTTATTCGCATATCTCTCGAACCGTTAGTCCGATGGATTTCAAACTTGACAGGTGTCTCGCTACGGGCACGAGTAAGTGCAGTGCCAAGTTTGACGTTGTTTGGATTAGAAATGCAAAAGATATCGTTAAATATATATCGGTAAAAGAAGCACGCACTGGCTTTTGCCACTCTAGCCGCTGGCCACTCCCCCTCTCACACTGCACACTGAGTGAGCACAGCCCAGGACCAGAGACAGAGAGGGTCGAAAGAAAGCAGCGGAGCTTAAGTAGCGTTTTCTCTGAGTTCCCTGTGTAGCCTGCATATTATATTTCATTCTGGTGCGCTTAACGTTATCGCTACTGTGTAATAGTAGCCTATGCTATTCACCAACTAAACATATCCTATTCAATGCATTCACAGTCTCTTTCACGGGCATCATTTGTAGTTGCCTATTCACAAACTGTTTGCTCAAGCATAGCGTTTTCTCAGAGTTCACTGTGTGCTTTCTACCATGCACAAATAAAAATGTCACTGAACTTTTGCTGTGTAATAGTAACAATAAGCACTCAAACAGACCAAACCAACAATTACTAAAAACACACACAAAAACTGACTTTGCACGGGGATTTTGCACTAGTATATATAAATAAAAGGTACAGTACATGGCAAATTTTCTCAAGGGATTTTTTTTTTCAAATAATGCTATAGACTAGGCCATAAACTATAATATTGAAGGTTAAAATTCACTTATTTGTAAACAAACACTTAATATACAAGGAAGTTTTGTAATAATACAGTTATACTACTAACTTTACAATTACATAATTATATTTCTACTCCAATTTATTTTTGGAATATAAACATTTAAATAGCTGTCTACTTGACATATTAACACATGCATTACATATTGAAGAACATTAAAAATGATAATGAATAATTAATATGATGCATATATTTAGCAAAAAGTTCCTCTCTAGAATTATTTTTTCTAGCTGACTAACAAGTTATGGTCACTGAATATGTTTTTTCTGAGGTAAACGTGACGTTACGTGACATTGTTTACAAGCTGTTTTATTCACGTGGTAAACTGTAACTGAGATTTGGATGATTTGGAGATTCTGGATGTTCTAATTCTGACGCCGATGAACCCAAGGTGCTTTGTGTACTTTGCCACTGCTATGCTGTAATAAACTTCAGCAAACTCAATCTTTGAGATCTTCAACGTCCACATAATAATTTCTTTAAAGCTCCTCTTTCTGAGCAAGAATGCTGACATTTCTTCACTGTCCATTTATTTTAATTTAAGAGTACTTTTTTTTTTTTCAATATTAAATTTTTATTTTAATTTGATACTACATGGGTTAAAATTCAAGTCAAGTCAAGTCATCTTCATTTATATAGCACTTTTAACAATGTAGATTGTTTCAAAGCAGCTTTACAGAGATAAACGTATAATTTATGGTAACAGAGATTGTTTTGGCTTTATAGCGGTTCTTTAATAAAGTTATTTTCCAGCTAAAGTTAGTTTTGATTGATTTGCTTCCGTCGCAACGATCATTTGTTATTAAATTAGGGGCCGCTAAGACGACACCATTCTCTCTACACAGACTTTAAACGCGAACCTGTGAGAAACGCTGATGGCGTTCACATGCGCATTAAGAATTGGTTCTAAAGTTATGTGCATTTGAATATATGTGTGCAGGTTTGGAATTCCCTACAGACCAAGCCTAAATAAAGTACTTGGGTCTCATTTATAAACGTGGCGTACGCACAAAACGGGGCTGAAAATGTGCGTACGCCACTTCCGACGCATAAGTTGTGATTTATAAAAACAAACTTGATGGGAAAATTTCACCCCTTTAAGTTAGACTAGATTGTAACAGTTCAGTTTAAGTCAGACAGGTGCTTGCAACATTTATGACAGCGTTGGTCAGGATGTCTGCTTGACAATCCCATTTTGCTGCAATAAAAAATGAAGGCAGATGAACAGACTGAGAATTGTATCTTATTAGATAAAACAGATGAAGTGAAAGTGACGTAACGGTGAAGTATGGTAACCCACACTCGGAATTTGTCCTCTGCATTTAACCCATCCAAGTTAGTGCACACACAATAGGAGAAGTGAGTAGTGACACACACACACACACACACACACACACACACACACACTGCAAACCTCACTTGTTGGCATTGAGGGTGGAAGAGAGCGCTGTTAATTCACTCCCCCACCTACATTTTTCTGCCGGTATTGAGAATCAAACCTGCAACCTTCGGGTTATATGTCTATGGCTGCGTTCAAAATCGCATACTTCCCTACTATATTGTAGGCAAAAAGCAGTAGTTGAATGAATAGTATGTCCAAGTCCTCAGTATTCATAAAAGAGTAGGCTAGAAATACTTGGGTGGTGTACTATTTCTTGTGAGATTCGGACATGCGTATACTAATGTTGCGTCCAAATATGCCTTCTTACCTACCATATAGTAGGAGAAAAAAGTATGTGGAAAGAGTAGTATGCCCGAAACCTCAATATTCATAAAACAGTAGCCGAGAAATCTCTGGATGGCCTACTGCTTCTGCCCAGATTCTGAAGCACTCACCGATGGATACTTTTCTATCCCAGCCTTCCCATGAGGCCACAGGAGAGGATACGTCACAACGACGTGGGTGTTTTCAAATTATGTATAGCTAACTGGGGAGCTCCAGTAAGCAAACATACGTCTCTAAAGTTAATTTACACACATTCTAAACCATATACATATTAAAGACACTTACTAAATCTCTATTTAACATCTGACAGGAAAATCTTCGATAAGTATTGCAGATGAGCCCATCGCAACATAAAATAGACATCTGAGTGAGCGATGTATGTGTGCTATTATGTAGTAGAATTCACTGTTGACAGCACTGTTTACATTACATGAATGTAAGTAATGTAAATAAACAAATCTACATTAACTAAACATAAAGTTATCTATTTTATTTGTTCAAGTATGGTAACCCAAACTCAGAATTTGTCCTAGTGCACACACATTAGGAGAAGTGAGTAGTACACACACACATTAGGAGAAGTGAGTAGTACACACACACACATTAGGAGAAGTGAGTAGTACACACACACACATTAGGAGAAGTGAGTAGTAGTACACACACACACACACACACCTCACTTGTCCCCAACCTACATTTTCCTGCCAGTATTGAGAATCGAACTCGCAACCTTCGGGTTATAAGTCTGAGGTTGCGTTCGAAACTAATCTATTTTATTTGTCCGGTACTGTTGATAAATTGAGGAACGTTTGTGTTGGATATAAAGCGACACATCAGCAACTACCTCAACATGTAAATGTAGTATTGAGCACATAAAATCACAAAGGAAAGTTGAATCTTGTCTGAATGTTACAGGGACAAATGAGCACACGTGTGCTTACCTGGTGGAGAGTGGCTAATGAAGCGGAACGCTGCCATCAAAGGCTTTAAGCGAGTATACTACAGAAATAAAGAAAGAAAAAAACTTTTTAAATCTTAAGTTGTATTTTTCTTTAATTATTGTAATTTCAAACAGTTATTATAGCACTTTTCTGTGCATTTGCTGCAGAGCTTTTGCGGTGGAGCATGGCCTGCAAGGCAGGGTGATGGCAGCATTTGTGAAAAAAAAAAAAAAAGGAAAACCTGAAATAAAAATATAAAGTAAGAATTTTTTTCGAAAATACAGAAATCAAATGACATTGTGCTGTTAAAATGACTGCTTTTGTATTCTGTATGTGCATTTTTGTAGCATCTGAAATGATCTGAGCACTGAGGACAGGGAGCCCACAGCAGCATCCTGGAAATGTTATAGTCCCATGGATGAGACCCTTCACCACTTCACCTGCCCTTATTGCCTCATCTGGCCCGAATGTTGCTGTGGTCTCTTCATCCTCAGTGAGCACAGAGCCAGCGAGAGCATCTAGAAAAAGACCTAAGACATTGAGGATGTTATTTTGGTCAAGTTTGGTCTGCTGGTTTCTGTTCATACAATTGAGCCTGACTTTCAGAAGCTTAAATGAAAGCATAAGCTTACTATGCTGAAATACACTTGTAGTGGTCGGATAAGACCGTTCTTCACCATGAATACATTTAACCATAACAGGGCAATCACTTTCCATAGAACATTCAGATACAAGATCAGTTTCTACCAAAGTTTGGGTGCATCCTGTGTCTACCAAAGCTATAACCTTTTTACCATTCAGTTCTACAGGAATTGTGACATCACTAGGGCTAGGCATTGGGAAACTGTTCTAGGTAGGGTTGTTGAGTTACTGATGTTATGAGGTGTTAGTGAATCTGTCGCTCATATATCTTCATTTTTGTGTGTGCATATAATTACATACAAGATCAGGGAAAGTTGCCATGGTGGTATCTTTAAAGGGTAACTAAACCCTAAAACAACTTTTTTTAGTTAATGATCGGTAGCCTAAGACTGGGGCTTTATTAGTGCTGTTCATTGATTTGAGTATTTTTTTACATTTGGGTATAAAGTGTTTTAATTCTACAATATATGGTGTAAAAACGTCTGAGTGCTGCCCTCTATAGGTTGAACGGTGGCTACTGCAGTTGAATTTTCCTATTGGATGTTGCGGTACTGCGTGACGTAAGCAGGTTCCAGCTCACCACGCCCTTGGCAGCCCCTGGTATAGAGAGCCTAAGTCCAAATACAAAACAAGCAAAACAAATATTTTGATCTCGTTTGAATTGTGCCCTGAATTACACATATGATGTTTTTCAATTTAAAAGATACATTTTAAAGTCAAGAAAGTCGCAGTTCGATGTAAAACTGTTAAGGTAGAAGACTGTGAAAATACGTAAGTACAAAGACTACAAACCCAAAAGGCGCACATGTGACGTCATACCTTTTCTCTCAATGAATGAAGCTAACTTTACTGAAGCTAACGTCTGTCATTTTTTCTATAGTCTTACGTTATACCCTTAGCGGAGGGGAAGGACTTAGGCTCTCTATAAAAACATCTTGTTTCGTCAAAACCACTGAAGCGAGTCAGGAGTTGGAATTGCGAGTATTGAAAAAGCATCTATATTAGCATCTAGTTAGCATAGCATTTATATAGTTATTTAGCTTCTCCAAACAGCTCGCGCTGAAAAGCGACGCAGTGCCAAACGCTGCTCCTCCTGCATGGACTCCATCACTGCAGTGGCGTCTTGATGTGAGTGAGCATATATTTTTAGTCACAATTTATGTTCCTTCTTATTAGGCTAAAGAATCCTCTGGGGTCGACAAACGCGCCGGCGCGTTTTGCTGGATTTTTTCACATAGCAGCAAAATAGACTTTGTCATTTATGGTCATACAGACTTAAGAAATATGAAAAAAATAAACTGTTAAATGTCTATTTTTTATGTGTCCACTTACAATCGAAACAAAACATTGTGCTTTTGTAAAATAAAGAAAATAAACAGGGTGTGCTTACTGCCTTCGCGTCTCCGTGAACTTTTTTTCTGGAGCACGTCTCTAAACTTAAACAAAACTCAGCGAATACTTGTCACACAGGCATAAGCAATATCTTTATAAACATTTAAGTCTCTGCTATTAAATTATCTAATTCAAAACGAAAACAAATATTCTCTGTTTATGTAATCTGTATGAAAAGATAGAGATGTCAGTCGTTCTCATATGGCAACTCATGCCTACAGAGAGCGTGCGCTATTGAAACGAATCTCAGGTGCAAAATATAGAAACTAACTACATATTCAAGAGATAATATTTTGGGTTTTCGTAATAAAAATAATATCTTTAAGGATATAACTGTGGGTTACATTAGAAGTGTTAAAAATGTCTTAAAACAAACCAAAATGTATTGGTAATACTAAAATCACAAAATAAATGGGCAGCTGTTACTTCAACAAGACCACACAATGAGAAAGTTTCATCAATATCAAGATATTTAACATGTCACTCATATATCTTTTAAGCTGTTGCGCTTGTGATAACGTTGTAAGTCACATGATAATGTCAACATGGTGGATGATGTCCAGATCACATTCATACTTCACACTTTCAGGCGCTCTTTTAGTGCTCGTTAAGTAAGTACTTATTGATATTAAGCACCTACTCAGTCAGTGTGCGGTTTCAAACTCATTCTGACTCTCTAACCATTAGGACACGGCCAATGTGGTCAAAGTTTTCCTTTTGGGACTTTTGCAATTGGAAAAAAGGTAATTAAATCACAATATGTTATCGCAATACTTATAGCATATCACAAAATGTTTAAAATGGCATTATTGTTGCATTGTTGGGCCTCTGGTGATTCCCACCCCTTGTTTTTCCCCATGTGCTCCTTTGTTTAGCTTTTTATACAATCATTGTTTTCACTTGCCTCATTATTTAATTAGTCATTGTTTGTTATCCTATGTAAATTGTTTTACATTGTTCTTACTGATATACAGTATACTTCTTCTAAAGCCTTACTTGTAATTTAGTTTTTTCTCAGCAAGAATGTTCTTTTAAAAGCTTTGTTATAGCCATTGGCCAGACTTTAAAGTCACCAACCTTTCATTACTCAGCATCACAATAAACATCTAAGTTGCATAATTCTAAGGTTATTTTAACAATAGTTATACAGTGACAGAAAATACAACATCAAATGAAACAATGAAAATAACTCAAAGAATGTAAGGAATAAGCTACTAAATTATTTGTGTGCCAATTAACAAAAATGTCTTAATTTGCCTGACCTGTCAAAAATAAATAAATTAATGTAAAGATGATAAAAATACCAAAATTAAATAGAATTTCATTCATTTTACAAAGAACAGCAATACCATATAAAAGATAGGGTTAAATTGGATTTGCTTACTCACGGTTGAGAACAAGGAGCAGTATGATGCAAAGAACAGCCGTAATCAAAAACACACCGGTTGACACCATTATTGTTCCATGGCCACCCAACTGTTCTCTTAAAGTCATCAAACAGTCATTTACCACACTGTGACCTTTTATAAAGGACAAGACATTAAGCCAAAAATATAGTAAATGTTATACATAGATTAGATTCACTGCAACACTGAAAGACACTTACATCTGTACATATTACAAGTGTGTTATAAAATGCTGTATTTATACTAAGAATATCCTATATTAAATATATCAGAATGATTTGGGGTCAAGGTATGCACACTTACCTGCAGCTGGCTTTTTAGTAGATTCGAGGTATATGTCAATTTTGAAATTTTCTTTGTTTTCCTCATTTTCTTCATCAGGCTCGAAAACTGGGTTGCAGAAAACATTCTATGAAAGTTAAAACAAAGTTTAGAACCAAAACTGAATGTTGTATAAATAACAAATAAATTCTACCATGGCTACAACTACTACTACTTACAATAATAATAATAATTTACCTCATATCCACCTCGGCTCCCAGTTGAAATGTCAGAGTCCATCATCTTTGCATTTTGAGAAACCATTTATATATGTTTAGTTCTCTGAAATCTTGAGGTAGGCTATTAATTCAGTCCATTTGGTTGTGAAAATGAGTGGAGTTTAAGAAGTTATCCATAAAAGAAAATGCCTGGACATGTTTTAAAAGGAGATAAAAAGTTGTCTTTAAATACACTGAGTGTGTTCATAGAATAGAATGTTTTTTTTTGTTTTTTTTTTAATCAAATTGATTTATTTTTGTTTCTTTGTAATGCTGTAATATTATGGTCCAACATCTTGTGTTGTTAAAAGAAAGTGGCTGGTATTCAGAACGTTCTTCCCAAATATTCCCAAAGCCAAGTCAGCTGAGAGGATTGAGCTTCGTAATAATCCTGTTTTATACACACATCTACACACATACCACTACCCCCACCCCATAACCCCCCACACACACCCACACCCACACCCACACCCACACACACACACTTTTGTGCTAGAGTTGAAAATCCCTGATTTATAAGATTTTTCTTTTCATAAGAACTTAAATTTTGTCTCCACAATGGTTTTACTATACCTACTTTTGTGTTCTGCAGAACTCATACAGGTTTGGAACAACATGAGGGTGAGTAAATGATGACAGGTTTTTCATTTCTGGGTGAATTATCCCTTTAAATGTAAATTATATTGTTGTATTCTTTTTTTTTTTTTAAGTACATGATTTTTCATCTTTTAGCTTTAGTGTAAATGTGATCAAACAGTCAAGTAGAATGCAGGGTTTTTTTTATTGTTTTTAAATATAAATTATATTGTTGTATTCTTTGTTAAATACTCACATTATGTCATTAACTTCTGTCTGTGAAACAGTTTTTTTTAAATGTACATGATTTTTCATCTTTTACTTATCAGCTTTACAGTGTAAATGTGATCAAACAGTCAAGTAAAATGCAGAAATGTTCTTTATTGTTTTTAAATATTTATATTTTCAATTGTAATATTCTTTCATATGTTTTTATTTATTTTCTTAAATGCAAAATGTAAAAATGTTAGTAGAGAAATGTCTTTACAAAGAAAGATAAATTAAAAGGTAAACATACTCAGTTGAAATGTGTATTCTTATGTCCACTTACAGGGATAGTTACAGGAAATTCACTTAAATCCATGTGCACTATGTCTGTGTGACCTTTAAATGTTCACTCAAACACTCAAAAAAACTTTGTTCACTCAAAACAATGGACCATCCACCATCACCGCATCGCCCTCTTGAAGAAGATCTAGAATGCCAGATGACTTGGTTATCTCTTTATCAGAAATGCATCCTGTGTAAAGACTGCTTACAGAAGTCATGCTTCCATCAGGTGAAATTCCAACCAGAGACTTGAGTGTTGTTGTGCCTTTGTAGTGTGAATAAGTTTCGGAGTTCAGTACCTTTGAGCTGTAGCCTGGATGTCAGCCTAACTTAGCCCCGCCCACAACATTTTTAGGTTGGGAAGTTCGGTCTGGACTTGATCCATTGAGGAGCTATTATGTCCGAACAAAAGCTGTTCGGACCAATCAAATTGTCAGGGCGGGCTTTATACGAAGATGGATAGATGATCAACAGTAACGTAATCATCCACTCTTGTGTTCTTTGTATCTATACGAATAGGATATATTAGCACTTAGTTGTTGTTGTTGTAAAATATCATGCTGTAGCAACTAGCAATGTATTAGTGTTTAAAGGAAAGTGAACTTGCTTAAAACAAGGCAAGGCAAGGCAAGTTTATTTATATAGCACATTTCATACACAATGGCAATTCAAAGTGCTTTACATAAAAGAAATTAAAATAATAAAAAGAAATAAGAATAATTAAAACAGTTAAGAAAAAAAAAAAAAAAAATACAGTACAGTACAAACAGTCGGACGAACATTGGCACAGTGCTCATTCAGTAAATGCATAGCTAAAAAGATGTGTTTTGAGTCTAGATTTGAATGTGACTACAGTAGGAGCACATCTGATCTCCTCTGGAAGCTGGTTCCAGCTGCGGCTGGCATAATAGCTAAAAGCAGACTCGCCATGCTTTGAGTGAACCCTTGGTATTTCTAGCTGATATGATCCTAGTGATCTGAGTGATCTGTTGGGTTTATATTCAGTGAGCATATCTGCAATGTATTGAGGTCCTAGGCCATTGAATGATTTATATACCAGTAATAATACTTTAAAATCAATCCTAAATTTAACTGGGAGCCAGTGTAAAGACCTGAGGACTGGTGTGATATGTTCATATTTTCTGGCTCTGCTCAGAATCCTGGCGGCAGCGTTCTGTATGAGCTGCAACTGTCTTATGGTCTTTTTGGGAAGGCCAGTGAGGAGTCCATTACAATAATCCACCCTGCTGGTGATGAAAGCATGCACAAGTTTCTCTAAGTCTTGTCTGGAAACAAAGCATCTAATTCTTGCAATATTTTTCAGATGATAGTATGCTGATTTAGTTATTGCTTTGACATGACTACTGAAACTAAGGTCTGATTCTAGTGTCACACCAAGATTCCTGACTTGATTTTTAGTTGTTTGACCCCTAGAGTGAAGGTATGCATTCACCTTGAGAACTTCATCTTTGTTTCCAAATGCAATGACTTCAGTTTTGTCTATGTTTAACTGAAGAAAGTTTTGACACATCCAACTTTTGACTTCATCAATGCATTGGCACAGGGAGTCAATGGGGCTGTAATCGTTAGGCGATAGGGCTAAGTAGAGCTGTGTGTCGTCTGCATAGCTGTGGTAAGCAATTTGGTTCTTTCTCATTATTTGGCTCATTGGGAGCATATACAGGTTGAACAGGAGTGGCGCAAGAATTGAGCCTTGAGGGACTCCGCATGTCATAAATGTCCACTCAGACTTATGGTCTCCTATACTCACATAATAACCTCTCCCATCTAAGTATGACCTGAACCATTTTAGGACTATCCCAGAAAGCCCCACCCAGTTTTCCAGCCTGTCAAGAAGTATGTTATGATCGACAGTGTCAAATGCAGCACTGAGGTCGAGTAGCACCAGCACTGATAGTTTGCCTGAATCAGTATTTAAGCGAATATCGTTTATTATCTTTATGAGCGCTGTCTCTGTGCTGTGGTGCGGTCGGAAACCAGATTGAAAATTGTCAAAGGATCCATTCGAGCTTAAGAATTTGTTCAGCTGATTGAAGACAACTTTTTCAATGATCTTGCCTATGAAAGGAAGATTTGAGATCGGCCTATAGTTGCTTAATATGGTCTTATCCAGATTGCTCTTTTTCAGGAGGGGCTTGACAACTGCAGTTTTCAGGGAGTTTGGAAAACTCCCAGAGAGAACTGAGACATTTACCACTTCTAGAAGATCTGCTTCTAAACTGTTTAACACACTTTTGAAAAATGATGTGGGAAGTGTGTCAAGAGCACAGGTTGATGTTTTAAGGTGCTGTACGGTTTCTTCCAAAATTTTGCCATCAATTTCTTTGAAGTCAGACATAGTAACTACTTTCTCAGGTGGTTTGATCTGTCTGACCTCAGTGCAACTCAAGGATGTGCTGATCACCTTTCTGATATTACTGATTTTCTCAGAGAAGAAAGAAGCAAACTCACTGCACTTGTTCTCTGACAGCATTTCACTGGGAATCTGGCTTGGGGGGTTTGTCAGTCTCTCTACAGTAGCAAAAAGAGTGCGTGTGTTGTTTAAATTACTGTTTATAATATTTGAGAAGAAAGTCTGTCTAGCTTTGCCTAGTTCCATATTGAAAGCATGAAGGCTGTCTTTGTAGATGTTATAATGGACTACAAGTTTTGTCTTCCGCCACATGCGCTCTGCTTTTCTGCATTGTCTTTTCATATTTTGCACTGCTGTTGAGTTTCTCCAAGGTGCTTTTTGTCTGCCACTCTTCTTCCTGACTTTAACAGGAGCAATATCATCAATTACACCTTTAACTTTTGAGTTAAAAGAATCAAGGAGAAAATCAACAGAGTCTGCAGATATGCTTGGTGTTAAGGATATAGCCTTCATAAATAGTACACTAGTGTTCTCATTTAAGCATCTCTTCTTGACAGACACAGATCTAGCTTCAGTGGCAGGAGAGATCAATATATCAAAGAAAATACAGAAATGATCAGACAGTGCTACATCCTTAATAACAATCGATGAAATGTTTAGACCCTTACTGATAAGTAAATCTAGAGTGTGTCCACGATTGTGTGTGGGTCCATGTACATGCTGAGTCAGATCAAAAGTTTTTAAAACAGTATTGATTTCTTTTGCCATATTGTTTTCTGCACTATCTATGTGGATGTTAAAATCTCCAGCAATGGCAAAACAGTCAAACTCTGAGGTAATTGCTGATAACATTTCTGTAAAGTCCTCAGCAAAGGCTGGAGAGTATTTTGGAGGCCTGTAAATAATGATAAGTAAAATGCGTGGAGCACCTTTTAACACAATACCCAGATATTCGAAAGAAGGGTAATTCCCAAATGATATTTGCTTACATTGATAGATATCTTTAAAAAGAGCAGCTAGACCCCCACCTCTCTTAACAGCTCTGCAGACACTCATAAAAGTAAAGTTAGGAGGGACTGCTTCATTGAGGATTGTTGCACTAAAGCTGTCTTCTAGCCAGGTTTCATTTAGAAGCATAAAATCCAGGTTGTTTGTGGTTATTAAATCGTTGACTAGAAGTGATTTATTTTTAAGTGAACGAATGTTTAAAAGTGCTAACTTAACAGTCTTACTTTTTGTCCCCACATCAATCTTACTTTGATGTGTAATAGGCACCAGATTAGTTGGGTTTGCTGCACGGCTATTGAAGGCCTTAGATTTTCTATCTTGTAATAAAACAGCAATAGAGAAAGATACTGGCACACTGGGTTCCCGCTTGTTCTGTAAACATTTGAGAAAGTTACTGTTATCAGAGCGGGGACCCAAAACACATCACTGAGAGCTGGTATCAGTTGTTTTTGGTTCACCTCGAGCAGATGGAGGAGGGTGTGGGCCCTGGCGTTGTGGCAGAGGCCGAAGTGCTCTCACAGGAGGGGGAGGGCGAGCTGGGCCCGCAGGCTTTGGTGCGGGTGGTAATGGTGCCTGTCGTTTTTTGGTTGGTATCTGGGGGCTTGCAGCAAAAGAGTGGGATAGTTTGGTTCCAGCATACACCAGTTCTTCCATTTTCTGTGAGAAACACAGAAGAGGCGATGCTGGAGAGAGGGATAGCGTGTCTGGTGAAAGGGGCTGTTGCTCTGGTGTTATAGGAGGCTGTGATATGCTGTCCTGGCTTCCCTGGCTGTTTTCCAGGAAGTCGTCCTTGGGTGCTGAATCTTCAAGCAGTTCTGATATTTCTCTCTGTGGGCAGGGCTCAGCTGAGATTGTGTCCGTGAGCAGAGGTTGTTGTGGCGGAGTGGTGTTATCATTGTCCTTGTGTGATATGTCAACCGCATGTCCATTTTGCTGCTGAAGTGAAGTCCTGTGGTCATTCATACTGTGTCCAGGTGTGTGTGTGCCGTTCAGATTGAGTGGATTGGCACAAACTGCAGAAGGATGATTGATGGAGAAGTAGAAATTGTCCTTTAACACTCTTGAACCAAGTTTGTTTGGGTGATGGCCATCCCGATGAAACAGTTGTCTCTGACTCCAGAAAAGATTGAAATTGTCAATGAAGTTTACTCCTTTTATATTGCAGGTTTTTTGCAGCCATGTATTTAGCCCAAGCAACCGTGAAAACCTGTTTGTTCCTCTTGCTGGGAGAGGTCCACTGATGAATGTTTGAACTTTCAGTCTTTTAAGTGTTTCAAAAAGTTCATTGAAATCCTTCTTAAGGAGTTCTGACTGCTCTTTATGAATATCATTCTTCCCCACATGAATGATGAGTCGATTTGCAGTCTTATGTTTCATCAGAATGTTCTGAAGTTCCCTGTTTATATCAGAAGTTGTTGCTTGTGGAAGGCAGCACATAGTTGTATCCCTGCTGCTAATGTTTCTGATTATGGAGTCCCCCACTATCAGAGTCCTGGGCTCGGCAGCGCTCTGAGCTGAGTGCCGCTGTCTGCTTGACCTTGAGCGCCAGTTAGCATCAGTGTTAGCTACTGGCCCATTCAGTCTGTGTTCGATCACATTCATCACATTTGGGGATTCCTCATTTACATTCATTAGTACTTCAAATCTGTTCTCAAGATGTATAGGCGGTGGTAGAAGACCGGTGTTTGCAATCCTTGTCAGAGCTGTATCTGGGGTAGAGGATGCTACTGCGGCAATATGTGATGCTCGTGACAATCTGATGTCTCGAGTGCCTTTTGGTCTCGCTCCCTGTTTGTGCCATCGATTAGTAAGTCGATCGGCTTGTTTCTCTACCTGTCGAGGAGCACTAGTTTCATGGGACTCACCGGTATGCTGAGGGTGTCCATGACGAAGCTCTGTTGTGTGCTCCGTCTGGTTTGGTGGTCCCGTAA
Organism: Abramis brama; assembly: GCF_963993115.1. Lineage (NCBI taxonomy): Eukaryota > Metazoa > Chordata > Actinopteri > Cypriniformes > Leuciscidae > Abramis > Abramis brama. Next base: position 40,589,165 of record NC_139972.1, read on the forward strand.
GTAACTTTGTTTCAAGAAGTGCAATCCTTTGTAAAAGTCTGTGGCAGTTAGTGCAGCAAGTAGATTCTTGAACCTGAAGAGGCATTTTCTCTCTTATCCGTATGAATGTAGGCAGTTTTGTTTTCCTTTCCCGGAATGTAAGCTGGTCGGGTAAAAGAATTCTGCGTTTTTGTAGTAATCCAAACTTTGTTGTCTGAGCACTGTGCTGTTTGCTGAAGTTAAAATTAGGTGATAAAAGGAAATAAAATATAAAAATAAAGGAGATAAAATGTAAAAGCGATAGAGCAAAGCGCGGAGCAGTAAGCAAGAGCTTCCGAATAGTAGCTGAGCAGGAAGCAAGTCTAAAACATAGAAATTAGAGATTAGCCAACAGGCTAATATGCAGAACTGATATTATATAAACAATGCCGTACTCTTACCTGAAAATTAGGTCCAATGTCGCGTCTAATTTTAACAATCCATCTTTTCCGAAGTTCTTTGTCCTGTGGAAATTCGTGAAATTAATTATTTTCTTTATTTTGACGGCTGAATGACCGCCATCCCGGTACACAACAGTACGCCATATGAACGCTCTATCCCTCACAGCCTCGTTCTGGAATCAAAATGGCGTCAGGCTGAATAAGGCGTATTGGCCAGCCAATCCATACCCCCAAACTAAACTAATCAGATGGTAAAATCGCTTATTCTGCCACAATAATATTACATTATTAAAAGTAAATTAGCAGTCAATTTCACATGATTTACAGTAGCCTTGTGATATTGTGGCATCAGTATTATGACAATCTGTTATTCAAAGTTGTTTTAAGTCATTATACATAAAATATTGTGACCTGTGTTTTTTTTAGGCGCACAGAGACATCAATAATCAATATATGAATCTCAACAATGGTGACAATAAACAAAGCTTTTTTGTAATTTTAGTAGCTTGTTTTGTGACGTTCAAAGTTGATCTGAATATTTTTTTTATTGTCACCATTGTTGAGATTCATACGCTGATTCTTGATGTCTGTGTGAGTCTACATGGCATTTGACAGAACATTTTCTGCATAATGACTACATAAAATCTTTCAGAGTATCACGACACTGCATGAATTTCTGCAGTAGTATTGGCATGTGAAATTAACTATTCATATTAAACAATTTAATCAGAGACTCTGATATCAGTGAATCAGGCAACTAAAAGATTACTATACAATCACTGTTATGGTAAGAACGATGGAAGACCAGGGTGGGATGCAGTTAACAGTCTTTAATGAATAAAGGAAATAGTCCTCAATGAATAATTAGAACACAAATCACAGGCATTAATCAGAGCCAGAACAGAAACTGCCAGACGACTGGATCTTTAGAAAATCAGAATAAACTTCCACGAGGACAGAGGCAGGGACCCCGAGATGCATTCAGCCAGTCAGGAATAGTGAAGACAGCAGAAAGGGTGAACAGCCATGAGCAGGCGCTGAACAGGTACTCTGCAAACAGGCACAGCTGGATAATACACAGTCTGAAGGCAGTATTACTCACAGCAGAATTAATGGTTTCACTTTCCACAGACAAGACAGGACAGGACAGGACTAGAGAACAGACGTTTCTCACGAGAGGTCATTGAATAATCCGACAACAAGACAGGGCTAGGAAGAGGGAATAAGAAGCAGAGACAATCAAGAGAAAAAAGGGAACAGGTGAGGAGAAGAGAACGAAAGGGGAAACAGCTGTAAGAGATAATGAGCGGAGGAGTGGATGTGTGTGCGTGATTGTGTGAGTGAGTGTGCGTGTGAGTGTGTGACCACTAGAGGGAGACAGAGAAAGAGGAAAAGAAAACCAGGATCATGACAGTACCCCTCTCTCAACGAGCGCCACCTGGCGTAGCGAGGACTTCTAATTCTGCGCCTATTGGCCGTAACTGTAATGCGTCTTCTAGCTCGACAGAGAGCAGATCGCACTCTCCTCCAGGTGCGTTTGCAACGGCTAATAAAAGCTTGCACTGACGGAACATTAGATTCAGAGTCTTGGGACGCAAATAACGGAGGTTGATAGCCGAGACAGCAATGGAAGGGCGAAAGACCGGTAGCAGAGGAGGGAAGCGAATTATGGGCGTATTCGGCCCAGGAAAGTTGCTGTGACCAGGACGCGGGATTCTGATGGGTGAGACTGCGAAGCATACGGGCGACAATTTGATTAGTCCGTTCTGCTTGACCGTTCGTTTGGGGATGAAACCCGGACGAAAGGCTAACGGATGCCCCAATCAGGCGACAAAACTCCTTCCAGAATTGAGAAGAAAATTGGGGACCTCTATCAGACACAATATCAGTTGGTAAACCATGTAGCTTAAAAACATGATCAACCATGATCTGGGCGGTCTCCTTGGCAGAGGGGAGTTTAGTGAGTGGAATAAAATGGGCCGACTTAGAAAAACGATCTACCACGGTCAGAATAACGGTGTTACCCTCCGAGAGAGGAAGCCCGGTGATAAAGTCGAGAGCTAAGTGAGACCACGGTCGTGTAGGAACCGGTAACGGACGAAGTAGACTGGCTGGAGGGGAATTGCCAGCCTTAGTTTGCGCGCACGTAACGCAGGAGCCAATAAACCGTCGCACGTCTCGTTCCAAAGAAGACCACCAAAAGCGCTGACGGATAAAAGCGAGGGTGCCCCGGACGCCGGGATGGGCAGTCAATTTAGAGGTGTGTCCCCATTGAAGGACAGCTCGACGCGCGGATACAGGAACAAAAAGGAGCCCCTTAGGACAGTTGCGCGGGACTATGACTCGAGAAAGAGAACGCTTAACCAGCTTCTCTATTCCCCAGACGGTCGTGCCAACAACACGACCCGGGGGAATAATCTCCTCAGGCTCAGAAGATGAAGAGGAGTCAAAAAGACGAGATAGCGCATCAGGCTTGACGTTCTTGGTACCCGGGCGATATGAGATGGTAAAATCGAAACGGGTAAAGAATAGAGCCCAGCGGGCTTGACGAGCGTTTAGTCTCTTGGCCTTGCGGATATATTCTAGGTTTCGGTGATCTGTCCAGACAATAAAAGGAACGGGAGCTCCCTCTAGCCACTGTCGCCATTCGCCTAACGCTAGACGGATGGCGAGCAGTTCGCGGTTGCCCATGTCGTAATTGCGCTCAGCAGGAGAAAGACGGTGAGAGAAAAAAGCGCAGGGGTGTATCTTTCAGTCAGCGGCGGACCGCTGGGAAAGAACAGCCCCGACCCCCACTTCAGAGGCGTCGACCTCGACTATAAATTGTTTAGTGAAGTCAGGAGTAAGAAGGATAGGCGCGGTTGTAAAAAGAGATTTTAGAACGTCAAACGCAGTCTGCGCAGATTCTGACCACCTAAACGGGGACTTGACTGAGGTCAGAGCTGTAAGAGGAGCGGCCACTTGACTGAAATTTCGTATAAAACGACGATAAAAATGTGCAAACCCGAGAAAACGTTGTAGTGCGAGGCGAGAGTCGGGCACGGGCCAGTCAGTGACCGCCTGGACCTTAGCTGGGTCCATACTGATCCCCTCTGCCGAGATGACTGAACCTAGAAACGTAACTGAGGGGGCGTGGAAAGAACATTTCTCGGCCTTAACATAAAGTCGATTTTCCAGTAGACGCTGAAGGACACAACGAACATGTTGGACGTGCACATCGAAAAGTGATGGCGAAAAGATCAAAATGTCGTCGAGGTAGACGAACACAAAGACGTTGAGCATGTCCCGTAGGACGTCATTGACTAAGGCTTGAAAGACCGCGGGGGCGTTTACCAATCCGAAAGGAAGAACCCGGTATTCAAAGTGCCCTAGGGGTGTGTTAAACGCGGTCTTCCATTCATCCCCCTCCTTTATAGGTGATAGGCATTGCGTAAATCGAGCTTTGTGAAAATTTTTGCTCCCTGCAAGACTTCGAAGGCAGATGACATCAGTGGTAATGGATAACGATTCTTGACAGTGATATCATTTAAACCCCGATAGTCTATGCAGGGACGCAGGGAGCCGTCTTTCTTTTTAACAAAGAAAAAACCGGCTCCCGCTGGAGACGAGGAGGGAACGATGGTACCGGCATTGATCGAGTCAGAAAGGTATTTCTCGAGCGCCTCCCGTTCGGGAGCGGATAACGAGTATAGTCTTCCCCGGGGGGGCGTGGTACCCGGGAGAAGATCTATACTGCAGTCATACGGGCGATGAGGGGGGAGAGAAGTGGCCCGGGAACGGCTGAAGACCTCCCGCAAATCGTGATACTCCTCCGGAACTCCAGACAAATCACCTGGCTCTTCCTGAAAAACAGTTACAGACGAGACAGGGGGCACAGCAGAAGACAGACAATCAACATGACAAGACAATTTCCAAGATAAAATAGAGCCCTCCGCCCAGTTAATCTGGGGGTTGTGGAGAACTAACTACGGGTGGCCTAAAACCACTGGAGTAAAAGGGGAATGAAAAATAAAAAAATAAATAGTCTCTCTATGATTTCCTGAAACAGTAAGAGTCAATGGAGAAGTCCTTCTCTGTACCCTAGGAAGGGAACTGCCATCTAGGGCGAACAGGGGGGTGGAGTCTTGTAAATCTAAGAGGGGAATACCTTGTTCCAAAGCCCACGTCTCGTCAACGAAGTTCCCCTCCGCCCCCGAGTCAATCAATGCAGAGCAAGAAACTGACGATCCCAGCCAGCGGAGGTGTACGGGAAGGGAAGTGCAGGACTTAGACGGAGAGACCCATGATGTAGCGCTCGCCAGCAACCCTCCGCCTACTGACGAGCGCTGGCTTTTACTGGGCACCTAGAGACAAAATGATCAGCGGCAGCACAGTACATGCAAAGGCGATTCATAATCCTGCGTTGGCGTTCCCGTGTGGATATACGAAGCCCCCCTAGCATCGGCTCGGGATCAGCAGCAGATGGCAGTGGCGGCTGGGTCGCCGTGGAAGTGGGAAGTAACGAAGCCTCCATTCTGCGAGCCCTTCGTCACATGTCAAAACGTCTTTCGATGCGGAGAGCCAGCGACAAGGGAATCGAAACTGTCAGGAACCTCTCGGACAAAGACCTCATCCTTAATTTCAGAGTTCAGGCCCTCGAGAAAGCGGGCGATGAGTGCCGGATCGTTCCATCCACTCGTTGTGGCCAGGGTTCGGACCTCAATCGAAAAATCAGTGACTGACCTTTTCCCCTGACGCAAGGTGGATAGGAGGCGGGATGCTTCGTCACCGTGTGCAGACCGGTCAAAGACTCGGATCATCTCCTCCTTAAAAAGAGAACACTTGAAGATACAGTCTACCTCTGCCTCCCAGTTCGCCGCCGCCCACTCTCGAGCTCGTCCATTGAGAAGAGAAATCACATAAGCCACCTTAGACCGATCCTTGGCATAAGTAGACGGCTGGAGGGAAAATACAACCTCGCACTGGGTGAGAAAAGCTCGACACTGTAAAGGCTCACCCGAGTAGCACGGCGGGTTGTTTATACGCGGCTCGGAAGAGTCGCGCTGTCCAGCTGAAGCAGTGGTTTCATGACGGTAGTGATGGAACTGCTGGGTAAGATCCGAGAGCTGGGCGGTCAGGGAATCAACGGCACGTCTCGCGGCAGATAAATCCTCTTCATGTTTACCCAACAGAGCACCCTGGAGCTCTACAGCGTTGTGAAGGGGATTGCCACTCGCCTGGTCCATCTTCTGTTCGGATTATTCTGTTATGGTAAGAACGATGGAAGACCAGGGCGGGATGCAGTTAACAGTCTTTAATGAATAAAGGAAATAGTCTTCAATGAATAATTAGAACACAAATCACAGGCATTAATCAGAGCCAGAACAGAAACTGCCAGACGACTGGATCTTTAGAAAATCAGCATAAACTTCCACGAGGACAGAGGCAGGGACCCCGAGATGCATTCAGCCAGTCAGGAATAGTGAAGACAGCAGAAAGGGTGAACAGCCATGAGCAGGCGCTGAACAGGAACTCTGCAAACAGGCACAGCTGGATAATACACAGTCTGAAGGCAGTATTACTCACAGCAGAATTAATGGTTTCACTTTCCACAGACAGGACAGGACAGGACAGGACAGGACAGGACAGGACAGGACAGGACAGGACAGGACAGGACAGGACAGGACAGGACAGGACAGGACAGGACAGGACAGGCGTTTCTCACGAGAGGTCATTGAATAATCCGACAACAAGACGGCTAGGAAGAGGGAATAAGAAGCAGAGACAATCAAGAGAAAAAAGGGAACAGGTGAGGAGAAGAGAACGAAAGGGGAAACAGCTGTAAGAGATAATGAGCGGAGGAGTGGATGTGTGTGCGTGATTGTGTGAGTGAGTGTGCGAGTGAGTGTGTGACCACAAGAGGGAGACAGAGAAAGAGGAAAAGAAAACCAGGATCATGACAATCACTAACAAGTGACCAACATCATCTGAGAGTTGCTCTTGCATTTTTTGCCATAACTAGAGGTGGACAAAGTACACAACTTCCTTGCTTGAGTGAAAGTACAAATACTACTGGTCAAATATTACTCCATTACAAGTAAAAGTTGTAAAGACCAATTTTTACTTTCTGTACAAGTAAAAATACAAAAATACTCGTTTGTAAAAGTACTTAAGTATAAAAAGTAATAAGTAAATGTCAATGCATTGTATTATTATTGTTGTATGTAATACTAACAGTACCTTATGCCTCTGAATCTATGCCTGCCTACCTACCCTCATATCAATATCAGATTTATTTCTAGAACACAGTTCCAATAGTGGGATTGAATGTGAGATTGAATAAGTGCACTCAATAACGTCCACAATGGTTGAAAATGAAAAACGGGGGATTGACGTCAGAAACCAACATCAGTCGAGTTCTGACGTCTACCCGACTTTCATTTCCAACCAAAATGGAACCCCTGCAACTAAAATCATCCCCTGACTGACGTTACTACTTTCTACTCAAGGACCTTGACAGAAATGTAGTGGAGTAAAAATTACGATATTTGTCTTTCAAATGTAGTGAAGTTAAAGTAAAAAGTTTCCAGAAAAAAATAATACTCAAGTAAAGTACAGATACTCAAAAAGTGTACCCAAGTACAGCAGCCAGAGACAAACTAAAGATAAGACGTCAACGGTCAAGAGCCCAACTAAAGCAAACACTGATAACCATAATTTATTTTCAATAAAACATCAACATCTAAACCTCTATTAATTCTCAATAAGAACTTTAGGATGAAAGAAGTAAAGTATAGATTGTAATAAGTGAATATGCTGATATCTTGAGATATCTGTTAGTGTTTAATGTTCTGTTGGGATTTAAAGGGTTTCAGTATCATCTGTTTTGTGTGAAATAAAACAGCTGTAAAATAATAGTGTTTTCCATAAAGCTTAATAAACATTTCTGTCAAGGTTTTTTTTGCACTTTATTTAAATTATGACACTTTAATTTGACAGTGTTTGTTTGGCAGCTGTAGCAGCCATTGACCATTTTTTTACAGTGTAGATAAGGCTCAGGTGTGGCTCGGTTTTGGGATTTCTGGTTTACCTAAGGCTGATAATCGGTACCAACACTAAAACTTATTCAGGCCCAGTGCAGGGCCATTGAAGGGTTAATAATTGGCTGAGACTCTGGCGACTTATGACCCATGTGTGGCCCTTGTCTTTAATCCAGATCTGACTCACCGAAATTGATTACTTTATAGAACTTACCAGAATTGCATTAAAATGTTAATGTTTAATCACTCCTCAAATACACGTTACAAAGGTTCATATTGGTATTTCACCCAAAGCGGAGAGTTAAAAGAAGCCAGCACTGATCATGACAGCTATGCACTACACTACTGCATGTATCATCACTTTTTTCTTGTACATCTCTGTATCTGAAGGTAAGTCCCCAATGTTTGAGAATGATAATGTGTTCATCCATGTTAGAAATATAGAAACTTCTGTTTTTTTTCCCATTATGTATTTTTTCCATTATTATGCATTACAGTTTTTCTCAGTCGCTTTGGTATTTTTTTTAAAATCACCCTTAAGATTTGCAAACCAGTAAGTGCATTTCTCAAAACAATTGACCCTGTTTGTTTCCTTGTTCTTTCACGGTCAGAATTTGTAACCCTGTGTTGCACTCTGTCTATATACGCTTGCTAAGCTTCATGAGAAGCACTCTAAGATATTTTAGAGAACTAGTTAAACCATTCTGCATTTAATTGACTTATACAAGGAACTAATTCCTAGATGTTTTGAGGTTTAAGACTATTCAACAGGGAACCATATACAGAGGTGGGTAGAGTATCAAAAAACTGTAATTATTAATAGTTAGTTGAGTAAGTGTAAAAAAAAAAGTATCCAATGAAAAAGCTACTCAAGTAGCTAGTTATGTGTGTGTGTGTGTGTGTGTATGTATGTGTGTATGTGTATATATATATATATATATATATATATATATATATATATATATATATATATATATATATGTATATATACACTACCGTTCAAAAGTTTGGGGTCAGTAATATTTTTAATGTTTTTAAAAGAAGTCTCTTCTGCTCATCAAGGCTGCATTTATTTGATTAAAAATACAAACAAAAACAGTAATATTGTGAAATATTATTCCAATTTAAAACAGCTGTTTTCTATGTGAATATACAGTAAAGTGTCATTTATTCCTGTGATCAAAGCTGAATTTTCAGCATCATTACTCCAGTCTTCAGTGTCACATGATCCATCAGAAATCACTCTAATATGATGATTTGATGCTCAAGAAACATTCATTATTATTATCAATGTTGAAAACAGTTGTGTACAAATTTTCTTTTTAATTCTTTGATGAATAGAAAGTTCAAAAGAACAGCATTTAGAGAGATCATTTGAGCATTTACACAGTTAGAGAGATCAGTAAAAGGGTGAGAGCAGTAATAAAGAAGAATGGGTTAAAATTTAAAGATAAGGTGGAAGATTAGCTGGATGGAAGAAAAATTAAGAGCAGCATGGCAGGAAATTAAAACCTTGGCAGGTATTGAGAGGAAAGATATCAAGAGGATTAAATTAGACAGTTTTAACTCAGATATGGATTTTGCTGATAAACTGAACAAGTATAATCATGATTTTAGTCAAAAGTTGCCCTAAATTTCATATCTAAAAGGATCAAATGTAAAGCTTAACAATATTCAATATTTCTCTGTTTCAGTGCAATCAGGATATGATTATGATTATGAGAATGAGTCCAAAAACTGCACCACATCTGAATCCATCATTGGAGGCACGGTGGCGTATTCAAATGGCGGTGTTGTGGGTAGTCGGCTAATTTATCACTGTAGCGATGGCTTTGAACCTTATCCAATCAGCGAAAAAGTCTGCAGCTCTGATGGAGAATGGGAGCCAAGAGTATCCAGGGTCAAATGTGAAGGTAAACTTTAAAGAGCGATAATATTTATTTACTATATCCCATACAAGTAAAATAGTGGATACCACCACAGGCTTCATGAAATATGTATGGGCTTGGAGACTGGAAACATGAGGCTTGTTACTTTCATATTTCCTTCTTTTGGCCAAATCACATCAGACTTTACATGCAAAAGAATTGTGGCCAAAAATAGCACAAATGGTTTTTTTTTACATTTTTCTTTTGTTTTCTTTAGATATCACATATCTCATATTTCAACCATGCTTTTCACTGACACTTTTGTCTCTTTGGTAGCAAAGTATAGTAACTTCGGAAAACTTTTGAAAAACTTTGTATTCTTCATTGTGGGGGAAATAATGCCACAACTATGGGTATTTTATCATTAATAATCACTTAAATTCATCAATTGCTGTGGCCAGAGTACAAGGAACATTATGCTCATTTGTATGGTAAACTTGAAACTAAAAATGTAACATACTATCTACAGCATAATCAAGCTGACATTGACAATGGTAAAGGGAACCATGTCATGACTATATTGTAGTTAACATAGTCATTAGACTTAGTCTACACTGTAAAAAGTTACTAAGTATACCTTTTTTAAAAATAAAAAATCCACTGTCATTTTATTCTAGGATTACTATTAACCGAATCTGTGTATTTTAGAAACCAGCGATTATGGAGATTATGAGGAACCACAGAAGAACTGCTCGTTGGAAGTGTCCATAAAGGGAGGTAGTGTGGTCTACTCCAATGAGGGATTGGAAGGGAGCGTGCTGACCTATCACTGCAAGGCAGGACACTACCCTTTTCCAGTAACGCAAAGAGTCTGTGACAGAGATGGCCAATGGTCAGCCATGAGACTCCCAAATGGAAAGAGAACACTCAATGCTGTGTGCAAGGGTACCTTCTTCTTGCCTTTTTACTCCATGGGTTATCATCCTTTTTAACATACGCTGCTGTTTAACCCTGAGTTAAAACAAATTTTCAGACTTTTATTAAGTATTTTGAATGGGGATTAGCACCACTAATGTTATTAAGATGGGGTATAAAACCAAGCTCCACTGCAAAGGATCAGAAATATATAAATCCCACTGATGTGCAAGAGTTATTAATTAAATAGGCTGCATGCTCTCTTTGTCCAATCAATAGTATTGACAAACATAAAAAAAAAAAAAAACACTAGTATTACATGAACACCTCTAGATGTATATATGAATCTCACTCACAGGTGTTAAAATCTAACCAATTAAGTTTAATTTACAAGTGATGACTGGCCTTTAGTGGCTACGTTTACATGCAACCAAATACGTTAGTAATCGGATTGACGGCTCAATCGGACTGAAAAGCCTTCATGTAAACACCTTAATCGATCGATCGGATTGAAAGGGGTGGTTTATTTATTTTTCTAATCCAATCGAGAAAACATGTTAACACTTGGTCGGATTAAAAACCGAAAATGAAAGGACTGCGCATGTGCAATGACGTTGAAATAGCGTAATGACGTATGACGCGCGGAATGAGCTCTTGTTCCTGTTGAATAAAGTGTCATATAAATGAGTGTCCCGTCATCCTAAAATTCTCCTTTCACTGCGTCTGGACAACATCCCACCAGTCCCTTGTTTCAGATTCTCATCCACAGATGACGGGAGGGGTCTTACAGTGCGGGGAGGGGCATTTTTACAGCGTTATAAATATAAGCAGAACGGCACAACGGTTCATATGCTCATTTACTCCAAATTATGACCAGAAATGGATAAATATTAAGTCTGCTGTTTAAAACAAATAAAGAACCAATGTAGGAGAATATTTAGTACAAACAGCGGAAAACTCTGTATATTTGTGCAGTCTGCGCATGTCAAAAAATATATTCCAATTTGAAGCTTGTGACATATAAACGCGCACATCAACCCGATCACTTGTTTAGTGTTCATGTAAACACTATATTCAGATTCATCAATCGGAATGAATTCAGTCCGATTGAAACAAAAGTTTTGCATGTAAACGTAGCCACTGATGACACCTGCTGTTAATGAACAGAGTCTACTGAAGGAAAGAAGAGTGTAAAGACCAACGACTCTACCTGTGCGACTCCACCGAGCAAGGACACCGACAAGGCACTTGAGTATTAATTTCTTGTTATTCATTTTATTTTCTTGTTGTTTCCTTTCTCTTCTACACACCTTTTCAACTGATCTTTCTGTTTGTGAGCTCTCTTACACTATGTGTTTTCAAATCCCTACTATTACAAACATACGTAAATCTAATGTCACACATCTGAGGCAGTACAATCCTAACAACCTGCATAAATTTCCGGTGTCTTCTAGTACTATATTCTCTTTTCCTATTGGTCTCTGGAATTGCCAGTCCGCTGTAAACAAAGCTGATTTCATTAAATATATTTCTAGTCATTCAGGTCTCAGCCTACTGGCCCTGACTGAGACCTGGATCAGACCAGAGGACACTGCCACACCGGCTGCCCTCTCCACTAACTTCACTCTCTCACACCCCTCGCCTGACTGGTAGGGCTGGAGGTACTGGTCTGCTTATCTCAAACGATTGGAAATGTGATCCTTTACCACCTCTGTGTGACAACAGCTCATTTGAATCACATTCAATTACCATCACTAGCCCTATTAAAATCCATTTTGTAGTTGTATATCGTCCCCCAGGTCAGTTTGGCAGCTTCTTGGAGGAGCTTGATGTGCTACTCTCATCCTTCCCTGAGGAAGGTACTCCTCTCATAGTTCTTGGAGACTTCAACATCCACCTAGAAAAACCTCAGGCTGCTTGTGTGATTTCCACACTCTGCTTGCCTCATTCGACCTCAAACAAGTATCTGCTGTGGCTACTCACAAATCAGATAACAAATTGGATCTTATTTACACGCGCTACTGCTCCACTGACCATACGCTGGTCACTCCACTGCACACCTCAGATCACTTCCTCCTCACTCTCAACCTCAACCTGCCTCAGAACACAACACACACTCCTCCACAGGTCACCTTTTGGCAAAACCTACGCTCACTCTCACCTTCTCACCTATCCTCTTTGGTCTTATCCACACTTCCTCCACCTGATCAGCTTTCAATACTAGATACTAACAGTGCAACTGATAATCTTTTCTTAACATCCTGCTTGGACAACTTTTGCCCCGTTTCCTCCAGGCCAGCCCATGCCACACCCTCTACCCCCTGGTTATCTGATGTTCTCCGTGAACATCGTTCTAAACTCAGGGGTGCAGAGAGGAAGTGGCGCAAATCGAAAGATCCTACTGACCTTGGTCTTTATCAGTCCCTTCTCTCTTCCTTCTCTGCTAATATCTCCACTGCTAAAATGACTTATTATCACAACAAAATTAACAATTCTTCAGACTCTCGCATGCTTTTCAAAACCTTCTCCTCACTTCTCAACCCTCCTCCTCCTCCTTCATCAACCCTAACAGCTGACGATTTTGCCACATTCTTCATAAATAAAACAACCACCATCAGCGGCCAGTTTACCAATCCACAAACTGACACACACATTTTACCAGCTAACACACACATTCTACCCTCCTTCTCTCTACTTTCAGAGGCAGAAGTCTCCAAACTCCTCCTTTACAATCGCCCTACCACCTGTCCTCTTGATCCTATTCCCACTAACCTACTTCAAGCCATTTCATCCTCAGTTGTACCCGCACTCACGCACATCATAAACACCTCTCTTCACACTGGTACCTTTCTCACAGCATTTAAGCAGGCTCGTGTTACCCCACTGCTTAAGAAACACACTCTAAATCCAGCACATCTGGAAAATTACAGACCGGTATCTCTCCTTCCATTCGTCAACGAAAACACTTGAACAAGTTGTTTTCAACCAGATCTCTTCCTTCCTTACACAGAACAACCTCTTGGACAACAATCAGTCTGGTTTCAAAAGCGGACACTCAACTGAGACTGCCCTGCTCTCAGTAATTGAAGCTCTGAGACTGGCAAGAGCAGCTTCCAAATCCTCAGTTCTCATCCTGCTGGATCTGCTGCCTTTGACACAGTTAACCACCAGATCCTCCTGTAAATCCTAAAGATGAAGGGCATCTCGGGAACCACACTCCAATGGTTCAAGTCTTACCTCTCAGGTAGGTACTTTAGGGTGTCATATAGGGCTGTGGTGTCTAAGACCCAACATCTAGCTACTGGAGTGCCTCAGGGCACAGTGCTTGAACCACTTCTCTTCTCCATCTACATGACATCACTAGGATCTGTGATTCAGAAACATGGATTTTCCTATCACTGCTACGCTGATGACACACAACTCTACCTCTTACGGTAGCTGATCGTATCTCAGCCTGCCTGAAAGACAGATTTCTGGCTGGATGAAGGACCACCACCTTCAACTAAACCTTGCAAAGACAGAGCTACTTGTGGTCCCGGCCAACCCAACACTTCATCACAACCTCACCATTCAGCTAGGCTCGTCATCCATAACTCCATCAAGGTCAGCCAGGAAGCTTGGAGTTGTAATTGATGATCAATTGAACTTCACAGACCATATTGCTAGAACTTCCCGGTCATTTAGATTTACCTTGTACAACATTAGGAGTATCAGCCCCTTCCGATCAGAGCATGCTACACAACTCCTTGTCCAAGCGCTAGTTTTATCCAGACTGGACTATTGTAATGCTCTCCTGGCTGGTCTCCCAGCTTGCTCTGTCAAACCTCTGCAACTGATCCAGAACGCTGCAGCCAGAGTGGTCTTTAACAAACCGAAGAGAGCACATGTCACTCCTTTCCTCACAAAATTGCACTGGTTGCCAGTTGCCGCTTGCATCAAATTCAAGTCACTGACGTTTGCCTACAGAACAACCACTGGCTCTGCTCCCTTTTACTTAAACTCATTACTTCAGACTTATGTGCCATCCAGAAACTTGCGCTCCGCAAGTGAACAACGTCTTGTGGTGCCATCTCAAAGAGGCACAAAATCTCTTTCTTGGACCTTTACCATGACTGTTCCCTGCTGGTGGAATGATCTGCCTAACTCAACCAGAGCTGCTGAGTCCGTAGCCACTTTCAAGAAACGGCTGAAGACGCATCTTTTTCGACAACACTTGATCCAGTAATACTAACACTTTCTCTTCTTCACACGTTAGATTAAACTGAGAAGGGTCATAGCACTTGCATATTGTTGTCCTACTGATAGTTCTAACTGCTTCTATTGTTCTCATTTGTAAGTTGCTTTGGATGAAAGCGTCTGCTAAATGAATAAATGTAAATGTAAATGAAAGAGGAAGAACAAGAACAGAAAAAGAGAACAAGACTGAAGAAGACTTATATCCTCAACTGCAAATAAAATACATCTTTTGATGTAACTAATTAACTCTTAATTTCTATGAATACGATTAGTAGAGGTTTAGCTTTATTGAGTGTTGTTTCATTTAACGTTTCATTTGAAGTCACCATTATGGTGATTAGTGTTCCATTTGGTTGGGTACCATGACTTTGATTAATATTAATTTAATTATATTTCTGCCTGTGCAGCAGTGTTGTACCAATTAAGAGGATTAAATAGGGTGTAATTAAGTAAATTTGACCACTTGTAACATTGAGATGAATGAGTGGCTTAATTATTTGCTGCCATCCTAATTGTAATAAGTGAATGTGAGTCAGATTGTAGTGTTGAATCTAGAGGTCTGCGCGGGACTGTTTTTTAAGTCCCGCTCCCGCCCGCTCCCGCTGGGGTTATATCCCGCACCCACCCGTTCCCGCTATATATACACTATTTGTTCACCCGCTGTCTGCTTAGAATAATTTTCTTCCCGACCCGACCATCCCGCTTAATATAGATCTCCCAGAATTTCACATGTACATTTTCACAGAGAAAATAAAAATGTAGTCTGCACAAACATTTTTTTATTATTATTTTATTCGCCTTGTCAATATACAAAATGTAACATTTTGCTGCAGACAGTAGGGGAAAAAATGTCGCAGCGAAAAAAAAATGAAGTGTAGGCTATTATTTTTATTCGTATTATCAAAATTCGTAACATTTTGCTGTCAACACAGGAAAAGTGTCAGAGAAAGAAAGAAAATATGACATGTCATTAAGCAAAATATGTAGGCCTTAACCGAACAATATTGTAGGGCAGACTGTAGCCTATACCGGGTGGTCGATAAGATTAAGATTAGGTAAAGCGAAGATATGCTGTTCTGAAAGAACGTCGGCGTCGGGAACGTGATATTGAATGACCGACCGCTCCCGTTCAAATTACACCAGAGTTACCGACCGCTACCGTTTTTTAGTCGGAAATTTAATCCCGCGGCGCAAAATATCTGGTCGGGTCCCACGGGTCCCGCGGGACAGCCGCGGTAATGCAGACCTCTAGTTGAATCTATGCTCATTGTAGGAATACAATTTGTGCTAATATGGTGTAACTACAGTGATGAAATACTGTTGTGATTAGTGTTTTTGGAATTTTCAAACCATGCTTCATGAAGCTTCACAACCTTTGTGAATCTTTTTTTTTTTTTTTAAACCAGTGATTTAGAGCATTTATCATGCTGTCAAAGTCACATCATTTCAGGAAATGAGGATATGTTATGTCATAACTATTTTCGAAACATTTAGAAATTTCAATGGTTTACCGCTAGGGGGGGGAGATCTCTTGTGAACCCATGATATTAACTTTTATAAATTTGTAGATATTTTTAATGACACATTTGTTCAATAATAAATAAGAGTTTAATTAAATGCTGTCTTTTTGGCCTGATTAACCAAGCTATTCATTAAACAAGTCTTACAATTGAACAAAATAACATATTAAACAGACACTCCATTTAATGGTATTAGATGATTTGTTAATTGTATTTAATAGATTATGATTTGATACAGTTGCATTTGATACAGTTACTGTTTTGACTAGCAGGCATCATCAGTGCGTTTCGAAACAATGACATTTTGTGAGTTTCGAAAAACTTAATTGCTCACATCACTACTTATGAAGAAGTGTGAATACACTGCTTCTGAAGGATTTAACATTTCACCAGATTTTTGCTTAGACATCAGCACTTGTCATACAATACCTAACATTGTTTGAAGTCAAACATTTTCAAATCAAAAGAACCATGCCACATTGCATGCTGGTACCCAGCATGCACTGCGGCATGAATATTTTTTTTTATTGTCACCATTGCCAAATTTTGATGTCTATGTGTGACAGTTAAAATTTTCCCATACAAAATAATTTTCAGAGACAGTATTTGCTTATCGTAGTACTACAACACTATTTATTAACAAAACTAGTGAATTTGATGAAGTCTACATGCTTTACTCTTCTTCTTTGCCACAGTGCAAACAAATGTGTTTGTTTAAACACTGTTGCAATGACTGGACTAATAATAATTCAACATAAATCAATGTCGAAGTGCCCTACTGAAGGACACACTGATCATCATATTTTAAATGTTTCAAACTAACTGTAACTGGAGTTAAACCTCTAACTCTAAACGACTTGTACATCCAAACTTGCTTTTAGTAAGTGTCATCTCATCACTTAATGGCCAATCATCACTTGTAAAGTAAACCTAATTGATTTGTTAACTGCCTGGATAATTCAACATTTAACACTACAAAGAGATGATCCTACACTGCTTTTTAATACCTGTGGGTGAGGCTCATACCATTGGTGTACAGTACATTTAACACAGCTGATTTTGCTGTGCATAAATCCTGAAAACCTAAGATTAATTCACACAAGATAAAGATTGAACAGTGTGAAACATGGAAAAAGGTAACCCAAAGATGAACAATTTTAAGTATGAAAAGCCCTACAGATTACTTGTTTGGCTTCCACTTTAACCACCCATGTTTCTGTCTCACTATTAGAGATTCTTTGCCCTGCTCAACTTCAGCTTGACAACGGGCAGTTCTGGCCAAGGAAACAGTGGTTCAAGTTTGGAGAAAAACAGACCTTTTCATGTCATGAAGGATTTGATTTAATTGGATCTGCTGAGCGGAACTGCACTCAGTGGGGTGGATGGACTGGTGCAACACCAGTGTGTGATGACCAGTGTAAGCATTTATATTCCTTTGTTTCCAAACAAATGCAGAACATACAAATGAAGTTGTGATTTTTTTCTCTTACTTTCTTTTATAATATGCTACTCCCTCATATTCTTAATTGAAACATTATATTTACATGGTTTATAATTTTGCAAGATGGTCTACTAGAATAGTTTTACTTGAGTTAATGTTAAAAAAAAATATCTTAATTTCTTTTTACTACCTTTGTTTGAGGACGAGCCAAATTAGCAGCACGTGTAAATTATGCAAATGTGCTACATGGTGATGTAGCCACATCATGTAAATAATGGCTGTACTACAAACGAGGAATTTGTGCAGATGTTTTCTGTTAGAGATTAGGGGGCCGTTTACACAACACAGTTTCAACTAAAAGCTGAAAACTTTTTATGCGTATTGGCTGTTCATTTATACGAAAATGGCCTTTTGTAAGGTAAGGTACTCGTGTGTGTGCGGGTTGCGGGAGAATAAAACGAATCGCGGGACTCCCTCAAAATTGAAATATATATATATATATATATATATATATATAAAGAAAAAAATCTGAAAACAATTACATTGTTATTCATCTGTTTCACAAAAGCAACAAGAGCAACTAAAACGAAAATAAAAACAGTTACAGGCAGAGTTTATACAGTATTTATAACATTCATTATGCATTATAATATTGCGTTACTCCCTAAAAAAGTAACTAATTGCTTTACTTAGTTACTTTTTTAGAAAAGTAATGTGTTACATTACTTCTGTGTTAATTTTTATTTTATTTTTACCTTTAAAAATAAATAAAAATAATATATATATAAATGTGAAGTAAATGTAAAGACATTTAAATGTAAAGTAAATGTAAAGACCCTTTCACACCAAAAGTGAAATATTAACCCTCAGGCTGAAGGAAATGCTAATTCATGCGTGTATAGTAGAGGGCGCCACTCAGACAAACCTCTCAGCTGCTGTTCTGGATAACGGAAGAATAGGATGCAGGAGAAAAAAAGTTTAACACTTCTTTTAGCAATAAAAAACAACCAAAACTATAGTCATTTTTGCTTATGGTTTAACTGAATCATCGAAGGTCAGAAGCAAGTACATTGGTCAATAAAGTGAGATTAAATGCATAAAAATGTATGCTTTATTTAACATATTTATTATTGGAGGTTTGCATAGTATTCTGACTCTGCATTTCACTGATTTTATTCATTTTAAGGAATATTTAATCTTTTTTGTGTGCAAGTGAGATGAGTAGGCCTACATGCATGCTCACATTTAGTCTCTAGAACTACAATAACCATCATGTTTACACACACACACACACACACACACACACACACACCGACCCACCCACCACCTCTGCACTTCGATTTGTCTCAATATGGGGACAAAAGAGCTGTCAGTCAATACATGGCAAAACAAAGTACCTTGTGTTACTTATTTGAAAAAGTAACTCATATATTTTGTTGTAAATTTTAAAAGTAATGTGTTACATTACTAGTTACTTGAAAAGTAATCTGATTACGTAACTCAAGTTACTTGTAATGAGTTACCCCCCCTTGTAATGAGTTAACTGTAAAGTTGCGGTTGAAACATAGGAGGAAGCAGGATCCACGTGCAGCACACTTTATTTAAACAAACTCAAAACTTGACAAAGACAGACTCAGACTCGGGAACAGGACTCGGGAACAGGACTCGGGAACAGGACTCGGGAACAGGACTCGGGAACAGGACTCGGGAACAGGACTCGGGAACAGGACTCGGGAACAGGACTCGGGAACAGGACTCGGGAACAGGACAACCAACAAACAACATCAAGAGCTCACAAAGACTGAATAAGACACAGGGCTTAAATACACAGGCAAACAAGCTAAATAAGATAACAAGGGGGCGTTGCTAATTAGAAACACCTGGGGAGACTAATAAACAAGAAAAACATGGACAACAAGGACAACAAAACATGGCACAGGACAGGAAATGACAAAAGTCCACACAAGACAAGGGGAACACAAGACAGGATTCATAACAGTAACATATATTTTTGCGGGAGTGGGCGGAAGCGGGACAGAATCCCTCAGAAGCGGGACTGAAAATTTTGTTTCATGCAGGTCTCTATTTCAAAGTGCAAGTTTTCAAAGAATTTCTAAAACCGTGACGTCATGCTCATGCATGTTACGTGTTCAGTCTATAGGCGTGTAGCATTTCTTTACAAAGTGACATCGCCAACTACTGGACTGGCATGCATAATAAATACATTTAAATAGGTTTCATTTGTGATTTTTCATCATTATTGAACAATGCATCATTTACCAAAAAATGCATAGTATATAAATGATAAATATATGTATCATGTGTTTCTTATTCCAGCTGAGGACTGCAAAAACCCAGGGGCTCCTCCAGGGGCCTTACGTTCAGGAGAACGCTTCCGCATTGGAGACCGAGTGCGGTATCTGTGTCAGTTAGGTCTGGATTTGCTCGGCCCCTCTGAAAGGCAATGTTTGGATTCAAGGGAATGGAGTGGGGCAGAACCACGCTGCTATGGTCAGTCAAGGACACAGACATTTATTTACACAGTGTAGTGGGACTGCGGTGTATTCCAGAAAGCAGGTTATGTGACAAGGGTTTAAGGGTAAGTAAGAGGATAACCTCAACTTTCGGATCCAAAAACGGAGTTAACTTTCAGGGTAAGTTGCCATTGCAACCTACTCTCTCAACATAACCTGCTCCGGAGCAGCTCATGATCCAGGGTTAGTTTACTTCAGAGGGTTTCAGGGTTAGTTTACTTCAGAGGGGTTCAGGGTTAGTTTACTTCAGAGGGTTTCAGGGTTAGTTTACTTCAGAGGGGTTCAGGGTTAGTTTACTTCAGAGGGGTTCAGGGTTAGTTTACTTCAGAGGGTTTCAGGGTTAGTTTACTTCAGAGGGGTTCAGGGTTAGTTTACTTCAGAGGGTTTCAGGGTTAGTTTACTTCAGAGGGGTTCAGGGTTAGTTTACTTCAGAGCTGTTCAGGGTTAGTTTACTTCAGAGGGTTTCAGGGTTAGTTTACTTCAGAGGGGTTCAGGGTTAGTTTACTTCAGAGGGGTTCAGGGTTAGTTTACTTCAGAGGGTTTCAGGGTTAGTTTACTTCAGAGGGGTTCAGGGTTAGTTTACTTCAGAGGGTTTCAGGGTTAGTTTACTTCAGAGGGGTTCAGGGTTAGTTTACTTCAGAGGGTTTCAGGGTTAGTTTACTTCAGAGGGGTTCAGGGTTAGTTTACTTCAGAGCTGTTCAGGGTTAGTTTACTTCAGAGGGTTTCAGGGTTAGTTTACTTCAGAGGGGTTCAGGGTTAGTTTACTTCAGAGGGGTTCAGGGTTAGTTTACTTCAGAGGGTTTCAGGGTTAGTTTACTTCAGAGGGGTTCAGGGTTAGTTTACTTCAGAGGGGTTCAGGGTTAGTTTACTTCAGAGGGGTTCAGGGTTAGTTTACTTCAGAGGGTTTCAGGGTTAGTTTACTTCAGAGGGGTTCAGGGTTAGTTTACTTCAGAGCTGTTCAGGGTTAGTTTACTTCAGAGGGTTTCAGGGTTAGTTTACTTCAGAGGGTTTCAGGGTTAGTTTACTTCAGAGGGTTTCAGGGTTAGTTTACTTCAGAGGGGTTCAGGGTTAGTTTACTTCAGCGCATGCGTGCCCTATTGATGAGGCTCCAGTGGGCATGACAGATTGCACACAATACAGTATTATATATATATATAATATTGGTATATATATTATAGGTATATTGATATATAAAGCGTTATTAAAACAAGGTAATGTTATTTAAAAAAAAAAAAATATATATATAGCTATATAATTCTCATCTCATACATCATTGATCTGCATTCAGACGTTTTTTTTGTTTTTGTTTTGTTTGTTTTTTTGCAACAGGACGTTTTCTATGCTATAATGTATTTCTATAATACAACCCCATTTCCAGAAAAGTTGGGACATTTTGTAAAATGCAATAAAAATCAGAATCTGTGATTTGTTAATTTCGCTTGAACCTTTTTTTTTAACTGACAAAAGGTCAAAGAAAAGTTTTCCAATGTTTCCACTGAACAACATAATTGTATTTTGTTAATATAAACTAATTTCACTACACAAAAGTTGGGACAGAGGCAAAATAAAAGTGAAAACATTAATCAAGACAGAGTAAATGTGTGCTGCGGTCAGATGAGTCCATATTTCAGCTTGTTTTGGGGAAAAACAGACATTGACTTCTCAGTCCCGAAGACGAAAGGGATCAATCAGACTTTCATCAGTGACAGATGCAAAAGCAAACATATGTCATGGTACGGAGATGCATCAGTGTAAACGGCATGGGTGACTTGCATTTGTGTGAAGGTACCACTGACATGGAGGCATATATTGGGATTGTACAGACATAAACTGCCATGAAGAAGACATTTTTCCTGGGAAGAAAGACAATGCCAGGCCTCATTCTGCACATGCTAAAACTGAGTGGTTTCTAGACACTCTGCACCATAGAAGAGATGTGCCTGAGGGCCTGCCTGCAGTCCAGATATGTCTCTTATTGAAAATGTATGACCTATCATGAAAAGGAGAATCAGGCAACGATGACCACAAACTGTTGAGCAGTTGTCTTGTGAAAATATATTACACTTGCAAAACTGCAACAGTTACTATCCTCAATCCGTAAATGGTTAAAAAGTGTAATTAAAAGCTAAGGTGATGTGACACAGTGGTAAACATGCCTCTGTCCCAACATTTGTGGAGTGTGTTGCGGCCATCAAATTCAAAACTTGTTTATATTTACAGTTCATTTGTCAGTTAAATAAAGGTTCAAGAGAATTAACAAATCACAGATTCTTGATTTTAGTAGCACAAAATGTCCCAACTATTCTGTAAATGGGGTTGTAAAAGACATATATGATATGATATATGATATGTTATCTTTCAAGCAACGTGGAAGCAAAATTACTGTATTTAGTTTAATCTGTCTTTCTTTTTATTATATAATTAGCATCAAACAAACGATATAGTTCTTTTTCACAGTGATTAAAGATTATTAAATTAAAAGATTGAAAAATTATTGCACAACCACCAACACTCTAAAAAATACTCAGTTGTTTTAACCCAATTTGGGTCAAATATGGACAAACCCAAACATGTGGTTAAAAATGTAATTTACAAATTTAACCCAATGGCTGGGTTTGTCCATAGTTGACCCAAATTTGAGTTGAAACAACCCAGCATTTTTTTAGAGTGAAATAGGTGGCGATATGCATGTAAATGTAAATTGATAAGTATGTAAATCAGCATTTAAAGAAGAAGAAAGTAGTAGTAAGACATGCTTATTCTTAGCATCCATTTCCATGGTGACTCGTTGATTCATCGCTCTGTTGAGAATGTCTGGTGTGTTAACCATGAACATACTCTTACTTACACCCAGATGCGTTTTTAGAACCAGCATACCTCGAGTAAGCAAGGTTTGGTTTAATCAACCGAGAGTTCAGGGTATGTTTGACAGTAAGATAACCTTGCTTTCTGGAATGCACCCCTGATTCAATGTAAACATTCAATTCTTTTTTTTTTAGCCCAGTACTCATTTGATCAACCAGATACCGTTGCTCAGGCCTTTGGAGGATCTCTGACCGCAGTTATGGATGTGTCACACCCTAACTTTAAAAAGAAAGGTGAAAACAGAACTTTTTGAAAACATAATTTTCTTGTACACAAGTAAGGAACATTAACCTTTACTACATTTTTTTTATTGCACAATCACTAGGGCAAAATTTGGGTAGGACTGTCAGGGTTGAAGAAGGTCGGCTGAATGTCTTCATCCTCATGGACACATCAGGAAGCATTTCAAAGGAGAATTTTCAGGCAGCAAAAACTGCCATTATTGAACTTGTCCGTAAGGTTTGTATTTCTATAACTTGGAAAAAATTAAAAGGCAAAGCAAATTACAAAATTACAAAAATGTATTAAAAATGTTTTTACAATTACAAAAAGCTGTCAATTAAACATATTTAAAATAAAATGTTTAACTCATTTAATAGGAATGTGTTCTCTAAAACAACTAGATGCAGATGGCCAAAGACCACAGGCTCGTACCATAATGGTAGTTGAACAAACTTAGGGTTAGAGGAATAGTTAGAGTTGACAAAACTCAGGCTTTATGCTGACTTCACATGCTATTGGAATTATCGTAAATATGAGTTTCCTAGTCAGGAATTGGACATGAATGCCCTCTGAAGTCGTACTACTGGGAAACTGAGATCATTTTGATATCTGAGTTTCCGAGTTGGGCAGGCAATTCTTTATTATTTTTTCCCACAACAGCTACATCGTCTTGTCTTGACGATAAGTTAGTGCATACTAACATTTATGAATAATCATTTAAAGCGTATTGTAGGTTTCATACATAGCAAAAAAAAAAAAAGAAGCATTTACTGACTGAAATTCCAGCAAGCTGATTATCTAGATGTTGCAGTGATTGTTGGTTGGCGCAGTGAATATAGTTGTCAGTGAATGGGATGCATTTTATTAAAACTTAAATATCTTCAAAAAAAATTGACTTCAATAAGATTTCACCAATAAATAGACAAGAATACATCGGGTGTCCTCTGTGATTCCTATTCTTTCAGACAACAAAGCATATGAATGCGATGGGAATACCCATTTATAGTCACCACTCAACAGACTGCTTTGTATGGTTGTGGTTTTCTATAAAATAAATAGTAACATAAACATGAATATACATTATAATAATGATAAATTACAACAATTAAACATATTAGCAATAATACAGCACAATAAAATAAGATTAATGATTAAATTAAATTAAATTAAATTAAATTAAATTACCAATTCTAAAGCATAAAACAGCCATCATGTGTTTGAATCAAAATAAATTCTTGTGCAAAAATAAATTGCTGTGCAATTTTGTTCATCTTCCAGCTGGATAGCTATGAAGTCCACATGAAGTTTGAGATAATCTCATATGCCAGTGAGCCCAAAGAAATAGTGTCCATTACAAGCTTCGAGAGTCAAGATGTGCAGTATATCTTGAGGAAATTAGAGGAGTTTAGCGACGAAAGTATGTTCATTGTACAAATGTTTGTTTTTAAAATTTTACTACATCTTTATTGTAGCTTTCTAACTCCAGTTTCCAGTTTGATGTAATTCATTTAAATTTCATTTCAGGCCATGGAAGTAAGAGAGGCACCAATCTGTATAAAGCCCTAGAAAGGGTGTACAGTCAGCTTGCTTTCCTCAGGGAGACCAAAAGAAATCAGTTCAATGAGACTCAGAACGTCGTTATCATTTCAACTGATGGTAAGACTGACCAATATGAGAAGAGTAAGGCTAAAGGGTGGCTTCACTTTTGTGTCTGACCTGGGACATTGACATTCACACACACAAACTGTATACACACACATATACACACATTTCTGTAGATGCGGCAGTCTATGGCAGTGCTTCTCTAGGATGACATAGTAAAATGCAGTAATGGGGGTCTACAAGGACCAGGGCTCATACATTTGTCAGCTACATACTGTGTCAACAAGGATGCCTCTTTTCAGAAAAATAACCATTTCATTCAAATGTAAGAAATGTACGCCTCACAAGGAATAACAATCAGTTTTATAATGGTCATTTTTCTGAAATGAATCATCCTCAATGATGTATGTGACTGACAAATGTGACCTCTGGAGGGCACGGGGGGATGCTGCGACACCGCTGGCAAAACCAGCAATGCAGGTTTGAGAGGTGGCGCCTCGACAAATCTTTAGAGGATCACGACTTGCTTTACAGCACGACGTCACATACATCAACAACATATGAAGCAGCCCCTCCGGAAGACACTAGCACGCATTTCAGACATGAATCATGGTAGGGTCGACGAAGAAAATGAAGAAAGCGCAGTCGGAAGAGTGCAGAGACGGCTCTGCATGAGTGATATTTACGACAGTAATGTTAAATACAAGTAATCCACGGCGACTCTAGGGGGCGCTGTTTTAGAAAAAATGGAAACGGCATAGTGTGCCTTTAAAGCTGCACTGTGTGATTTTTAGCTGCATTTAGTGGTGAGGTTGTGAATTGCACCCAACAGAAGTTACAGTGGCCGACAGGAAATTATGTCGTCGTCTGAGACAGTTAATCAATGAGGTTTCTTTACAAAGATACATTAAGAAATTAGGTTGACTTAATTACTCAGTAAAACGATATGTTATTGCGAATATTATTGTTACTTGTTCATCATTATGTCAGTGTTTTATTCGCTGACTTTAAGCTAGCGTCTTTGCATGAAGAACAACACAGTGACGAAACACGTTTGTCCGTTTAGGGCTCCTGTAGAAACATGTCGATGTAAGGCGACCCGCGTGTGTGTATATAGAAATGGCTTATTCTAAGGTAATAAAAACATTATTATAACGGCTCATTAAGTAAGGTCTTTATACACTCTGTGTACTATATGTACTATAACATTACATATTTAACTACTGTACAAGCCCTCAATATTCCTAAATATAAGCTCATCATTATTGCAGATACTGTATGTTAAAAAAGTAATAACAGGCATTTTAAGCTCAAAGGTTGTGAATAATTCTGAAGCTCATTTATTGATGTACTAATTTTGCTTTTGTTTTTGTGTATATCCAGGCCACTCAAATATGGGACCCAACCCACAAAACATGTTAGCTAAGATCCGGAACTTATTCGGCTACAAACCCAGCAGTGTAGACCACACACATGAGGAGCTCCTGGGTTCGTCTCCTAAAAGTTTACATGTCTTACCCTATCAGACTCATTTTGATATTAACCCTGTTTTTCCTCTCATGTAATAATTGCTCAAATTTCAGTTTATTTCGAATCATTATAACTGGACAAATATCCTGTTGTCTGAGGATGGGTGTGTTTTTCAGTCCCACTCCCACAAAATTCTGTCCAGCTCCCATCCACTTCTCCAAAAGTTTGTTAGAATTTGTCCGCTCATGTCATCAGCACAACAGCGCACGTTATGAGTGAAGTGATCAGTCTCTTAAAGGGCCCACCACACAATAATGTGATGCATGCAAATACATAGTTTTGGCCATTACACCACCCAGAAAAACCAACATGTACAGGACATGGATATTCATTTCTGCTCCCGTAGGATTCTGTCTTACTCCAGAGCCATATGCTATTCTTTTTCAAAAACTCTGGGTTCATGGAAGAGACACTCAACCTGTGACATTGACACAATGAAAATATTAGACCCTGAAGCACAAAAAAGCTCAAAATTAACAAGTTTTATCCTACAATTAAAATGTACAGATGCTAACATTGGTTTCTGTGATGTGTAACACAAACAAGTTTAGGGTTTCATGTCCATTCATGTCCACCTTTACCCTACCATTTTTATTTCACTTTGATGTGTAGCATTTCCCTACGCATACCACAGTAGGTTAGTAGTAATATTTTACATGCACAAATTTTCATCAATCTGAATTAATAGAATCCAATTTCTATTTCTGTTTATAACAACTCTAAACTTCACATTTCGCAATCCGATTCACATTTGCATTCACATGTGCATTTATATATCCTTAACAAAACTTCAGCACAAACGCATTTGCCACATCTTAGTATAATTGTTGTTTTTGACTTGAAGACATGCCTGAAAGGAAAGCTGAAAGCTGTCAGAAGAGGGATTTTTTTTAGCAAAAAAACATTTCAGTCTCCTTAACTGACCAATTTGTAAGATGTAAATAAATATATGCCTGTTTGTAAGACGTAAAAATTATTTAAATATTGATATTATTATAGAAGTGCTCTGGTAAACATGCTGTGCATGTGTGCAAGCTATTCTTGAATCCGATTGAGAAGATTATTTAAGGATTACACCACCGAAAATCGAAATTTCATTCGGATCGATATTAATCATAACAGGTGATTACGTGACGGCTTTTCAATCAGATTGAGCAATTGGCAGATTGGATCACATTGTGAAATAAGTGTATTTCTCCAAACACGTTGGACACAATTATTGGCACTCCTAGATTATTTTTATTTTTTTTATGAGTAAAATATCTCTGAAGTATATTCCCATTAATATTTACATTTTTGCAACACCAGGGTGACTATGAGCATGAAATTGTCTAGCTATGACATCTTGTTTCACAGAGTTTACATATGAGGAAACACAAAGGCCAAATTCCCTTAATCATCCATCACAATGAGTAAAACCAAAGAATATAGTTCTGATGTGCATCAAAAGATTGTTGAGCTTCACGAAATAGAAAGTGGCTGTAAGAAAATAGCTCATCGCTCATCAAAAAACAAACTCCAGCATATTCAGTTGTCAGACACGACTGGAACTTCAAAAGTGACCAGATTCTATGGTCAAATGAAACTGAAAAAATAGTTTTTTGGAAGCAAACCCACCAGATGGGTTTGGTGAAAACAGGAATAAAATGTACCCCATGTCCACAGTTAAATATAAATATAAATATAAATATACTGTTGGATCTTTTGAGGGCCAATTTTTGTTACAAAATTTTTTTTTGCTGGAGGTCCTGGACATCTTGTTCAGAATGATACATGGTATCATGGATTCTAGCAAATACCAACAGATAAAAAAAATCTAAACCTAAAAGCCTCTGCTGGAAATCTTATAACGGGCCGTGGTTGGATATTTGATCAGGATAATAATCCAAAATAAACATCAACACAAAACTGTGTCACTGAGCAGAATATGAAGCTTCAGCCATAACCATCCCAATCCCATGACCTGATCACTATAGAAAATGAGTGGGGTGAACGGAAGAGTAGAAACAACAACATGGAGCCGGGAATCTGAAGGATCTGGAGAGATTCTTTATGGAGGAGCTGTTATCTTGGCAAAAGAATGTTACATAAAATAAAAAGGTTTATTGGCAACAATAAAAGGTTGCCAATAATTATAGCCAACTTGTTTTGGAGAAAATAATTTACTTCATAATATGATTTACTCCTCACTTTCAATTCTTTTCCTGCAATGAAATGTTAGATTTTTGCTAATTGTTTTAATGAAAGATCAAAAGGATAAACAATGCAGATTTATTTTTACAGCCATATTTGATCATATTTACCAGGGGTGCCAATAATTCTGACCACAAATGTAAGTAGTGTAAGCAAGCCAGTTTATCATACATTATTTCCTTGTGGGTCTATTTTGTGTAGCAGTGTGGTTGTGAAGGCCTTGATCCAAGGTGTCAAAAAAATACAGCCTAATGATTTTTTTCTTAGTTTCACCAGTTGTGTGCATTTATATGTTTCACAGACGTGTATGTGTTTGCTGTCAAAGGAGAAGTTAACAAGAAAGATCTCACAAGCATTGCCTCTTCCAAGAAAGATGAGCTGCATTTTTTTATTTTAAAGGACTATAAACATCTGGGATCTGTGTTCAACCGAATGATCAGTAAGTAATCAGATACCAGAGAACCTCTAGGGTCCCACAGTTGAAATCGTTGTCCAGAGACTCTGAACAATTAATCTGTTTATTTTCAGTTTCAATCTGAATATCTTTCTCCAGATATATTGTTTCAAAGTAGCTTTACTAATAATAGTGTCTTACTGTACAAATCAGGTGATTCTGCTGTGACTAAGTGTGGAGTGGCACAAGAGCAAGAGGAAGAGAAGTCTGAAACTTACACCAGACCTTGGCATGTCAATGTTCTTTGGGTTGGTAAATTCATATCAAGAGTTTAACAATTTAATAAAAAACTTCTATAAAAGCACTGCTTTGAGATGGTAGATCATATTTTACCTTTTTTTTTTTTTTTTTTCATCCAGGGAGCTAAAACATGCAGAGGGACTCTAGTGACTAAGAGCATGGTATTGACAGCTGCACACTGCTTAATAAAGGTGAATACAGATGAATCTGTATCAATTGCCAGTTCTGCTGACATAACAGTTCACCATGGTAAGAATTGTTGCTTTTGTCAACAATGTTATGGAATAATGTTATGGACTCATGCTACTCAGAGAAAATCTCTTATAAAGTCAACTAAAAATCAAAGCCAAATCGAAGAAAGTTTCTGAAAGAATATATTTTTATTATTATTATTATATGCAGCGATGAATTAGACCAGAAACAGTAAATTGGGTCAATTGAATTTATGTTGATTTTATCCTGTCATGCACAGACGCTAAACTACATGTACTTTGCTTCAATTCTCTTACAAAGGTAATGGTGATGTTAAAGCCATGGAGTTGATTCTTCATCCTCTGTTTAATGTGAAAGGCCTAAAGCACAAGAATGTAAATGAGTTTTATGATTACGACATTGCTCTGGTTAGGATGAGAGAAAACATTACGATATCTTTGAAGGCAAGGTAAGATTCAACTACCCTTTCCCTTGGAAATATATTCTGGTGTTTTTTTTGTTTTGTTTTGTTTTTTATCTTATGTGCTATAAATAAATAAATAAATAGTGCTTATAAACTAGGGTGACCATACGTCCTGTTTAACCAGGACATGTTTGGCCAGGATTTCGAGATCGCCCAAAATGCCCAGGATTCGGCTTTTGCTTTCTACAGTCACCATTCATTATGTTTACATTATTACATTATTTGACACTGACACGTACGTGCCAGCTTTGCAGGTCATGCATTCTGCTTCACACGGATCCCGATCGAGACGAAAACACAGGAATTTTCTTAGCAATGCTAAAACGCACATCAACCGATCACTTGTTTAGCGTTCATGTAAACACTACATTCAGATTCACCAATCGGAATTAATTCAGTCCTACTGAATCAAAAGGTGTGCATGTAAACAAAATGAATGGCGACAATAAAGCAAAAGCCGTATCCCGGATATTTTGGGCGATCTCGAAACCCCGGCCGGACATGTCCTGGAATATGGTCACCCTATTATAAACGGCTGTTGAGATGGTATTCTCAGTTGAAACGGAGTAAAGACTTGTATTCAATATGTCACGGCTTAACAAGCAGACTGCTTTGGAGTTCTGTCTTGCCAGTTAATGCATTACATCTATACCTTTCTACACAGGCCCATTTGTTTACCTTGTACCAAATCATCAAACCGGGCTCTCAGAATGGATCCAGACTCTACATGTGACGAGCACAGTGAGTATTTATGAAATTCAATTAATATATTGTTATGAAGATTTATAGTGAATAACATCAAAGTTCAAAACATACTCAAACTCATAATCTTTAGCTAAAAGATAAAAAAAATTATTCTATGATGAAATGAATGTTTGTGTGCATGACCAGAGAGATCCCTGCTCCACCTGGAAGAGACTCCGGCTCACTTCATCAGACAGGGAACTCGTCGATCAGACACCCACATACATAGTGGTGCAAAGGTGAGTGCTGTCCTTACAAAATTACAACACTTTAATATGTGTTGTACCTTTATTAGATAATGCAGTGTATATGAGTCAGAAAACAACAGGGAGGAGGAGAGGTCATCCGAGTTATATATGCATTATACACTCACCGGCCACCTCATTAAGTACACTTTGCTAGTACTGGGTTGGACCCGTTTTTTCCTTCAGAACTTAATTCTTTGTTGCATAGATTCAACAAGATGCTGGAAACATTCCTCAGAGATTTTGGTCCATATTGACATGATCACATCACACAGTTGCTGATTTGTCGGCTGCAAATCCATGATGCAAATCTTCCGTTTCAGCACATGCCAAAAGGACTCTTTTTCAAGATTTTCAAGAAACCAGTTTCCCTCACACCACAGCCTGAACCGTTGATACAAGGCAGGATGAATCTATGCTTTCATGTTGTTGACACCAAATTCTGACCCTACCATCTAAATGTTGCAGCAGAAATCGAGACTAGCAGACCAGGCAACGGTTTTCCAATCTTCCATTCTTAGGTTTTATTGAGACGGTGTGAATTGTAGCTTCAGTTTCCTGTTCTCATCTGGCACCAGTTTGTCTTCTGCTGCTTTAGTCCATCTGCTTCAAGGTTCCACGTGTTGTGCACTCAGAGAGGATCTTCTGCAGACCTTGCTTGTAACAAGTGGTTATTTGAGTTACTATTGTAACTCAAATCAGTCAGGCCATTCACCTCTGACCTCTGGCATCAACAAAGCATTTTCACCCACAGAACTGCTGCTCACTATTTTCTCTCTCTGTAAACCCTAGAGATGGTTGTGCATAAAAATCCCAGTAGATCAGCAGTTTCTGAAATACTCAGATCAGCCCGTCTGGCACCAACAACCATGCCACGTTCAAAGTCTCAGCACCAGGTCAGCAGGAGATTATACACTCACCTAAAGGATTATTAGGAACACCATACTAATACTGTGTTTAACCCCCTTTCGCCTTCAGAACTGCCTTAATTCTACGTGTCAATGATTCAACAAGGTGCTGAAAGCATTCTTTAGAAATGTTGGCCCATATTGATAGGATAGCATCTTGCAGTTGATGGAGATTTGTGGGATGCACATCCAGGGCACAAAGCTCCCGTTCCACCACATCCCAAAGATGCTCTATTGGGTTGAGATCTGGTGACTGTGGGGGCCATTTTAGTACAGTGAACTCATTGTCATGTTCAAGAATCCAATTTGAAATGATTCGAGCTTTGTGACATGGTGCATTATCCTGCTGGATGTAGCCATCAGAGGATGGGTACATGGTGGTCAAAAAGGGATGGACATGGTCAGAAACAATGCTCAGGTAGGCCGTGGCATTTAAACGATGCCCAATTGGCTCTAAGGGGCCTAAAGTGTGCCAAGAAAACATCCCCCACACCATTACACCACCACCACCAGCCTGCACAGTGGTAACAAGGCATGATGGATCCATGTTCTCATTCTGTTTACGCCAAATTCTGACTCTACCATCTGAATGTCTCAGCAGAAATCGAGACTCATCAGACCAGGCAACATTTTTCCAGTCTTCAACTGTCCAATTTTGGTGAGCTCGTGCAAATTGTAGCCTTTTTTTCCTATTTGTAGTGGAGATGAGTGTTACCCGGTGGGGTCTTCTGCTGTTGTAGCCCATCCGCCTCAAGGTTGTGCGTGTTGTGGCTTCACAAATGCTTTGCTGCATACCTCGGTTGTAACGAGTGGTTATTTCAGTCAAAGTTGCTCTTCTATCAGCTTGAATCAGTCGGCCCATTCTCCTCTGACCTCTAGCATCAACAAGGCATTTTCGCCCACAGGACTGCCGCATACTGGATTTTTTTCCAGTTTTCACACCATTCTTTGTAAACCCTAGAAATGGTTGTGCGTGAAAATCCCAGTAACTGAGCAGATTGTGAAATACTCAGACCGGCCTGTCTGGCACCAACAACCATGCCACGCTCAAAATTGCTTAAATCACCTTTCTTTCTTACCATTCTGACATTCAGTTTGGAGTTCAGGAGATTGTCTTGACCAGGACCACACCCCTAAATGCATTGAAGCAACTGCCATGTGATTGGTTGATTAGATAATTGCATTAATGAGAAATTGAACAGGTGTTCCTAATAATCCTTTAGGTGAGTGTAGTTTCAGTGAGGTTAGGAGCGGGTTAGGCATTTAACAGCTCTGAAACTGCTTGCCTGGTGCTGCAAGTCAGAAAAGGCTGTCATGTATGGCTCTGCAGATGATGTATCTTAGAGCGGCAGCACAGAATACAACCGTGGCCAAAAGTTTGCTAGTGACATAAACTTTGTGCTTCGCAAAGTTTGCTGCTTCATTATTCATAGATCATTTTTTCGTTTTAAAGGCTTGTATTGGCAAAAACATTCAACATATGCAAAGAATGTGTTGACCCTTCTTCTTCGTAACCTCTGCAATTCGCTCTGGTGTGCTGAATATCATCTTCTAGGCCAAATCCTGACTTATGGTGATCCATTCTTACATTATTAGTGCTTGAAGTTGAAGTGTACTTCTACTTGTCCAGTCACCTTCTGAGGATTGACCACAAGTTCTCTATGTGTTACAATCTCCCCTTTTTACGTCTAGGTGTTAAGGGAAAATGTAACAAAGAGATGAGAGAGACCATGGGGAACTTCTCATCTCCAGCCCCAGCTCAGGAAAGAACACTGCCAACCAAAGGTCAAGCTGAAGCGTAATTTATTAAAACAGGGAAAAAAAGGGAAAAAAAGCTTCAGGAGGGCGCAAGGCCAAAATAATAAACAAAAAGATTCTAACTAAATTTTAATCTTCTAAATGACCTATAACAAAAAGAAAATTAAAAGAAAAACAGCAAAACTTCCCTGTCTCCCTCTCACTCAGAAAAACAGGAGAAAAAGATAAATTACAAAGAAAAATGGCACCCACCTCTTTACAGGTTTCCAAATAACTCAACTAACAAAAGACTTAACAACTTGAACTGTCAGCACAAAACAAGGTATACCAGTGCACGTTCTTAGCAAAAACTAGTGATGGCAATTTCAAAACACTGCTTCATGAAGCTTTGAAGCCCTTCACGAATCTTTTGACGAATCAGTGGTCCGGAGTGTGTATCAAACTGCCAGAGTCACGTGATTTCAGTAAACGAGGCTTCATTACGTCACAACTGTTTCGAAACACTTTGAAATTTCAATGGTTCACCACTGGGGGCGATGAACTCTGTCAACCCATTAATATGAGTCACTGAGAACAAATGAACAAGTGTCTGTGGGTTTTACCTGATCTCTGATCAGTTTTATACATTTGTAGATGTTTTAATTAGACATTAGTATAATTAAAATGAATAATGGTAGTTAATAGTCTTATTGGTGTCACGGAATGGTAAATTAGTGAAGCAAGGATTAATGTGCGGGAAAAGAAGGATTTTAATAAGTAATAAAAATAAAACAAAACTACAAACAAAACCTCCCCGTGGGGGAAAGCAAGACAGGCATCTGGTATGAAACAGGAAACACGAGGGAACATAGAAAAAGAACCAGCACTGGACTGCAAACACAGGGAGACTAAATAGGGAAGCAAACAAAAGAGGGTAACAAGGAAAGCAGTTGGGGCAAATTAATCAATAATCAAGTAACAAGTTGGAGGGGCTAGACAATTGACAGGAGAGCACATGGCACAAGGAAATACATGACAAGCCATGTGCTCACAACAAACCAGACTATACACAAACACATGACAAACCGGGAATGCCAGGGGCCTGTACCATGAAGGTAGCTGAACAAACTCGGGGTTACAGGATTAGTTTTGAATTGACAAAACCAAACCGATGCAATCAGGCTTTATTGGTACCATGATGCAGCTCATCAACTTTCTCTGTCAACTCAGGCTTTGATCCTTAAGCTATGATTACTCCACGCGCGCGCTTAATGTGTAAGTTAAACAAATACGTTCTATATTTATGTAAAATTATGTATATGTATGTGTAGCCTATATGTGTACTATACCCTATAGCCTATTTTTATAATATATAAAAAATGTACATGTATGTACTAAGAAAGATTAATATTCCTTGATTTTTAGATGCAACCCCAACTCCAAATGTTCTTGGCAACAGATAAAGACAAAATATAAAAATAATAATTCAAAGTGGTGAGTATTTACCACAACCTTTTATTACTTTTGTGAACATTTTATCACAAACACTTGTTTGCAGCGAACAGAAATAAAGAGTTAAATTCAGAAAACCAGAATACACTGGCGGAGGAGTTGGCTCTCAGTAGGCAATAAGGGATGGCCGATTATGGATGGGATTACAGGTGCTGTACAATCTGACCCTGGTGCTGGCTCCTCTAAGCAAGTAACACTGGGTACATGTGCAATACATTACTACTTTTAAGTTTTAAATATGGCTGACTGTATGTTCTGCAGGGAAATACAGTGTCCCTGTTGAAGCCAGCACACATACACAGTCTCGCACACAGAGGTCAGTATGCAGCAGACAGAACACCAAACATAACCTGCTTTACAACAGTTATGCTTTACATTGGCCTATTTTTATTTATTAGGGTGGAGGAAATGAAGACACTCTGTCTGTGTGTTCTCAGACAGTTGCTGATGTGAATGCACTGGGCTTTTTATTATGGCAAACATTTGAATGTGTGGCATAAAAAAGGGACTGGCCCTTACACATCTCTTTTATTGTAGGATTTTTCAAAACCTGCCCCAGAAACTGAGGCCTCTACCTCAATGGGCTTCAGAAGAAATGTGTAAGGATTTAAAACCCTTGACATAAATTAGTCAGTCCTGTGTTTGTAGGAAGTCAAGGAACTTTTTGTGATTTGATGAGCCTCCAGAAAACTTGTAATGATCATGTTTGTGGTGGAATTATGTTTCAGGTGGAAACAGACTCAGTCAGGGCCCTGTACAAAAGGAGACTTGAACTAGACTGTTCACTATGAGCTGACTGTGAGCTGAGGAAAAATAAAATTGGAGATCAAACAGCTGAATAAAACTGATCTCAGTATGTGAACTTATTTAACCAAGTAACACTTTAGTATTAATATTTATTAATGAAACTTTCTCTTGCTCTCTTTCTCCCTCTCACCCCACAAAACCAATAAAACAGTTTGAGACTTATCTGCAGTTTCAATGTGCTTTTATTAAGTGTAATATTGTATGGTGATTGCATCTACATCTGCACCAGCTGGGTGGTCAAGTGTGATGGGGTCAGTTTCATCGGGGAGAAGCTGGTTTTGTGGTGTTTCTCGCTCCTTTCTACTGGTGGCTATATTGTGCAGAATGGCACATGCAGCCACTATCTGTGATGCCCGCTCTGGTGACTCTTAAGGGCCGAACACAGTTGAAATGTGCCTTTAGGATGCCAAAGGTCATCTCTATCTTCACTCTGGTTTTACTGAGGGCCACATTGTGTGAGGTGCTGTGGCCCTGTCTGAGGGTCATGATAGGGGTTATTGTGTAGGTTTTTCTGTCTCAGTTCAAATTAACAGTTTTGTACTGTACCAAATTTAACTTGCTTTCCTCAAAGCGCTGACACAACACAGACTCATGGAAAATTTGTGAGTCAAGCACTGGAGCCAGGCCATTTAGCATCCAAACTTGTGATCATACGTTCATGACCACAAGTCGTCAGCAGATGAAATGTTTAGTAGATCATTGTTATATCTGTTAATGTTACTAATTTAAAGATTCATCTCACAGAAAATAATCATCTCACAAATTCACATCTCTACCTGAAGTGA
The DNA here is from genome assembly GCF_963993115.1 of Abramis brama. Lineage (NCBI taxonomy): Eukaryota > Metazoa > Chordata > Actinopteri > Cypriniformes > Leuciscidae > Abramis > Abramis brama. Next base: position 40,625,637 of record NC_139972.1, read on the forward strand.
TAGGATTTCCAATTAACATCTGCCTCATGTTCCCCTAGAGCAGTGGAGACTGGAGCAATAGACTAGGGAATACTATCATAAGATTAACAGAATAATAATGAAGATTTAAAATAATTCTTAACATGTATTATATTGTATAGTACATTTGTGAAATGTGCTTTTTGGAAAAAAAAGAAAAAAAAAAGTGTTCATGTGATGTTCAAGCTTCTGTGCGTCACCCACCGTGCAAGTATGTACCACTTGCAAAAAAACACAAACGCAATACAATTTGCGGTACAGTAAGTGCATGAATTCGACGTGTTAAATTATTTATGTGCGGCTCAAGAAGTTCGCAAAGATAAGACATTCCTTCCGCGGAAAAGCTGTATCTTTCATACAAGTAACTATCAAGAAAGGCAAGGGGATTTTGTCAGGCTAAAAACTCTTTCTTTACAAAGTGCTCGTCTAACAATTTGCGCTGAGATGTCCACTGGATTTGGAAGAAAAGGTGAAGTCATTGCAACAGACACTTGGAATAAGTTACGTCACCTATATGTTTCTTTGCTCTCAGCTGATTGGTCAAACTTCAGTCTGAGATCTCGAATCCAGAACATAACCTGCTCCGGAGCAGGTTAGCCGTGCAGCGTAAGATACCATGGCAACGAACACCGATTAAAGCCAAGCTACTTTCATAGTACCTAAAACCCAGGGTTGGCGGAAACTAAACTGAAACATAGCTGGCTAGCCACCTAATCCGGCTTCATGGTACAGGCCCCAGAGCTCTGTCACCAACCCAAGATGTAACCCAAACAGAACTGACAGAACTCTGACAATTGGCCTGTTTAACTGAGCTATTCATAGAACAAACAAAACAAACCCTGACAATTGATAAAAGAACATAGACACTTGATAATCTTATTAGATGATTAGATAATTGCAGTTGAAAGATTTTACTTTCAATAAAAAAAATTGCAATAGATTTGTAAAAGGTGTTTTTATGCATGTTTGGCCCTGGTTTTTGTTGCATTTACACTGTTCTGACCACTAGGGGTCACCGTGGAGATGGGTGTCAGATTCTTTCGAAGCCTTAACATAATTCGGCACATTTGCTTCAACTGTTTCAGTGTTTCACTAAACCTCAATCTGCCCAACACCAGCAAAAACCAATACAATACCTTCAATTCAATTAACAGTTAATATTAACTAATTTACAGAAGAAAAAAGAAAAGAAAAAAACATTGGCAAATGATCTGGGGCAGAAGAGAAGAAGTCCACATGGGGAGGGGAAAAACCTCCAAATCTCTGCTTGCTGTGTGTCTTTAGTGTGCTTTTAGTGCTGGCCCTCTTCTTGCAGGAACCAATGAATGCCAGATGATCATCAGTAAATGAGGTACAGGTGTCTACAATCAGCACCTGAAGAGCATCAGCATAGAGAGAAAATAGAGAGGGAAAAACACAAAAGCAACAATACACAAAAATACATAGCAATGACCTTAACATATGCACAAGAGAAAAACAATACGTCCTTAGACGTAACATTTGGGATGAATATCCAGGGAGTTGCCAGGATCTCTGAGCCACTTCATTATCACTTTTGCCTTGTGACATGCTCCTCCATCATGCTGGAAAATGCACAGATCATCACCAAATTTCTGTCATTGGGAGAAGTTTCTCTTGCAGGACGTTTTGATACCATTCTTTATTAAACAGCGTTTTTGGGCAGAATTGTGAAAGCGCCCACTCCCTCAGATGAAAAGCAACCCAACACATGGATGGCCTAAGGATTTTTCATTGGTGGAACGACACGGGACTCATGGTAACGTTCACCTTTTCTTCTCCAGACAATCTATTTTCCAGATGTCCCAAACAAAGTGAGCTTCATCTGAGAAAAAAACTTTGCACTAGTCTTCTGCTGTCCAAACCTTGTACCTCCTGCATAATTTCAGTCTGTTCTTGATGTTTGTCATGGAGAGAAGTGGCTTCTTTGCTGCTCTTCTGGACACCAGGCCGTGACACTGGTGGTGACACGATTCCGTAGCCATTTACTCTTTCTGGACACTCTGGGACATCCTGAAACATTCTTCACTACAGTCGAACCTCTCTCCTTGAAGTTCTCAATGATCCGGTAAATGGTTCTTTCAGGTGCAATATTCTTTGCAGCAATTTCCTTGCATGTGAGGCCATATTGATGCAAAGCGATGATGGCTACAAGTCTTTCTTTTGGAGGGAACCATTGCTAACACAAGAACACAATGATTGGAAGCACTTCTTTCCTTCCTTTAATGCAATCAGTTTGCTCTCATAATTCAATCAGAATGATAGACTGATATTTACCTGACTTGTACACGTTCACACTTTCTCATGAGCTATTGATATGATTAGTGAAATGATGTTAGATGCCAGGGCCAAAGAAACAAACCGACATATTTTTGGGTTTTTGTGATAAAGTGAAGCTTTTTGCAGTTATTTAAAATGCATCTGATCCCTCCGCACAATAATCTAGAAACAATGTGCATCAAAACAGCAAAAACTGAAGCAGCAAACTTCAGCTTTGCAGTGATTTCTTTGCACAGAATTTGTCACTGCCTAATCTTTTGGCCACAGCTGTACATAAACCAACAATTAAAACAGGAAGCCAGGAAGAACACATCCTTTGTGAATAGACTTGTAGGACTGAAGGACATTGATAGACTAAAATGGAAAAAAACAAACAATAATTCACTTGTAATGTGATTACTTGTGATCCATTTGATTAATTAATCAGTGTATCCTATAATTTAGTCGATTATGTATATCATAATATAAAACTTTCTTCCACAGAGAGGTGAATGCTTAAAGAAAGCAAGATCCACCTTCCCTGCAAACAGCAGCGCATCACTGTCAGAAGTGATAACAGACAGGTTCATGTGCACTGGAGGAACAGAGACAATCAGACATGAAATGACTTGCAAAGGTTTGATTGAAGAAAATTTTATATATATCTTCATATCTACACACTGAGATGACACATAATGAGTGCAATTCTTTGCAGGGGATTCTGGAGGAGCTCTCTTTCTGCGTAAGAGGATGCGATATTTTCAAGTGAGTGCTTTGTAGTTTATTTTCAAATTTCTTTCGCCTTGATAAAGAGAGATCCCGAGGTGGAAGTTAAAGTGCACAGCACTTTTTTTTTAAAACACAACAGTTTTTTTTTTTTTTTTGTCTTAATAATACTTATACTTGAGTCAAAATAATGTAAGATAATATTAAGTGTTTTTAAAGAATATGACTTGATATCACTGGCAAATAATAAGACATTTCTAGGATGAATTTCCACTTCATATTCAAATACTTCCAATATTCATATTACAATATACACAATATTTATCACCAGGATAAGTGAATTAGAGAGATCAATGTCCATAAGTGTGAATATGTACAGTAGTGGCAAAAAGTGATGTCTGGAGTGGATATTTGTTTTTAATGACCCTACAAGTTTGTTTAAACCATCAAAATATGAGGAAAATATATATATTTGTTTTATTTTTTAAATACGAGGGAAGAGCAAATAACTAAACTTTAAGGTATTTATCTGACAAAAGTTTTTGACAAAAAAGTCAAACTACAGCTACGGGTTTATTTTGATATGCAAAAAAAAAAAAAAAAAATGCATAGAAAAACAAAAAGCTCATGGGGAAAAGCTTACACTGACTACAACATAATCAATTATTAATATTTCTTTGGTTCTCACTTGTTTTTGCATGCGTTCATAATTTCTTTGTATGACAGCCTGGCAAGAAATTGTTATATTTTGAATAAGTAATTACTGTGTAACTACTAAAAAAATATGTTCTATATAGTATGAATGTGTGTAGTATGAATGTAATCCAGACTGACTTCATCCGCCATGTTGTCATTATCATGTGACCTACCAGCGTCAGTTGCGTCGTTTTACTGCCACTCATAAATCTTCTCCTGTGGCCTCAATCTCACCGGAAGTAGTAGGTCATCAGGGTACTTTTTGCCTAATCTTTTATGAGTACTGTGAATTCGGACATAGGCTACTTCTTTTGTCAAATACTATTTTTTGCCTACTCTATAGAAGGGAAGTATGCTATTTTCTGTGCACTAGTATGCTAACCCTAACTCTAAGCACTGTTTTTTCTCATCATTACTGTTCAGTACAGGCGTCTTCTTGCAGCATATCTTTGTGTGACAGAGGAAACTCTGTTTTGATTCTTTTGCACATTTTCTAAGCTCTTCATGAGTGTCAGCTAGAAAAATACCATCATATGCACATACATACGATGAGCGCATTAAGCCCAGCACACAGCATTGTTTTGAATGTTTTGCTTTTATGACACGCAAAATGTCATAAAAGCTGTTCCTTTTTGTTTTGTCTTCAAGTTCGGCGTTAAAAATGACAGTGTGAACGCTAAGAGAACCAGGACTAAATGTATAATTTTCTTTTTTTTTTGTCCAGACCAAAAGTTCCAAGAGAACCAAACTACAATTGCGAACAAACCCTAAAACTAAACAGGGGTGCGTTTCCTGAAAGCATCGTTAGCCAACTATGGTCGCAAGTTCTGTCGTTATCAGCATAGTTCAACGAGTCTGTGTTTCCCGAAACCATATTTCCGACACACACTAGGAAACGGCATCGCAAAGTTGTGTGTTTGGAACGACCACTCTCAACCTGTGGCAAGAAGCAGAGTTTCTTATTTACATGATATGTGGACTTAACTTAATAAATCCTTATCTTGAGCAAAATAAGCAAGCTGACATTCAGTATGTATAGATTTTATTTCGAATATATACAAATGTAATTTTCATCTTTTAGTTTGCCGAGATTTAAAGCGTCGTTTTTGAAGAGTGAGCATGTACATGCTCTAGTAGTACGTAAGAACTATGATTGAATCTGGAAATAACTAAGCAAAATAACTAGAGACATAGTTCTCAGATGTAATTTATAGCAAAACTTTTAGCATTAATTCGATCTCAAACGGATTAATTAAAAGAAGTTATTACTGAACAACAAATTTGCAACAATACGGTTTCGGGAAACAGTCGTGACTAGCAAGCTGATTTCTTCAACGATGCATCATACTATGTTAAGTTAAGCAGCGAGTTACATCGTTGTTCAGGAAACACACCCCAGAGCAAAACTCTTGACTTCTCAAAGCATTTGACTTCTGTTATTCTCCCACAGGTGGCAGTCATTAGCTGGGGCACTAAGCAGACATGTGACTCAAAGACCGCTGTCAGAGATAACCGGCCTCTAGACGCCCGGGACTTCCACATCAGTGTGTTCACAGTGATGCCCTGGCTCAAGCAGCACCTTTACAAGGAGCTGGAATTTCGTCCTTAGCATAGCGGAGCCGACTGAAACACAGGAATGCATAAGAAACTATGCAGATCTGACAGATTCCTGAATGTTTTCAGAGTGCATGGTCTGTGAGTGAGCTGACATTGCAGACATGATTTTGTCAAATGATTGTATCGGTTCAAGATAAATAAAAACAGATTATTATCTCATTTATGATGACTTTTTTTTATTTTATATAATAGGTAAATGGTTGAAAGGGGACAATACTAATTTAATGTTCTGTCGGGACCATTACCATTAAAGATGATTGATATTTAGCATAGAGTTTGGGTTGGTGGTATAGATCTGTTCTGGGCAAGAGCTCCCAGTCCATCAATGCAGTGTAGAATGGATAAGAGCAGCGATTAAACCCCCTGCTAAACAACCCAAACAACAAAGTATTACAGATATCATTAGTGCTATTGATGACAATAATGTAATGGCATTAAGGAATGTCAGAGGCCAAGTACTGACTGCAGACAAGAGGAAGAGCTGGGGATGGTGAAGGGTAATAGTTCCTGAGCAACACAATGAAGCCAATGAAGAATAACTGAAAAGGTAACTTAAATAGGAATGTTGTGATATGCGTTGTATTCCTATAGGTAGACGTGGATCAGCTGAGCACCAGCTGATGCTATACGCGATTTATTAAACTGACTTCAGGCCATGTTCAGTACAGCATAGAACCATACAGCTCATTGTTTCTTTAGTGTACAGTATGCAAACAAGTATGCATGTAAAGAACACCTGAATGATATATTTTGCAGTATGTGTAAAATACAACAGAGCACACTGTACTGGGTACTTTATCCCACAATGCAACAGACTCAATATGGGCCATCCATTTGCAATGTAATGAGCAAACCATAAGTAATATCATAAGCCATGATTTGAAATATCTCTTCCTTTACTCTTTCTTTAAATCTGCCAAGAGTTGGTAGATTTTTACACAAAATGGATTAATAGGAAATGTTTAATTCTGAGATAACTGAACAACACTTGATGAATTCAGCATGCAACATAAAGTCCTGTGACAGTTATGTAGCATAATTAACACAGACAAAGGGGAAGATAACAAATCACAATATCGTCCAACACAATGAATTGATAATGTATATGCTATCAGAACATACAACAACAAGAAGGGTATTCAGTCTTACCTAAACCACACTGTAAAAGTTGCTGTTAAAAAAAAACTGCCAAAATCTGACAGTAAAATACTGTTTTCCATCAAAACAGTAAAGTACTGTAGAAAACATTGCATTCTGGGCAATATTTTGTATAAGAAATTGCTGTTAATTTACAGACAATTCTTAACAGTACTCTGCTGTATTTAAGTAATATGTTTTTTTACTGTTTGCAATGCATTATGGGCTGTATTAAATTACAGTACAATGCAGTATTTTTTTATTTGGTGTTGGATGCGAAGTTAGAGTTTGGTCAAAGTGCATAACTGTTTTGTCAATTAGGTTCATTTAAAATTTTCGAGCATCCAAAATAATTTTCAGTCGGGTAGGCCTACTTATTTCACAATCACTCCGAGCATCACTTTGAGCACAGAGTAAGTAATGATCTCCTGTTTTAATGTTACAACAAATTCAACAACAACTTGACTGCTGTTAGAGAATGTTTCCCAGATAATTAGCATCAGTTTTTCATGAGTGTCTGTAACTTAGCCAACAGTTTTACAGCCTGTTCACTGACAACACCAGAGGGTTGTTCCATAAAAGATGCTAAGAAAAGCGGGGATTAAACTCCAGAACCTGACTTGAATAAACCTAACAAATAATTTGGGGCTAAAGCGGTTTCATAAAAGGTAATTCAAGTTCACGCAATCCCACTAATTTGATCCTGAGGGTTGTTCCATAAAAAACGCTTAGAAAAGCGGGGATTAAACTCCAAAACCGGACTTGAATGAGCCTAACAAATAAGTTGGGGCTAAAGTGGTTCCATAAAAGGTAATTGAAGTTCACGCAATCTCACTAATTTGATCCAGGTTTATCAAGTCTAGATAATTGCGTGTGCACGCGTTTCTTAAGCAGCCCTAGAGGTCGATCGTGGATCAAATCGATCCACCATCAAACAGCGTATATTTTGTGCTGTTTTATGCGTTTGTGATATGTGTTTTTTCCCCCTCAGTGCAAAACTTACATTTTACAGTTATATCCTCCATCTGTAAATGTTAGAAAGTCATGCAAATGTATCCATTTTGCTGCTAATCTTGCTGCTGCCAAATAGGAGCGCAATAATTCTGACTAAAATATACATTTTGCTTGGAAAATTAATACGCAATATTTTATAACACTAGAAATATCTTCTAATTATAATAATTTATCTTTAGGATGTTGGATAAGTTGCAGTGAACTTCTAGCGAACAGAAGTAGGCTACTTCAGTGAACAGAAGTAGCCTAATTCAGGGAAGTTTATTTTAAGAAACTAAATATATAAAAATACAAAATATAGTTTTGGGTATAGGACCTATGCTACTTAATAAAGATGATGTATACTTATTTAGAATGCTGAGAATTACAGCTTTTAATGCAATAATTTTTTGGAGAAAGCAAGAATCCCCAGTTTTAAATGAGTAGATTTAGTTTCTAAAGTACATTATGGAGAGGATAACATGAAATTAAGAGCAAATGTATACATTTTGAAAAGATATGTGCAACTCTAAAATCAAAGAATATTCCATAAAATAAAGGAATACATATTAGCCTACATTAACTACATTTTTATATAACCCTCCCTCCCTTTTATTTCTAGTTATTTGTTATTTTATTTATTTACTTATTTAATATTGAATATTTGATATTCAAATAATATTACTTGAATAACTATTAGGAATTATGTGTCATTATAAGAGTTTGATATAAATATGTGAATGTTAAATTTTTCTTAATATTTATTTATTGTTTTTTGTCTTTTCCCCCTTAAATCATATGTAAATGTGTCTAACTATGTACTTTTTGGTTATTGTTCTAATCATGTGTTTTTTAGGCTATGTGTTGGTGGGTATTATCACAAAAGAAAAAAAGTAGAAGGAAAAATAAGGAATATTTATTGGGGGGAAATATGATGTCTTTAAAGGAACTGTCAATTTGTATAATTGTGTTAAATGTGTTTGAATTGAAAGACATAATAAAGTACATAATAAATAAATATATTTTTTTTTTTAAATTCTAAATAAGGCACATCTAATGTCCAAATAACAAATATTTTAGCATATATATATATATATATATATATATATATATATATATATATGCTAAAATATTTGTTATTTGGACATTAGATGTGCCTTATTTAGAATTTTAAACCTACAAGTGTATTTTTATGATAGCAATAACTGTAAAGGGACTATTGTAATGGGGTAAATCAAATGTAGGCTAATATACTGTCAATTACTAAGCTCAGATTCATCTTACCAGTTAACTTCTGCTTTACAAAGCTTTTTTTTAGATTGTGTTCTAATGTTCTTCTAATCATAAACATGTACTACAGCTGCCAAACAAAACCAGAGAGAAATGTATTCATAAATCAAAATCTAATTAAATCTTGGGCACAAAACATTCAGCCTGGAAAAAAAGAAAACCTGTAGTATATATATTGTATTTAGGCCTATCTATCTATATATCTATATATCTATATCTATCTATCTATCTATCTATCTATCTATCTATCTATCTATCTATCTATCTATCTATCTATCTATCTATCTATATATATATATATATCTATATATATATATATATATATATATATATATATATCTATATATATATATATATATTTATATGTCTATATTGTCTAATTTATCATTGTAGCCTTATTTAAGTTGATTTTCTGTATACTGTGTATTTATTTTTGGACTAATAGTGGTTAATAAAGTCCAATAATGGCATGAGAGAGTGTCAGTGGTAATATCATTGTGTTCTTGTCGGTCAGTGTTAGAGGATCTGTGTAACAGCTGAGGCTTAGCCTGACAGTTAGCCTGCCCTGGACCAGGCTAGTTTCCCAGCATAAGTTGCCAGGGTAACTGAGTTTGAACTATTTTAAGTTTGCTTTATGAAACAGAATCCACCGACAATAAGTCTGACTTACCAAAATAAGCCTGGCTTGTATTCTAATCTTGTTTTATGGAACAACCCTCCGGTGGAAGGCAACAAGTCCAAAAAGGCAACAAACACTTACAATAAACAACACCAGTCTCTCTCTCTCACATGCAGAAATTGAATAAATACTTTGTATTTGAGTAGTTATTAATAAAAATAACAAAAACACTACACTGTAAAAAATGATTTTTTGGTGAAGTAAATACTACTGAAAAAAAAAAAATTTAATTTACATGAAAAAGTTAGTTCAGGCAAGAATAAAAAAAAACTAAGTAAATTCCATATCAGTACTTAATTCAAGCGAGTAGAAATGAAAGCGTAAATATCAACTCAATAAAATTAAGTAAAAATTACTCAACTTTTCTGATACTGGGGTTCCCATCATGCACTGGACCTTGAATAATTAATGAGGTTCATTTTTCACTAGTTTCCAGCTGTATTTACACTGTTTTATCATTGCTTTTGTTGTCAGGATTAGTAACTTGCCATTTTGTGACATTTCGAGTAAATTTTCTGCTCAAAATGACACATTCAAACACAAAAATGATCCATCAAATGTTACCGTCATTGTGTATTGTCTACCAAGTATTGAGGTCTTTGCATTCACATGATGCTTAACATCTGACATGATGTAGTATAAATTACTTAGATAATCTAAGTAAAGCACATACTATAAATGACTGGTATAATTCAATATTTTTGTTTGAGTCAAATGTAATGCAAAGGAAATTTCAACTAAATCGATATTAATCAACCTTTAACTAGCCAAGATAAAATTACTTATTTTCTTTGTTACTTTCACTTAACTAGGTTAAGTAAAGTTTACTTAATTCCATATTCCAAGTAAATTTAACGTAAAGATTTCTAATTAAAGCTACTGATAAATATGTTTAGGTTTTTACTTGGCAAATCTTTGTAAAGTAAATCCTACTCCAAATTTTTTTCAGTGTAATAATAATATTATTAATGAAACACCACCATTCCCGTGACCCGTCCAAAAATGTACTAATTGTATATATATATATTTATATTGTGTGAAATAACAATGAACTTGTTACCGTAAATATACAATGAAGACGATGAATATAGAAAAGTAACAAAGATTCTTTTAATAAGTAACTCCGTTACAACCATTAGGTGAGACAGCGTGCAAGCCACAAACAATAACCAACAATGACACAGGACATGAAGGGAACTTGAATACACAGATGAATAATGATGACAACAGCTGAAGAAAATGATTGATGATGACGAGATGACTGGTGCGAGTAATGGTGAAGGACGTGCAGGTGTGGGCCAAGGAGGATGCTGGGAACTGTAGTGCAGACGGTGACTAACAGATGACAGTGACGATGACAGTGATGGTGACAATGACAATGACAGTGATGAATGACAGTGATGGTGACAGAACACCAGAACTGAGTTGACACACTTATTTTTTTTCATGAATTCTAATAATAAAAATAAAAAAAGCCATTTTGCTGTCAACTATTTCATTGTGTCTGTCAAATTATTTTCAGGAAACTTAGTATAAATAATAACAATATACATTTGATCAAATGTTACAGTACAAAGCAAAAAAAATAATAATATTATTATAAATATATACATTCACTGCTCAAGAAACATTGGTCCCTGGTAATTAACCATAAAACAGCAATAATGCCAGATCTGATTGATGCTTCCTGACAAGGTGAGTGGTACGGTAAAATGCTGACTGCAGACATACGTGCTACCTCTCCGAATGACAAACGTAGACCTTTCGTCTCGTCTAATAGCGATGACCCATTTCTTTTTTGGTCTTCGTTCAAAGGATACCCGTGAAAACTTAAATAAGGTTGTTTTTGCTTAAATTTGCTGCACTGAGGGACGCTACAGCAACACTTATTCTTGGACTCGGCCATTGTAGTTGTCACCGGAAGTAAATTTACCCGGCGTTGGTGAGCACCAGAAACACAAAACCCAGAAGTGTGAAAAAGGCTCATAGGAGGGAAGATGCATAGCAACCTGAGGTGTGGAACGGCGGGGCTGCATTCCAGTCCAAAATTGTCATGCCCTTCACTCGCTAACTTCCCTCCGTCTCGTTACGTTGCACGAGTGCCCATTACTGGTGGAAACTGCAATGGGAAGAAATGAACGTCCTAAGCCCTTGATCACTTAGAATCAGCTATGGAGTAGATTTATTATTATTATTTTTTTCCCCTTTAAGAATTTGTTTAATGCAGCATCCAAATGTATATAGGTGTGTTTGGGATGTTTTAAATTTTAAAAAAAATTAATTAATATATCATAGAGTTGTTTGTTGTGGTGGTGATTAGACGAGATCTGTGGTGACGTCACAATTGTACTGAATTGTGGGACATATAGGTGCCTGAAGTGTACATATGAAGTAGACTCGCTCCCTCTGTCAAAATCGAGGGAACGAGGGTCTGCCCATATAAACTTCCCTCGTCCACTTCACGAAGTGAAACGCACTTCAAAATGGCGGCAGGGATTCCCCCGAGGGGAAGTGCTTAGGGAAGTTTGCAAGTGCGTGTCTAAAAGTGGACTGGAACGCAGCCCGGATGTCTGCCACACTTGATTTCAGGATTCCTGTGTTTTTTCATGTATAAGCCAAATGTTTACCACAAGTCGGTGTTTCTCGCTGTGTGCCATAGCTCAACCACATATGGTTCTCATGTGTTCGTTGTTATCTGGGCCATATATCTCAAAATGAGTTGTGAACCAAAACAGCAAAAGACCAAACAAATATGGTCACAATTTGGCCCAAACGTACTTGCTATCTGGGATGTCTTATGCGTCTCTTCGAGGGCAGTGTTGGCGCGTGTGCGCCCAGTCTCCGGTGGCCGCGCAGAAAGGACACACATAGCTCCGCAGGATCGGGCAGAGGATGCGCCCGTCTCGGGCTTTCAGTCTATGACTCAGGTAAACTTCTTCGCTCTCTCTGGTTTTTAGGCAGAAGGTGTCCCGGCGGTGGTCCCGGCTTGAAGAGGTAGTGCTGGAGACGCTGCTGCAGCCGGGGCTCATGAATCTGCACCTATCTCGGGCTATCAGTCTATGACTCAAAACCTCCAGCCCAAAACCTTGTCAAAAACCGCGAGAATGCACAAAAAAACGCCCCAAATAGTTTTGGCTTGTTTCTCTTTTAAACACATTGAAATCATTAACAAGCTTTAAAATTACCAATTTTTCGACTTAGTCTATCCGATTTCAGAAACAATATTCATAAAATGAACGCAAAAGTAGGCTACACTGACTAAGAATAATAATAATAATAGGCTAAACCTAACCCTAACCCACACTGACAGGTAATCAGCGGTAACGCCCACACGAAACACTCAGTACGAACACCACACACACACACCCACAAGACGAGAGAGACGGTGGATCTAACAACCGTGACAGAAACAACATGAATTAAGATGTTTGTGACTGCTATCCAGATGATATGCCAAAGATTACCAACATGCACAAATTGCACAAATGGCAAATAAACAATGGGTGCTCATTAAAATAGGTCTATTCACTATTTAAAGAACAATCTCGATGAGGCCAGTGCTAAGAGAGCTAGGGTAGGTATTGATTGTTTTGCACTCATTAGTGTGATTGTTGAAGCTGTGAGAGCTGTCTGTACCTGCAGCTAAAATACAACAAATCAAACATCATTATTTTTCATTTTTGACACGATATGGGATATCTGATTACCACAGCACTTGCTTACATCAGTTAATAGTTCATAAACTATTGCTTCAACTGATCTCAAACTTCTTTAACCAGGGGGCTGTTCCATAAAAGCTGCTTAGAAAAGCGGGGATTAAACTCCAAAACCGGACTTGAATGAGCCTAACAAATAAGTTGGGGCTAAAGTGGTTCCATAAAAGGTAATTGAAGTTCACGCAATCTCACTAATTTGATCCAGGTTTATCAAGTCTAGATAATTGCGCGCGCAGCCCTAGAGGTCGATCGTGGATCAAATCGATCCACCATCAAATAGCCTATATTTTGTGCTGTTTTATGCGTTTGTGACATGTTTTTTTTTCCCTCAGTGCAAAACTTACATTTTACAGTTATATTCTTCATCTGTAAATGTTAGAAAGTCGAGCAAATGTATCCATTTTACTGCTAATCTTCATATTGAACGAGCGCTGCTGCGCGCATGCGCGGCAAATAGGAGCGCAATAATTCTGACTAAAATATACATTTTGATTAGTCTTCCCAGGTGTTTCTTATTTACCACACCCCCTTGTTATCTTGTTTAGCTTGGTTGTCTGTGTATTTAAGCCCTGTGTGTTAGTTCAGTCATTGTGAGTTATTGATGTTGTGAGGTTGCATGTTCTTTGTTCTGTTCTGAAGTCTGAGTTTATGTCAAAGTTCTAGTTAATTTAATAAAAACACCGTTGCACTTGGATCCTGCTTCTTGCTTCCTGCTCTGCATCGTAACAGAATAACTCACCAAAAATGGATCCAGCAACTGTGAGTAACCAGGCCCTAAGGAGATTCCTTGCTACTCTTTTTCAAGATGGCCAGCCCATGGAAAGGTATGTGAAGGACTTCTGGGCTTGCTGCCATTTAGCGTCACTAGATGACGTCCAGCTCATGGATCTGTTCTGGAGCGGTCTGGACGAGGATATTGCTCAAATGATGCCAGAGGACTATACCGGCTGGACGCTAGAAAGGTATATTGACCTGGCCCTTTTCCTGAGTAATTCGTCATTTGCTGTGGGCATGGAGGAGAAGCTTCGTGAACCCGCAGTATCTCTTCAGCCTGTTCTTCACGTCACGCCAGCCATCAAGCGAGTCACCGGATCGGTCTATTATCGTCCAGGACTGGTATCCAGTGTGGCCGATTCTCCGCTGAGGTCAGTACGTGTTGCCATAAGGGCCATCGTGCAGGAGTCTTGTCCCGCCAAGACTATCCTGCATAAATCATGTTTCACCGAGACCTTCCTGCCTGAGTATCTTCCTGCCGAGCCTGCACTTCACGCCAGTCCAGCCGAGCCTGCACTTCACGCCAGTCCAGTCGAGCCTGCACTTCACGCCAGTCCAGAGCTGTGTTCACCGCTGGTCCCGCCCAGCACAAAGCCTTCACCGCTGGTCCCGCCCAGCACAAAGCCTTCACCGCTGGTCCCGCCCAGCACAAAGCCTTCACCGCTGGTCCCGCCCAGCACAAAGCCTTCACCGCTGGTCCTGCCCAGCACAAAGCCTTCACCGCTGGTCCTGCCCAGCACAAAGCCTTCACCGCTGGTCCTGCCCAGCACAAAGCCTTCACCGCTGGTCCTGCCGCCCAGCACAGAGCCCTCTTCGTCGCTGGTCCTGCCCAGCTCAAAGCCCTCTTCGTCGCTGGTCCTGCCCAGCTCAAAGCCCTCTTCGTCGCTGGTCCTGCCCAGCTCAAAGCCTTCATCGCTGGTCTTAACCAGCTCAGAGTCCTCTTCGCCGCTGGTCCTACCCAGCTCAAAGCCCTCGCTGCCGCTGGTCCCGTCAAGCTCAGAGCGCGCTGATCCTGATCCAGAGCCAGAGCTTCACGTCAGTCCTGCCGAGCCAGAGCCAGAGCTTCACGTCAGTCCTGCCGAGCCAGAGCTTCACGTCAGTCCTGCCGAGCCAGAGCCAGAGCTTCACGTCAGTCCTGCCGAGCCAGAGCCAGAGTTTCACGTCAGTCCTGCCGAGCCAGAGCTTCACGTCACGTCCGCCCGTCCAGAGTCTCGTCCCGCCGAGACTGAATCTGATCCTGAGCCTGAATCTGTTCCTCTTCCTCTTTCTGCGCCTGTGTCTTTGGACAAGATGGCCGAAACCACGCCTGTGTCTTCGGACAAGATGGCCGCCGCTGAGCCGGTGTCTGTTCCTGTCCCTGAGCTGGTGTCTGTTCCTGTCTCTGTGTCTGTTCCTGTTCCTGAGCCAGTGTCTGTTCCTGTGCCATGGTCGCCTCCCAAGTGGTCGTCGCCTCCCGAAGGGTCCTCTCCGCCGTGGCCACCCGAAGGGTCGTCTCCGCCCTGGCCATCCGAAGGGTCGTCTCCGCCCTGGCCGCCTGAGGGGTCGTCTCCGCCCTGGCCGCCTGAGGGGTCGTCTCCGCCCTGGCCGCCTGAGGGGTCGTCTCCGCCCTGGCCGCCTGAGGGGTCGTCTCCGCCCTGGCCGCCTGAGGGGTCGTCTCCGCCCTGGCCGCCCGAAGGTTCGTCTCCTCCCTGGCCGCCCGAAGGGTCGTCTCTGCCCTGGTTGCCTGCACAGCCTGCACCTCCATGGCCGTCTGCACAGTCTGCTCCGCCCTTGTCGCCCACGCTCCACGGCCCAGGCCCGCCTTGCCTATATCCTGTTCCCGGTTCCCAGTGCGGGCCTGGCCCTCCGGCCCTCCCCCAAGACCGCCTCCGCTTCACCGCCCTCCTGAACTTTTTGTTTTTTATGGGCGTCGAGAGCCGCCCATAGGGGGGGGGCTATGTCACGGTGTGGGTTTTGTGTCTTGTTCTTGTCTGTCATGTGTTCCCCTGTCTTTGCATGTTTAGCTGTCTCCTGTTATGTTGATTAGTCTTCCCAGGTGTTTCTTATTTACCACACCCCCTTGTTATCTTGTTTAGCTTGGTTGTCTGTGTATTTAAGCCCTGTGTGTTAGTTCAGTCATTGTGAGTTATTGATGTTGTGAGGTTGCATGTTCTTTGTTCTGTTCTGAAGTCTGAGTTTATGTCAAAGTTCTAGTTAATTTAATAAAAACACCGTTGCACTTGGATCCTGCTTCTTGCTTCCTGCTCTGCATCGTAACAGGACCTATGCTACTTAATAAAGATGATGTATATTTAATTAGAATGCTCAGAATTACAGCTTTTAATGCAATAATTTTTTGGATAAAGCAAGAATCCCCAGTTTTAAATGAGTGGTTAGATTTAGTTTCTAGAATGTATTTTTTATATATTATACATATAATATAATATATTCTTAATGTACTTTACATTATGAAGAGGATTACATGAAATTAAGAGCAAATGTATACATTTTGAAAAGATATGTGCAACTCTAAAATCAAAGAATATTCCATAAAATAAAGGAATATATATTAGCCTACATTAACTACATTTTTATATAACCCTCCCCCCCCCCCCCCCCCCCAGTTATTTGTTATTTTATTTATTTGCTTATTTTATATTGAATATTTGATATTCAAATAATATTACTTGAATAACTATTAGGAATTATGTGTCATTATAAGAGTTTGATATAAATATGTGAATGTTAAATTTTTATTAATATTTATTTATTGTTTTTTGTCATTTCCCCCTTAAATCATATGTAAAAGTGTCTAACTATGTACTTCTTGGTTATTGTTCTAATCATGTGTGTTGGTGGGTATTATCACAAAAGAAAAAAAGTAGAAGGAAAAATAAGGAATATTTATTGGGGGAAAATATGACGTCTTTACAGGAACTGTCAATTTGTATAATTGTGTTAAATGTGTTTGAATTGAAAGACATAATAAAGTACATAATATATATATATATATATATATATATATATATATATATATATATGCTAAAATATTTGTTATTTGGACATTAGATGTGCCTTATTTAACCTACAAGTGTATTTTTATGATATATTCAAATGTAGGCTAATATACTGTCAGTTACTAAGCTCAGATTCACCTTACCAGTTAAAATTCATACTGTGCTTTTGTAATTATTTATTTTTAATTTTGTGATTTTAACTTCTGCTTTACAAAGCTTTTTTTTAGATTGTGTTCTAATGTTCTTCTAATAATCATAAACATGTACTACAGCTGCCAAACAAACCAGAAAGAAATGTATTTATAAGTCTATATTGTCTAATTTATCATTGTAGCCTTATTTAAGTTGATTTTCTGTATACTGTGTATTTATTTTTGGACTAATAGTGGTAATAATAATAATAATAATATAAAGTCCAATAATGGTATGAGAGAGTGTCAGTGGTAATATCATTGTGTTCTTGTTGGTCAGTGTTAGAGGATCTGTGTAACAGCTGAGGCTTAGCCTGACAGTTAGCCTGCCCTGGACCAGGCTAGTTTCCCAGCATAAGTTGCCAGGGTAACTGAGTTTGAACTATTTTAAGTTTGATTTATGAAACCGAATCTACCAAAAATAAGCCTGACTAACCGAAATAAGCCTGGCTTATACTCTAATCTTGGTTTATGGAACAGCCCCCAGGGCTGCCAACTTTTGAGTTTAGCTTGGAGTGAGATTTTTTTTTTGGGGTGGGGGGGGGGGGGGGGGGGGGTGTAAAAACAAATATTGCATCACAATAAGTGTAATTGTGATTGTCAAAACATTTGGTAACTAAATAGAATTTTATGAAGTTTAGTGACAACATGTTACAAAGTTTACATTGTACAATGACTGGTAGGATACAGTTTTTATTATTGCTTGACAAAAATTTCAAGATTTCAATTCCATTCTTGTGATCTGATTCCGATTTTGATTCAATATTGACTAATTTGGATACATGTTTATTTTAAATTTTATTTAAAAAAATAATCTCACCTAATGCTGTAAACATAGAGGGCCCAATCTGCTGGTATTATTAAAGTTTAAAAATAACAAATTAATTTAAACATAATGGAGTTTTTATTATAATAACAATTATTTAATGACATAAGTAAAAATATAATAAATATGTAATATAGTGCTCAGCAAAATCTCCTCTCTAGCTATTTTTTCTATTCAGTTAACATGCTATGGTCATTAAATGGATTTCCTGAGGTAAAGGTAACGTTATGTGACATAATTGTTCTCCTGCTGTTATATTGACCTCTTTCCATTGTTGAAAAACACTAATTGGTCGATATTATGTATACTTTCAGTAAGTTGTACTGCGTCTTTAAATAAAAAAGTAACAGATGATCGGTTCACGTCAATTGAGGCGCTCAGCGATCTGTCACGTCACATTTACAAGCGCCAAACGTATTTTTGTCTGAATTTCGTAATAAAATTGACGGAATCTAAGAGCTGAGAATTAGTTTAATATTAAAAGTACCTCTTTGCTCCGCAATTTTTCTGTGCGTGAGAAAATGGATGTGTGGCGTGAGAGTGTGTGAAAAGTGTCAATTGCATGAGTCTCACGCTCAATGCGTGAGAGTTGGCAGCCCTGCTTTAACTATACAGAAATGAACGATCAACTGCAGTGCACATACCTCTGCTCAGCCACGAACTGTGGTCGAAAGCTGATGACGTAACATGCAGGTAGGCCCGCCCTCATGTGATACTGATTGGTCGATTTATAAGCTTAAATCTGATTGGCTAAAGAGTACGCGCTCTGCCAGGAAAGTCTCAAACACACACACACACAAATCCACGGCAATTCACAGGTGAATGACGATTTGCACATTCACATTCAAGGATAAACTCGTACATTTTAAACATTCACAGGTTTTTGTGCACAGTTGTATATCTACGAATTGTGTTTTGCATTTGTGAAATGTAATATATCATTTTCATATATCATTCAAATTCTCCAACGTTTATCAACCTTCATCTAAAGGCTGATTTATACTTCTGCGTCGGACCTACGCCGGAGCCTCTACGCTGTAGGCAACGCGTTAGTTTTCATTTATACTTCTGCGTCGTTGTCCGCGTTCACGCGCGCAGAGGGAGCATGTGAAACCCGAGGGAGCGGTCCTAGCAGACCAATCACAGCGCTTGCGTCCGCGTAGAGTTGACGCGTTGTTACATTTTTGGAGAGGTGCACGTCAGGGTATGCCGAAGGGTACGCGCGCTACACACAACCTACGACGTAGCTACGGCGTAAGTTCGACGCAGAAGTATAAATTGGGCTTAATCGTTCTGCGCGCTGTTTATGCGCCCCAGGCGCCTCGCGTTTTTGCAGTTGAAAAAACTCAAGACAGTTTCCCGCGGCGGTAAAATTTCGGGTGTGTAATTGCTGCCTTTTACCGCTAAGAGGTGCTACAATCACAGACTTTGAAAAGTGTCAGTTTATTCTCTCTATTGTGTAATCTGACGCCGCACCACGGCTCATTGAGAGTGATTGAGAGCTGGTAGCAGATCAATTCAAGTGAAACATTGTAGTTAAACGAATTCATAATCACAATTCACAATACTGAAATTACTAAACTATTATTACTTAACTAAATGATCGTGAAATTAAAACATTGATCAGGACTTGCTAACCGATGTTAGTCGGCAGCATCTGTGTTTTAGCATTCTTTATTAAGAAGTAAATAGGCTTACAGTAGGTTGTTATGATTAGCATCATTTTCTTTAATAAATAATGAAAACATTTCAACATAAAACATTTCAATAGAAAAATATTAGGCTACATCAATGCGGCGTTGCATGAGCAAGACGTTAAACTTTTTTCATAACAGCATTCAGACTAAAGCCTCGCGGAGTTTCAAACGTTCCGAGATCGAATCTAAGCTCTACCATCTTCAGAATTTTGTCTCTAGTTTAATATTTGTCAAAAATAAAAACTTTTGAAATGTTCATTTACTAATTCAAAACACTTTTCGGAGCTTTGTTGTGTTTGATTTTATTTGTTGTGTTTTCCTGTCATTTTTATTAATAGGTGTTTAGAGGATAACATTGTAGTCTACATGCTGTTAACCGATGTTGGCGACAGCGTTTATGTTTTACCATTCTTGATGCTTAAATAGGTAACTGTTTATTAAAATCAAGCGTTTTGTTTAATTATCAATGGCACATTACAACATAAATTTGCTACATTCCAGTAGAGCCGCTGCACAGACGAAGGAAGATTGTCTTTAATCTGCTTTGTGAATCATTCACGAAATTGAGATGACTGACAGTGATACCCGGCCATAGTCATGAAACAAATTTTTCAAAACAGATCCATACATTGAATAAATCAAAAAAAGACTGATTTTGTTGACTTGGCTATAAAAAAATAACAGACTAAAAAGTATTGCTTTCAGTATAAAAACCAATGAAAATGTAGAAGAACACTAAAATTAATTAAGTTTGAACCCCCAGGGGCGTAAATTTCATCTAAATGTTGGGAGGGACAATAAACATAACATTCCTCAAGAGCAATTTTTGAAGGGGACACCAATAATACAGGCAAAATTGTACTTTCTATGGATATGTGTACACAGAGGAAAGCCTTACTACTATTATTAGTGTAGCATGGAGACCGTGCCATATCCTTCTTTTCAAAGTTTCTCTCTGGTTCATTGAAAAAGCTGACTAAATTGACCAAAATATTCTTCATTGGTGTGCGAAATTGACAAAAAAATTATCTCTATATTTTCAGGGATTTTATCGATAACGATAATTACAATATTTTGCTGAGTGTGTTATTGTGCTGGTAACTTGGCATGTTTAGGACTGCCGACTCCTAAAGTTTTTGATATTCTTCATATTCTGGTGGCGGTCAGTTCACAGCAGTGACCGAAATAATTTTTTCAAAAGTTTCAATAGATTTTTATTTATAAAAAATATTAAAATGTATAAAAATTTGAAATTAATTTATTTTTAAATCTAATTATATGCATACATCATCTTTTGTGTCAATTTCATACATTTAATTAAATTTAATTATAATAATAAAGACACAATAGGGCTGTTACCAATCAAATGAAATAAGTATAAGGAAACACAGAAGCAGCATTTGAAATGGCATTTAGATGCTTTTACACAGACATAAATAATGTTTTGTTTAAAACATAAAACGTTGAATATTGATATTTGAAATGATTTAAAACCTGTTAAGCTTCACCAGAGCTCAGACGCACTGAAGCGTTTTTTTTTTTTTTTAAATAGTTCAAAGTTACTATCAGATTTAATGTTATTACCTTGACAAACTATACATCATTAAAAAGATATAAGACTCAAGTTTCAGTATTTGACCACTATTGTATTCTGAGAAACTTATAGTGACAGTTATGTCTTAATTTGTGTCAGGAGTTATGAAATGAAAAAATGAGTCGATACCTTTAATATGAATTATGACCGTCAGCCGCTCCCATTCAGAAAAAACTCCTGTGCTGTCGTCATGACAGCACTTGACAAAACAACGTCCCTCAGGGCTTTTAGCTCAAAAATGTGCAGATTTGGAGAAATATTGATAGATTCTCATAGGTTTACATCAGATTTCTATAGACAGGAATAATATTTATTGAATTTATACCCAAATGCGTCGATGTAATCATTATGAGCGGTAGATACTCTGATGTACTGTGTTTTCAATCCATACCAGCAGCCTGAGGGCACCCTATGCACAGTATAGTCCATATATGGAACACATGAAGAAGAGCCATAATCATGTGACATTCCAGGAAGTCCCTGACACATACATAAGCTAACAGAGATCATTGTAACATGCAGATAAAGATGTTTTGAAGACAATAAACATGATTGCAATGATATTTGATTTACCTGTGTTCTTCGAGCCATGTCAGGTATTTTCATAATAATAGATTATATTTATAATGTAATGCTAATCCATATAGACTTTATCATCGTGCAGAATACTATAAAATAATATATTTTCTGTCTGATTTTTTTTATTTGAAGCCAAATCAGATCACAGAATGTTATTTAAAACACTCGACTTGCGTTATAAAGTAAGTTTTGGAGCACATAATCTCATAAATTGTCGTGTATTGATGGTGTGTTAAGCTAATATGCTAGCTAGCCCTAGGTGCACCTGCTACCTAGCAGTTATTTTTTTATGAATTTTTCTAAATAGGAATACTTACTGAAATGTTTCTTTATTCAAGAAGGGCATTTGATACAGTTTCAAATGTGAAGTGAGAACTTTGATAAAAGAAATGAGGTATTGAAACAGCGTGGATAGCCAGTCGTTAGTAACTATAATGCAGACAAAAGAAATGCATATTTAGAGCCATAACCAGGCTGGAGAGGTGTGAATGTGTGCAGGAGAGACTGAGACTGAATGGGGCTTGTTTGCACCACAAAACCATAGAGACTATAGACTGAATAGATGACTTAGAAGATGAAAATAAACATCAGTTGCATTTTAGAGTCTAATCAAAATAAAGTAATATGACATGATCTTGAAAAACATTTAACTAAATACAAAGTTTTAGACTTATCATCTTCAGATTTTAAATATAACATGGTCAGACGTGTGGCTTTAGCTGAAGTTTTTTTTTAGATTGATACAGTGCCAACTTCAATTTTATTTTCATGAAGATGTTTTATAAAAAATAAATTTCTAATAACTTTACAAAACTTTGAAGCTATGTATAACTATTTTTTTTTCATTATGACAATAATTAATTCTACATGTACAATAAACTGCCAGGTGTCAGCTTTCAAATGAGATCATACTTATGCTTTTAGCACAAAGGGTTCATGAACTGTATCTGTTTCAGTTTGGGTATGCCATTTCTGGGGATTTTTCAAAAGTGGCGTTGCAGCTTAACAGGTTAAAACATGAAAAGATACTTTAAATGTGAAATTAAAACCAGTAGGTGGCAGCAATTCATTGTTAATGAGTGAGTCATTGAGATTCAACTGATTCGTTCAAAAAGCTGATTCATAATTCAGTAAGGAAATACCTTGTTTGTTTCTCGAGACACAAATACAGTGCTGTGGCTTAGTTTTCAACTAATTTCGTTGGCGAAATAGAGTTAAAACAGGCAAACTTTTAAACTTTTAATTCATCAATTTATTTAATCACATTTATTATCATGTTAATATCTGGAGAAAAACTGCACTCTTTGTATTATATAAGATTAAAGGGACACTTCACCCATTTGCATCAAGCCTTGTATCGTTAGAAACCCAGTCATATTTTTGAATGGTCGTGCATTATTCCCTCATTTTCCCCTGAGACGGGAGAAATAAGTATTTCAGTGTTGCAGTTCCTGCTTACAATGATGCAAAAATCGTCATTTTGCGTCATTCTAAGCAGGAAGTTCCATATCTTTGTAGAGGGGTTGAGACTACAAACACTCGTTCCTCATTTTCCAAGGGGTGGGACCCACTCACTTTACAGACCTATTACAGATCAGTGGGTGGGACTTCACTTTCTGAAACTAAAAGCAATATCCTCCATCTTGTTTGGAAGCTAAGCTAACAGGCGCTGTGGAGCCAGATGTGAAGTTATGACAATAGCGGAGGGTACTCAATATGATATAGAAGAAGAGGATTTCGGAAGATCTCGAATCCGGTGTTTGTGGCTACCTTTACGAGCCGCAATATAGCGAAGAGCAGCGGAGGCTGATGGAGGAACAGGAGGCAGAAGACCTGCCTGTCGCGGACGAGGAGCCCGGACTGGCTCGAGCTGGGGCGGACTGGTGGTGCCTGTGCTCTCACTGTGCGCCTATGGACACAGAGATAGAGAGAGATTCTGCTGCAAAGAATTTTCTGGACGAAATCTCTGAATCAGACGAGGACACGGATGTTTGTGTTGTGAACCATCCTAGTTTCGCACCGCATATGTTCTGACTGAACATCCCGGTACCATGCAATAATTCACCATTTCGAAAGAAATACAAACGAGGAGTAATTCACTAATGAGTTCGCCACTAACTAGACATTTTGTGTGAAATGAATTTCAAGCTCTGGTGGTAGCTAGCCTTGTAGACGGAAGAGTGATTTCTCTTATAGGCGGATACCTCATATGCGCTGTTCTGGATTAGTGGGAGTGGCTTGCGGAGCTGTGCAATGTGGTGTATTGTGGAAGTTGTTGTCTTTCATACAAATGCGTCCTGAAGTTACTTTCTGTCTTTCCTCGGTCAAGAAGGCACCAAATTCGAAAATTTATTTTACATTTCAACTACATATATGACCCACTTTCATTAAAGATCAATGTTCCCATGGGTGAAATGCTCCTTTAACTATATTAAATGATATAAACTGACTAAATCACACAGTGAAAGCGTGAAAATCATACCCCTAGACCAACGAGCCTGGCTGATGAAGGATCTGGCTACTTGCGTACATTTGTATAGTCACCGAACGCTGGCCTCTAACAGAATGGGCGGGCACTAGTTTTAATAGAAAGCGTTTGTCGTTAGGGAGCCACACTCCCTGGCAGACAGCGATTCTGAGTACGTTCTGTGCAAGGAAATAAACGCTTGTCGTCTGGCTGAATCTTGGCTCTGTTGTAGTACAGATGAACTCAAGCAGCAGTAAGGATTTCAAAACCACAACAGTTTTGAGTTTGGCTCAGTGCTGCAAAAGGACGGCCGCTTGTTCTGAAGCTGCTGGGCTCGTCCGGGATTTGAACCCGGGACCTCTCACACCCAAAGCAAGAATCATACCACTAGACCAGGGGTGGGGAATGTTGATCCTAGAGGGCCGCTATCCTGCAGAGTTTAGCTCCAACCCTGAAAAAAACATTCGGCTGCCTGAAGACATTGATTAGCTTCAGTTGTGCTCGATTAGGGTTGGAGCTAAACTCTGCAGGACAATGGCACTCCAGGATCAATGTTCCCCACCCCTGCCTTAGACCAACGAGCCTCGTTGGAAGGAAGTCTTTCGGGAGGGCACCACAAATTCAGTGAAGTTCACCTCAAAGACGGAACCCGACCTGGCGTTGAGATACTAAAGTGTAGTTGTTTGAGCGTCAGAAACCACTTGAAGTCATATTACAGATCAAAGTCTGTAGGCTTGTTGTTTACAAGTTCTAGTTCTATTATTTTTGCAATGTTTTACCCTTTACTCTAGATTTAGGCCTAATAACATCTTGCAAAGGCACTACCGCTGAAAACTAGCCTTCGGGCTAATTTGGGTACATTTACATTCATGAATGTTAATAATAATGATAATAATAATGCATTTTATTTAAAAGCGCCTTTCTGGACACTCAAGGTCGCTGTACAAAGTAAAAACACAAGAATATGTAAAAAAACAAAAAAAACAAGCAAAGAATAAAAAATAAAACATGGCACAAATACAAGTAAACAGGACAATGTGTGTTTCACAATAAGTAAGATATTTTGAACAGGTGAGTTTTGAGTATGGATTTGAATTCTGTGAGCGAGTTAATGTTCCTGATGTGAGGCGGAAGAGAATTCCTGAGTTTGGGTGCAGAGCAGCAGAAGGCTCTGCTCCCCATGGTACTGAGGCGGACAGAGGGAACAGAGAGATGGGTGGAAGAGGAGGATCTGAGAGAGCGGGACGGGGTGACAACATGGAGGAGATCTGACATGTAAGGAGGAGCGAGGTTATGGATGGCCTTGTAAGTGAGCAGGAGAATTTTGAACTCAATTCTGTGTTGAACTGGTAGCCAGTGTAGTTGTTGAAGAATAGGCGAGATGTGGTGGGAAAAGGGAGTTTTGATTATAACACGTGCTGCTGAATTCTGAACCAACTGGAGCTTACGAAGAGTTTTGTGAGGGAGGCCAAAAAGGAGAGAATTACAGTAATCAATGCGCAATGTAACCAGGCTGTGAACAAGGATGGAAGCAGAGGAAATGGTAAGGGAGGGGCGAAGACGGTTGATATTACGAAGATGGAAATAAGCTGACCGTGTGATTCTATTAATGTGAGATTGAAAAGATAGTGTACTGTCGAGGACGACACCCAGACTCTTGACCTGAGGGGAGGGGGAAACTGAGGTATCATCAATGAGGAGAGAAAAACTGTCAAATTTAGAGAGGGTGTTTTTGGTGCCGATGACAAGAAGTGTGTTTAATTTTAAGAAATTTGAACTGAACCACGATTTTATTTATTGTAGGCAGGTGGTGAGGGAGGAGGGAGGAAGTTTGGAGTTTGGTTTGCTGGAAAGGTAAAGCTGGGTGTCATCCGCGAAACAGTGAAATTGAATATTAAATTTGCGGAAAATATTGCCAAGGGGAAGGATGTATGTGATGAAGAGGAGGGGCCCCAGGACAGAGCCCTGGGGCACTCCTGAGGTGACTGGAGACGGCTGGGAGCGGAAGGATTTGATAGTGATGAACTGAGTGCGGCCTGATAAGTATGACTGAAACCAATGAAAAGGAGTGTTAACAATGCCGATGGAGGATAACCTATGAAGGAGGATGGAATGAGAAATTGTATCAAAGGCCGCACTCAGATCAAGGAGAACCAGGATGGATAATAAACCAGAATCAGCTGCAATGAGAAGATCGTTAGTTATTTTAAGGAGGGCAGTTTCTGTGCTATGGAGTGGACGGAAACCAGACTGGAAGGGTTCATAAAGGGAGTTGTGGGTAAGGTGAGTGTGGAGATGAGCAGCAACTATTTTTTCAAACATTTTGGAGATGAAGGGTAGATTAGAAATGGGATGAAATTTTTTAAAAATGTTTGGATCTGAACCAGGCTTTTTAAGTATTGGAGTGACTGCAGCAGTTTTGAAAAGGGAAGGAACAATACCGGTGGTAAGAGATGCATGTATGATGATGGAGATAAGGGGGAGCAGAGAGGGGAGGCAAGATTTAACCAGATTAGTGGGAAGGGGGTCTAACAGACAGGTAGACGGCTTTGACTTACGGATTGTTTCTGCGATTTCAGAGGGACTGGGAAGTTGGAAGATGGATAATAATTGTGATGGTTGGGGAGGATCATATAAGGAGATGGGAAGGATATTTGGATCGATGAGACGATGAATGTTATGAATCTTATCATTGAAAAATAACAGGAGGGCATTACAAGTAGCAGTGGAGTACATGTGTGAAGGAAGGGAGTCAGGTGGCTGGTGAATCTTATTGAGTATGGAGTACAGTGACTTAGTGTTGCCTCTATTGGAGTTGATTAGACCAGAGTAGTAATGTGATTTGGTTTGTACGATTGAGTCCTTATAGTGAGACATATGAGCTTTATGCATTTCTTTATGGATAGTAAGACCAGTTTTTCTGTAGAGGCGCTCAAGCAGTCTGGATTTAGTTTTCAGAGTCCGGAGTTGAGGGGTGAACCAGGGAGCAGACTGAATGAAAGAGACAGAACGAGTTTTAACTGGAGCAAGGGAGTTTAGAATGAGAGCTAATTGATCATTATAGTGAACAACCAGGTCATCAGGTAGAGAGTTATTGTCCAGTAGGTGAATATTATCAATGCAGGAGGAGAGGGTATCAGGGTTAATGTCCTTAATATTCCTGAAGGAGATAGGCCGGGTTGGTTTGGTTGAGGAGAGCTGAAGTGTGACACTGAAAGAAATAAAGAAGTGATCGGTGATAAGGAGATCATCAGCTGCACAGTTAAGAGGGGTAAGTCCAGAGCAGCACAGTAAATCCAGGCAGTGGCCTTTGGAATGAGTTGCACAATTAATGTATTGATTAAATCCAAAGCTGTCCAGACAGGATGAGAAGTCTTTGGTGAGAAGAAGATTACTATTGTCCAAATGTATGTTAAAGTCCCCAAGCACTATTACATTTGATGAGAGTGTAGATAGGTGAGTGAGTAATGTTGAGAATTCAAGCAGAAAGTCCTTGTGTGGCTTAGGGGGACGGTAGACTGATGTGATGATCGTTGGGGTTGGTCCGTGTAAAAACCAAATACACAAATGAATTAAAATCAGGAACAGACACCGGCAAGACTTTCCACTTCTCGCGATGAATTATCGCGAGACCTCCTCCGCGAGAACCGCGTGGTTTGCAGAGGTAAAAAAACCCCGGAGGAGTAGCGTCATGAACTTGGGAGAAGTCATTTGGCTGTTGCCATGTTTCAGATAAGCACATGAAGTCAAGGTCACGATCTTTGATAAGATCGTGGATGAAATGACCCTTTCCAGTGAGAGAGCGGATATTGAGGAAGCCAAAGTTGAGAGTAGTGTTGCCACATCCATTAGTGGTGTTAGCCGACCTGGCTAGGCTGGCCAACGAGGAGTGATCAGCTGCCCGGCTAGAATTCCTGTGAGGACGACGGCGAGAGGTGGACCAAAAGGATTTAATTGCAGTGGAGTTTTCGTAGTGAAAGTTCCTACGTGACCCGCGGTGGATGTATCTCCGGTGGAAAAGATGAGCGCTGTCCGAATCGAGGTGTAGTGAAGCCAGTCGAGATCCAGGTAGGTGGCGGATCCAGAGGAGCTTGGCGGCTGTGTACTGGTGCAGACCAGCAACAGGTTGGTGGAGGACTATTGATAGAGTCCAGATGAGTGCAGACCAAACGTGAATAGCGTTGGTCCACATAGTAAGCAGTTACAGAAGCAGAGCAGAGTAGAAGCCGGGGGTAAATACGTGTTCTCTCACGGAAGAGCAAAATAAACTAAGTATTAATGGTTAGATGAGTGAAAATCCACAGTCCAGTAATACAAGTAGACAATCAAAACATTAAAACATTAAAACATTAAAACATTAAAAATTCACCGGTGAGTAGCGGCAACTAGGCGCGCCAGCGTGCACTCAAACCATCAAACATGTTGATTAATATACACTGTCCCTTTTCTAAATAAATAAAATCTTGGCTAAGTTATAGTACAGATGAACACAAGCAGCAGCAAGGATTTCAAGAGCACAACAGTTTTGAGTTTGGCTCAGTGCTGCAAAGGAATGAGCCAACTGGCCGCTTGATCTGAAACCGCTGGACTTGTCCGGGATTTGAACCCGGGACCTCTCGCACCCGAAGCGAGAATCATACCCCTTTTTTTTTCTTTAAAAAAAAAAAGAAATTTCAATCAATAAAATACAATGAAAATAAATACAATAAAAAATACAGATTTTCTTCTTCAAACATCTCTACATCACACATCTTACATGCATAATTTAAAAATCTTCTTCACTTCCCGGCAGCTTCCACATTCAATCTTTTAAAACACAACAAACTTTTGGAGTAAAAACATCATAAAAAGCATCCAAACATATTTTCACCTTTAAAATACACATACAATCTTTCAATATATAATTCCGTTTTCCTTTTAAACACAGTCCAAACATCCAACACAATTTTTTCCTTTTTAGCCACAGTTCTTCTCTCCCATATTGCACTTTTCATTAACATTACACACAGATTAATAAAACTTTTGTTTTGACACTTCTTTTCCCAACCAAACATCACCACTCTGTTCCATTACATTACATTTTCATCCCACACCTCAGTCAAATCTTTAATTAAATATTTACGTTTCTTTAAAAATTCCTCCAGTTCTTTACAATATAAAAACATATGTAAAATCCACTCGTCCTTTTCCTGGCACACTTTACACAGAGCGTTTTGTTCAATTCCTATTTTATTTAAAATAGCCTCAGTAAAAACCACTTTGTGCCTTATAAAATACTCCAAACATCCCAATTTTGTTTCCGCACACCTCCCCCCCATGTTTCTCCATATACACTCTTTTTTTAAATCTTTGAATTTCTGCACCCATTTACAATCGGCTCTTTAAAAACACCATCTCTAAAAAAAACATAAAACATCTTCACCGTACATGTTTTAAAACCATACAATTTTTCTCCCAACTTCACATACACTTCTTTTTCATTTTTCCCCTCTTCCGTACTTTCAATTCTTTTTATCCAGTCTTTGGGTATTGCCTTTTTGATTATCTCATAATAGTTTATTATCTGCTGTCTGCTAAAATCCTCCTTTGCCTCCTCCATTACATCTACAATATACTGCACTGGTAAAAATCCCTCTTTGAACTCATATAAAACATCCCTTATTCTTGTAATTTCCAGCTCCCAGAATTTCTTAAAAAAGATCTCCTTTCCTTTATTTAAAATGCTGTTGTTTAAGAATAAAGGCTGATTTAAAATGTTCTCTCTACCTTGTGGATTAAAATGTACATTTGTTAAAAATTTACCCCAGGCGCTCATCAGTTCCTTATAAAGATCTGGCAACTCATCCGTCATCCATTTCTTTGCTCTCATCCACAGTATATTATCTCCTAGATTAAACCTTCTAACCCTAACCCTAACCCTAACCCTAACCCTAACCCCAATAACCTAAACCTAACCCTAACCCTAAACCTAACCATGAGCCTAACCTAACCCTAACCCTAACCCTAACCCTTTACTCTAGTTTTAGGCCTAATAACGTCTGGCAAAGGCACTACCGATGAAAACTAGCCTTCGGGCTAATTTGGGTACATTTACATTCATGAATGTTGATTGATATACACTGTCCCTTTTCTAAATAAATAAAATCTTGGCTAACTTATAGTACAGATGAACACAAGCAGCAGCAAGGATTTCAAGAGCACAACAGTTTTGAGTTTGGCTCAGTGCTGCAAAGGAATGAGCCAACTGGCCGCTTGCTCTGAAGCCGCTGGGCTCGTCCGGGATTTGAACCCGGGACCTCTCGCACCCGAAGCGAGAATCATACCCCTAGACCAACGAGCCTGACTAACGAAGGCTTGGGCTACTTGCGCAGTCACTGAACGCTGGCCTTTAACAGAACGGGCAGGCACTAGTTTTAATACAACACGTTTGTCGTTAGGGAGCCGCACTCCCTGGCAGGCATCGATTTTGAGTATGTTCTGTGAAGGAAGTAAACACTTGTTATCTGGCTGAATTTTAGTACAGATGAAGACAAACAGCCTTAAGGATTTCACAGCGCTCCTAACGGAGGTACCCAACTGGCTGCTTGTTCTGAAACTGCTGGGCTCGTCCGGGATTTGAACCCGGGACCTCTCGCACCCAAAGCGAGAATCATACCCCTAGACCAACGAGCCTGGCTGATGAAGGATCGGGCTACTTGCGTACACTTGTGCAGTCACCGAACGCTGGCCTCTAACAGAATGGGCGGGCCCTAGTTTTAATACAACACGTTTGTCGTTAGGGAGCCGCACTCCCTGGCAGGCATCGATTTTGAGTATGTTCTGTGAAGGAAGTAAACACTTGTTATCTGGCTGAATTTTAGTACAGATGAAGACAAACAGCCTTAAGGATTTCACAGCACTTTTGAGTTTGGCTCAGCGCTCCAAAGGAGGGAGCCAACTGGCTGCTTGTTCTGAAACTGCTGGGCTCGTCCGGGATTTGAACCCGGGACCTCTCGCACCCAAAGCGAGAATCATACCCCTAGACCAACGAGCCTGGCAGATGAAGGATCGGGCTACTTGCGTACACTTGTGCAGTCACCGAACGCTGGCCTCTAACAGAATGGGCGGGCACTAGTTTTAATAGAAAGCGCTTGTCGTTAGGGAGCCGCACTCCCTGGCAGACAGCGATTCTGAGTACGTTCTGTGCAAGGAAATAAACGCTTGTCGTCTGGCTGAATCTTGGCTCTGTTGTAGTACAGATGAACTCAAGCAGCAGTAAGGATTTCAAAACCACAACAGTTTTGAGTTTGGCTCAGTGCTGCAAAAGGACGGCCGCTTGTTCTGAAGCTGCTGGGCTCGTCCGGGATTTGAACCCGGGACCTCTCGCACCCAAAGCGAGAATCATACCCCTAGACCAACGAGCCTCGTCGGAAGGAAGCCTTTCGGGAGGGCGCCACAAATTCAGTGAAGTTCACCTCAAAGACGGAACCCGACCTGGCGTCGAGATACTAAAGTGTAGTTGTTTGAGCGTCAGAAACCACTTGAAGTCATATTACAGATCAAAGGCAGAGCTTGCCAGACAAGGCCTAGTGGCCTAATGGATAAGGCATCAGCCTCCGGAGCTGGAGATTGTGGGTTCAAGTCCCACCTGGGTCGTCTTTGATGGGCTTTGTTTAAGTTGGCCGTTCGACGAATTCAAGGATGGTTTGTTCAAAGCAACGCCATGATGAGCGCAAGATCTGAATTAGCATAGAACCGACAAACTTCTGACAGCTGTGGTGGGTTTTTGTGTGCATCATTCTGT
Source organism: Abramis brama (assembly GCF_963993115.1). Classification (NCBI taxonomy): domain Eukaryota; kingdom Metazoa; phylum Chordata; class Actinopteri; order Cypriniformes; family Leuciscidae; genus Abramis; species Abramis brama. The sequence goes on from NC_139972.1 coordinate 40,657,693, forward strand.
CCTGCCCGTGCATGCGCCCTATCAGGCTGAAATTACACAATGCACCCTGCGCAAGAGGCCCAGTGGCCTAAGGGGAAAAGGCCACTTTTTGCTTTTGCACCGGACCTACGACGGAGGCTTTGCGTACGAAAGCAGAGAGGCAGATTACACACAAAACAGGTGGGAAAGAGTCATGAACTATAAATGAATCTAGACATACAAAAACATCATTGATACGTTTGTTTTGACCATAGAACCAAAATGGCGGGCCCTAAATGTAAACAGCCTCATAGAGGCTATGTCGTAGGCTTGACTTTGAACCATAGGACATCAGCCCCCCACCTAGGGCGTGCTTGTTGAGCTAGCTCTAAGCCGATGCTGCAAAAAGTCAATGATAATTTGTTCAAAGAAACTCCACAGAACAACAAGTATACCTGTGCTTAGCGTTTCTGCAAAAGAGCCACGGTGATTCAATTAAGAGCGATATAAAATGGTTTGAATCCCACTACGGCATCTACAGGCCTGCAAAAAGTTCAATTTGGCCGAAGCATCAGCCTCTGATGCTGCAGAACGTGACGTCAAGTACTATGTGGGTTGCAGTAAATGGCCAGATATGAAGTGGTTGATAAAGAAAAGCAGCAGAAGCAAACAGAGTCAGAGAACCCTTGAACTCGTACTAAAGGGGAGAGGGCTCGTCCGGGATTTGAACCCGGGACCTCTCGCACCCTAAGCGAGAATCATACCCCTAGACCAACGAGCCTGACTGATGAAGCTTGGGACTACGTGCGTACACTTGTACAGTCGCCGAACCCTGGCTTCTAACAGAATGAGCGTTTGTCGTTAGGGAGCCATACTCCCTGGCATGCAGATGATTCTGAGTACGTTCTGCGAAGGAAATAAACACTTGCCATCTTGCTGAATTATAATTAGTAATTAGTATAGTAATATACATTATAATTAGTATTATTTAACTCATAACAATATCTTTTATTTTTTTATTTTTTAGATATCTTACTTTTTTTATTGTGTACATATATATATATATCGTCTGTTTGCATATGTTTCATTGTATTTTACAGAGTTGTTTACAAGTTCCAGTTCTATTATTGTTGCAATGTTTTACCCTTTACTCTAGTTTTAGGCCTAATAACGTCTGGCAAAGGCACTACCGATGAAAACTAGCCTTCGGGCTAATTTGGGTACATTTACATTCATGAATGTTGATTGATATACACTGTCCCTTTTCTAAATAAATAAAATCTTGGCTAACTTATAGTACAGATGAACACAAGCAGCAGCAAGGATTTCAAGAGCACAACAGTTTTGAGTTTGGCTCAGTGCTGCAAAGGAATGAGCCAACTGGCCGCTTGCTCTGAAGCCGCTGGGCTCGTCCGGGATTTGAACCCGGGACCTCTCGCACCCGAAGCGAGAATCATACCCCTAGACCAACGAGCCTGACTAACGAAGGCTTGGGCTACTTGCGCAGTCACTGAACGCTGGCCTTTAACAGAACGGGCAGGCACTAGTTTTAATACAACACGTTTGTCGTTAGGGAGCCGCACTCCCTGGCAGGCATCGATTTTGAGTATGTTCTGTGAAGGAAGTAAACACTTGTTATCTGGCTGAATTTTAGTACAGATGAAGACAAACAGCCTTAAGGATTTCACAGCGCTCCTAACGGAGGTAGCCAACTGGCTGCTTGTTCTGAAACTGCTGGGCTCGTCCGGGATTTGAACCCGGGACCTCTCGCACCCAAAGCGAGAATCATACCCCTAGACCAACGAGCCTGGCTGATGAAGGATCGGGCTACTTGCGTACACTTGTGCAGTCACCGAACGCTGGCCTCTAACAGAATGGGCGGGCCCTAGTTTTAATACAACACGTTTGTCGTTAGGGAGCCGCACTCCCTGGCAGGCATCGATTTTGAGTATGTTCTGTGAAGGAAGTAAACACTTGTTATCTGGCTGAATTTTAGTACAGATGAAGACAAACAGCCTTAAGGATTTCACAGCACTTTTGAGTTTGGCTCAGCGCTCCAAAGGAGGGAGCCAACTGGCTGCTTGTTCTGAAACTGCTGGGCTCGTCCGGGATTTGAACCCGGGACCTCTCGCACCCAAAGCGAGAATCATACCCCTAGACCAACGAGCCTGGCAGATGAAGGATCGGGCTACTTGCGTACACTTGTGCAGTCACCGAACGCTGGCCTCAAACAGAATGGGCGGGCACTAGTTTTAATAGAAAGCGCTTGTCGTTAGGGAGCCGCACTCCCTGGCAGACAGCGATTCTGAGTACGTTCTGTGCAAGGAAATAAACGCTTGTCGTCTGGCTGAATCTTGGCTCTGTTGTAGTACAGATGAACTCAAGCAGCAGTAAGGATTTCAAAACCACAACAGTTTTGAGTTTGGCTCAGTGCTGCAAAAGGACGGCCGCTTGTTCTGAAGCTGCTGGGCTCGTCCGGGATTTGAACCCGGGACCTCTCGCACCCAAAGCGAGAATCATACCCCTAGACCAACGAGCCTCGTCGGAAGGAAGCCTTTCGGGAGGGCGCCACAAATTCAGTGAAGTTCACCTCAAAGACGGAACCCGACCTGGCGTCGAGATACTAAAGTGTAGTTGTTTGAGCGTCAGAAACCACTTGAAGTCATATTACAGATCAAAGGCAGAGCTTGCCAGACAAGGCCTAGTGGCCTAATGGATAAGGCATCAGCCTCCGGAGCTGGAGTTTGTGGGTTCAAGTCCCACCTGGGTCGTCTTTGATGGGCTTTGTTTAAGTTGGCCGTTCGACGAATTCAAGGATGGTTTGTTCAAAGCAACGCCATGATGAGCGCAAGATCTGAATTAGCATAGAACCGACAAACTTCTGACAGCTGTGGTGGGTTTTTGTGTGCATCATTCTGTCCTGCCCGTGCATGCGCCCTATCAGGCTGAAATTACACAATGCACCCTGCGCAAGAGGCCCAGTGGCCTAAGGGGAAAAGGCCACTTTTTGCTTTTGCACCGGACCTACGACGGAGGCTTTGCGTACGAAAGCAGAGAGGCAGATTACACACAAAACAGGTGGGAAAGAGTCATGAACTATAAATGAATCTAGACATACAAAAACATCATTGATACGTTTGTTTTGACCATAGAACCAAAATGGCGGGCCCTAAATGTAAACAGCCTCATAGAGGCTATGTCGTAGGCTTGACTTTGAACCATAGGACATCAGCCCCCCACCTAGGGCGTGCTTGTTGAGCTAGCTCTAAGCCGATGCTGCAAAAAGTCAATGATAATTTGTTCAAAGAAACTCCACAGAACAACAAGTGCTTAGCGTTTCTGCAAAAGAGCCACGGTGATTCAATTAAGAGCGATATAAAATGGTTTGAATCCCACTACGGCATCTACAGGCCTGCAAAAAGTTCAATTTGGCCGAAGCATCAGCCTCTGATGCTGCAGAACGTGACGTCAAGTACTATGTGGGTTGCAGTAAATGGCCAGATATGAAGTGGTTGATAAAGAAAAGCAGCAGAAGCAAACAGAGTCAGAGAACCCTTGAACTCGTACTAAAGGGGAGAGGGCTCGTCCGGGATTTGAACCCGGGACCTCTCGCACCCTAAGCGAGAATCATACCCCTAGACCAACGAGCCTGACTGATGAAGCTTGGGACTACGTGCGTACACTTGTACAGTCGCCGAACCCTGGCTTCTAACAGAATGAGCGTTTGTCGTTAGGGAGCCATACTCCCTGGCATGCAGATGATTCTGAGTACGTTCTGCGAAGGAAATAAACACTTGCCATCTTGCTGAATTATAATTAGTAATTAGTATAGTAATATACATTATAATTAGTATTATTTAACTCATAACAATATCTTTTATTTTTTTATTTTTTAGATATCTTACTTTTTTTATTGTGTACATATATATATATATCGTCTGTTTGCATATGTTTCATTGTATTTTACAGAGTTGTTTACAAGTTCCAGTTCTATTATTGTTGCAATGTTTTACCCTTTACTCTAGTTTTAGGCCTAATAACGTCTGGCAAAGGCACTACCGATGAAAACTAGCCTTCGGGCTAATTTGGGTACATTTACATTCATGAATGTTGATTGATATACACTGTCCCTTTTCTAAATAAATAAAATCTTGGCTAACTTATAGTACAGATGAACACAAGCAGCAGCAAGGATTTCAAGAGCACAACAGTTTTGAGTTTGGCTCAGTGCTGCAAAGGAATGAGCCAACTGGCCGCTTGCTCTGAAGCCGCTGGGCTCGTCCGGGATTTGAACCCGGGACCTCTCGCACCCGAAGCGAGAATCATACCCCTAGACCAACGAGCCTGACTAACGAAGGCTTGGGCTACTTGCGCAGTCACTGAACGCTGGCCTTTAACAGAACGGGCAGGCACTAGTTTTAATACAACACGTTTGTCGTTAGGGAGCCGCACTCCCTGGCAGGCATCGATTTTGAGTATGTTCTGTGAAGGAAGTAAACACTTGTTATCTGGCTGAATTTTAGTACAGATGAAGACAAACAGCCTTAAGGATTTCACAGCGCTCCTAACGGAGGTAGCCAACTGGCTGCTTGTTCTGAAACTGCTGGGCTCGTCCGGGATTTGAACCCGGGACCTCTCGCACCCAAAGCGAGAATCATACCCCTAGACCAACGAGCCTGGCTGATGAAGGATCGGGCTACTTGCGTACACTTGTGCAGTCACCGAACGCTGGCCTCTAACAGAATGGGCGGGCCCTAGTTTTAATACAACACGTTTGTCGTTAGGGAGCCGCACTCCCTGGCAGGCATCGATTTTGAGTATGTTCTGTGAAGGAAGTAAACACTTGTTATCTGGCTGAATTTTAGTACAGATGAAGACAAACAGCCTTAAGGATTTCACAGCACTTTTGAGTTTGGCTCAGCGCTCCAAAGGAGGGAGCCAACTGGCTGCTTGTTCTGAAACTGCTGGGCTCGTCCGGGATTTGAACCCGGGACCTCTCGCACCCAAAGCGAGAATCATACCCCTAGACCAACGAGCCTGGCAGATGAAGGATCGGGCTACTTGCGTACACTTGTGCAGTCACCGAACGCTGGCCTCTAACAGAATGGGCGGGCACTAGTTTTAATAGAAAGCGCTTGTCGTTAGGGAGCCGCACTCCCTGGCAGACAGCGATTCTGAGTACGTTCTGTGCAAGGAAATAAACGCTTGTCGTCTGGCTGAATCTTGGCTCTGTTGTAGTACAGATGAACTCAAGCAGCAGTAAGGATTTCAAAACCACAACAGTTTTGAGTTTGGCTCAGTGCTGCAAAAGGACGGCCGCTTGTTCTGAAGCTGCTGGGCTCGTCCGGGATTTGAACCCGGGACCTCTCGCACCCAAAGCGAGAATCATACCCCTAGACCAACGAGCCTCGTCGGAAGGAAGCCTTTCGGGAGGGCGCCACAAATTCAGTGAAGTTCACCTCAAAGACGGAACCCGACCTGGCGTCGAGATACTAAAGTGTAGTTGTTTGAGCGTCAGAAACCACTTGAAGTCATATTACAGATCAAAGGCAGAGCTTGCCAGACAAGGCCTAGTGGCCTAATGGATAAGGCATCAGCCTCCGGAGCTGGAGATTGTGGGTTCAAGTCCCACCTGGGTCGTCTTTGATGGGCTTTGTTTAAGTTGGCCGTTCGACGAATTCAAGGATGGTTTGTTCAAAGCAACGCCATGATGAGCGCAAGATCTGAATTAGCATAGAACCGACAAACTTCTGACAGCTGTGGTGGGTTTTTGTGTGCATCATTCTGTCCTGCCCGTGCATGCGCCCTATCAGGCTGAAATTACACAATGCACCCTGCGCAAGAGGCCCAGTGGCCTAAGGGGAAAAGGCCACTTTTTGCTTTTGCACCGGACCTACGACGGAGGCTTTGCGTACGAAAGCAGAGAGGCAGATTACACACAAAACAGGTGGGAAAGAGTCATGAACTATAAATGAATCTAGACATACAAAAACATCATTGATACGTTTGTTTTGACCATAGAACCAAAATGGCGGGCCCTAAATGTAAACAGCCTCATAGAGGCTATGTCGTAGGCTTGACTTTGAACCATAGGACATCAGCCCCCCACCTAGGGCGTGCTTGTTGAGCTAGCTCTAAGCCGATGCTGCAAAAAGTCAATGATAATTTGTTCAAAGAAACTCCACAGAACAACAAGTATACCTGTGCTTAGCGTTTCTGCAAAAGAGCCACGGTGATTCAATTAAGAGCGATATAAAATGGTTTGAATCCCACTACGGCATCTACAGGCCTGCAAAAAGTTCAATTTGGCCGAAGCATCAGCCTCTGATGCTGCAGAACGTGACGTCAAGTACTATGTGGGTTGCAGTAAATGGCCAGATATGAAGTGGTTGATAAAGAAAAGCAGCAGAAGCAAACAGAGTCAGAGAACCCTTGAACTCGTACTAAAGGGGAGAGGGCTCGTCCGGGATTTGAACCCGGGACCTCTCGCACCCTAAGCGAGAATCATACCCCTAGACCAACGAGCCTGACTGATGAAGCTTGGGACTACGTGCGTACACTTGTACAGTCGCCGAACCCTGGCTTCTAACAGAATGAGCGTTTGTCGTTAGGGAGCCATACTCCCTGGCATGCAGATGATTCTGAGTACGTTCTGCGAAGGAAATAAACACTTGCCATCTTGCTGAATTATAATTAGTAATTAGTATAGTAATATACATTATAATTAGTATTATTTAACTCATAACAATATCTTTTATTTTTTTATTTTTTAGATATCTTACTTTTTTTATTGTGTACATATATATATATATCGTCTGTTTGCATATGTTTCATTGTATTTTACAGAGTTGTTTACAAGTTCCAGTTCTATTATTGTTGCAATGTTTTACCCTTTACTCTAGTTTTAGGCCTAATAACGTCTGGCAAAGGCACTACCGATGAAAACTAGCCTTCGGGCTAATTTGGGTACATTTACATTCATGAATGTTGATTGATATACACTGTCCCTTTTCTAAATAAATAAAATCTTGGCTAACTTATAGTACAGATGAACACAAGCAGCAGCAAGGATTTCAAGAGCACAACAGTTTTGAGTTTGGCTCAGTGCTGCAAAGGAATGAGCCAACTGGCCGCTTGCTCTGAAGCCGCTGCGAGAATCATACCCCTAGACCAACGAGCCTGACTAACGAAGGCTTGGGCTACTTGCGCAGTCACTGAACGCTGGCCTTTAACAGAACGGGCAGGCACTAGTTTTAATACAACACGTTTGTCGTTAGGGAGCCGCACTCCCTGGCAGGCATCGATTTTGAGTATGTTCTGTGAAGGAAGTAAACACTTGTTATCTGGCTGAATTTTAGTACAGATGAAGACAAACAGCCTTAAGGATTTCACAGCGCTCCTAACGGAGGTAGCCAACTGGCTGCTTGTTCTGAAACTGCTGGGCTCGTCCGGGATTTGAACCCGGGACCTCTCGCACCCAAAGCGAGAATCATACCCCTAGACCAACGAGCCTGGCTGATGAAGGATCGGGCTACTTGCGTACACTTGTGCAGTCACCGAACGCTGGCCTCTAACAGAATGGGCGGGCCCTAGTTTTAATACAACACGTTTGTCGTTAGGGAGCCGCACTCCCTGGCAGGCATCGATTTTGAGTATGTTCTGTGAAGGAAGTAAACACTTGTTATCTGGCTGAATTTTAGTACAGATGAAGACAAACAGCCTTAAGGATTTCACAGCACTTTTGAGTTTGGCTCAGCGCTCCAAAGGAGGGAGCCAACTGGCTGCTTGTTCTGAAACTGCTGGGCTCGTCCGGGATTTGAACCCGGGACCTCTCGCACCCAAAGCGAGAATCATACCCCTAGACCAACGAGCCTGGCAGATGAAGGATCGGGCTACTTGCGTACACTTGTGCAGTCACCGAACGCTGGCCTCTAACAGAATGGGCGGGCACTAGTTTTAATAGAAAGCGCTTGTCGTTAGGGAGCCGCACTCCCTGGCAGACAGCGATTCTGAGTACGTTCTGTGCAAGGAAATAAACGCTTGTCGTCTGGCTGAATCTTGGCTCTGTTGTAGTACAGATGAACTCAAGCAGCAGTAAGGATTTCAAAACCACAACAGTTTTGAGTTTGGCTCAGTGCTGCAAAAGGACGGCCGCTTGTTCTGAAGCTGCTGGGCTCGTCCGGGATTTGAACCCGGGACCTCTCGCACCCAAAGCGAGAATCATACCCCTAGACCAACGAGCCTCGTCGGAAGGAAGCCTTTCGGGAGGGCGCCACAAATTCAGTGAAGTTCACCTCAAAGACGGAACCCGACCTGGCGTCGAGATACTAAAGTGTAGTTGTTTGAGCGTCAGAAACCACTTGAAGTCATATTACAGATCAAAGGCAGAGCTTGCCAGACAAGGCCTAGTGGCCTAATGGATAAGGCATCAGCCTCCGGAGCTGGAGATTGTGGGTTCAAGTCCCACCTGGGTCGTCTTTGATGGGCTTTGTTTAAGTTGGCCGTTCGACGAATTCAAGGATGGTTTGTTCAAAGCAACGCCATGATGAGCGCAAGATCTGAATTAGCATAGAACCGACAAACTTCTGACAGCTGTGGTGGGTTTTTGTGTGCATCATTCTGTCCTGCCCGTGCATGCGCCCTATCAGGCTGAAATTACACAATGCACCCTGCGCAAGAGGCCCAGTGGCCTAAGGGGAAAAGGCCACTTTTTGCTTTTGCACCGGACCTACGACGGAGGCTTTGCGTACGAAAGCAGAGAGGCAGATTACACACAAAACAGGTGGGAAAGAGTCATGAACTATAAATGAATCTAGACATACAAAAACATCATTGATACGTTTGTTTTGACCATAGAACCAAAATGGCGGGCCCTAAATGTAAACAGCCTCATAGAGGCTATGTCGTAGGCTTGACTTTGAACCATAGGACATCAGCCCCCCACCTAGGGCGTGCTTGTTGAGCTAGCTCTAAGCCGATGCTGCAAAAAGTCAATGATAATTTGTTCAAAGAAACTCCACAGAACAACAAGTATACCTGTGCTTAGCGTTTCTGCAAAAGAGCCACGGTGATTCAATTAAGAGCGATATAAAATGGTTTGAATCCCACTACGGCATCTACAGGCCTGCAAAAAGTTCAATTTGGCCGAAGCATCAGCCTCTGATGCTGCAGAACGTGACGTCAAGTACTATGTGGGTTGCAGTAAATGGCCAGATATGAAGTGGTTGATAAAGAAAAGCAGCAGAAGCAAACAGAGTCAGAGAACCCTTGAACTCGTACTAAAGGGGAGAGGGCTCGTCCGGGATTTGAACCCGGGACCTCTCGCACCCTAAGCGAGAATCATACCCCTAGACCAACGAGCCTGACTGATGAAGCTTGGGACTACGTGCGTACACTTGTACAGTCGCCGAACCCTGGCTTCTAACAGAATGAGCGTTTGTCGTTAGGGAGCCATACTCCCTGGCATGCAGATGATTCTGAGTACGTTCTGCGAAGGAAATAAACACTTGCCATCTTGCTGAATTATAATTAGTAATTAGTATAGTAATATACATTATAATTAGTATTATTTAACTCATAACAATATCTTTTATTTTTTTATTTTTTAGATATCTTACTTTTTTTATTGTGTACATATATATATATATCGTCTGTTTGCATATGTTTCATTGTATTTTACAGAGTTGTTTACAAGTTCCAGTTCTATTATTGTTGCAATGTTTTACCCTTTACTCTAGTTTTAGGCCTAATAACGTCTGGCAAAGGCACTACCGATGAAAACTAGCCTTCGGGCTAATTTGGGTACATTTACATTCATGAATGTTGATTGATATACACTGTCCCTTTTCTAAATAAATAAAATCTTGGCTAACTTATAGTACAGATGAACACAAGCAGCAGCAAGGATTTCAAGAGCACAACAGTTTTGAGTTTGGCTCAGTGCTGCAAAGGAATGAGCCAACTGGCCGCTTGCTCTGAAGCCGCTGGGCTCGTCCGGGATTTGAACCCGGGACCTCTCGCACCCGAAGCGAGAATCATACCCCTAGACCAACGAGCCTGACTAACGAAGGCTTGGGCTACTTGCGCAGTCACTGAACGCTGGCCTTTAACAGAACGGGCAGGCACTAGTTTTAATACAACACGTTTGTCGTTAGGGAGCCGCACTCCCTGGCAGGCATCGATTTTGAGTATGTTCTGTGAAGGAAGTAAACACTTGTTATCTGGCTGAATTTTAGTACAGATGAAGACAAACAGCCTTAAGGATTTCACAGCGCTCCTAACGGAGGTAGCCAACTGGCTGCTTGTTCTGAAACTGCTGGGCTCGTCCGGGATTTGAACCCGGGACCTCTCGCACCCAAAGCGAGAATCATACCCCTAGACCAACGAGCCTGGCTGATGAAGGATCGGGCTACTTGCGTACACTTGTGCAGTCACCGAACGCTGGCCTCTAACAGAATGGGCGGGCCCTAGTTTTAATACAACACGTTTGTCGTTAGGGAGCCGCACTCCCTGGCAGGCATCGATTTTGAGTATGTTCTGTGAAGGAAGTAAACACTTGTTATCTGGCTGAATTTTAGTACAGATGAAGACAAACAGCCTTAAGGATTTCACAGCACTTTTGAGTTTGGCTCAGCGCTCCAAAGGAGGGAGCCAACTGGCTGCTTGTTCTGAAACTGCTGGGCTCGTCCGGGATTTGAACCCGGGACCTCTCGCACCCAAAGCGAGAATCATACCCCTAGACCAACGAGCCTGGCAGATGAAGGATCGGGCTACTTGCGTACACTTGTGCAGTCACCGAACGCTGGCCTCTAACAGAATGGGCGGGCACTAGTTTTAATAGAAAGCGCTTGTCGTTAGGGAGCCGCACTCCCTGGCAGACAGCGATTCTGAGTACGTTCTGTGCAAGGAAATAAACGCTTGTCGTCTGGCTGAATCTTGGCTCTGTTGTAGTACAGATGAACTCAAGCAGCAGTAAGGATTTCAAAACCACAACAGTTTTGAGTTTGGCTCAGTGCTGCAAAAGGACGGCCGCTTGTTCTGAAGCTGCTGGGCTCGTCCGGGATTTGAACCCGGGACCTCTCGCACCCAAAGCGAGAATCATACCCCTAGACCAACGAGCCTCGTCGGAAGGAAGCCTTTCGGGAGGGCGCCACAAATTCAGTGAAGTTCACCTCAAAGACGGAACCCGACCTGGCGTCGAGATACTAAAGTGTAGTTGTTTGAGCGTCAGAAACCACTTGAAGTCATATTACAGATCAAAGGCAGAGCTTGCCAGACAAGGCCTAGTGGCCTAATGGATAAGGCATCAGCCTCCGGAGCTGGAGATTGTGGGTTCAAGTCCCACCTGGGTCGTCTTTGATGGGCTTTGTTTAAGTTGGCCGTTCGACGAATTCAAGGATGGTTTGTTCAAAGCAACGCCATGATGAGCGCAAGATCTGAATTAGCATAGAACCGACAAACTTCTGACAGCTGTGGTGGGTTTTTGTGTGCATCATTCTGTCCTGCCCGTGCATGCGCCCTATCAGGCTGAAATTACACAATGCACCCTGCGCAAGAGGCCCAGTGGCCTAAGGGGAAAAGGCCACTTTTTGCTTTTGCACCGGACCTACGACGGAGGCTTTGCGTACGAAAGCAGAGAGGCAGATTACACACAAAACAGGTGGGAAAGAGTCATGAACTATAAATGAATCTAGACATACAAAAACATCATTGATACGTTTGTTTTGACCATAGAACCAAAATGGCGGGCCCTAAATGTAAACAGCCTCATAGAGGCTATGTCGTAGGCTTGACTTTGAACCATAGGACATCAGCCCCCCACCTAGGGCGTGCTTGTTGAGCTAGCTCTAAGCCGATGCTGCAAAAAGTCAATGATAATTTGTTCAAAGAAACTCCACAGAACAACAAGTATACCTGTGCTTAGCGTTTCTGCAAAAGAGCCACGGTGATTCAATTAAGAGCGATATAAAATGGTTTGAATCCCACTACGGCATCTACAGGCCTGCAAAAAGTTCAATTTGGCCGAAGCATCAGCCTCTGATGCTGCAGAACGTGACGTCAAGTACTATGTGGGTTGCAGTAAATGGCCAGATATGAAGTGGTTGATAAAGAAAAGCAGCAGAAGCAAACAGAGTCAGAGAACCCTTGAACTCGTACTAAAGGGGAGAGGGCTCGTCCGGGATTTGAACCCGGGACCTCTCGCACCCTAAGCGAGAATCATACCCCTAGACCAACGAGCCTGACTGATGAAGCTTGGGACTACGTGCGTACACTTGTACAGTCGCCGAACCCTGGCTTCTAACAGAATGAGCGTTTGTCGTTAGGGAGCCATACTCCCTGGCATGCAGATGATTCTGAGTACGTTCTGCGAAGGAAATAAACACTTGCCATCTTGCTGAATTATAATTAGTAATTAGTATAGTAATATACATTATAATTAGTATTATTTAACTCATAACAATATCTTTTATTTTTTTATTTTTTAGATATCTTACTTTTTTTATTGTGTACATATATATATATATCGTCTGTTTGCATATGTTTCATTGTATTTTACAGAGTTGTTTACAAGTTCCAGTTCTATTATTGTTGCAATGTTTTACCCTTTACTCTAGTTTTAGGCCTAATAACGTCTGGCAAAGGCACTACCGATGAAAACTAGCCTTCGGGCTAATTTGGGTACATTTACATTCATGAATGTTGATTGATATACACTGTCCCTTTTCTAAATAAATAAAATCTTGGCTAACTTATAGTACAGATGAACACAAGCAGCAGCAAGGATTTCAAGAGCACAACAGTTTTGAGTTTGGCTCAGTGCTGCAAAGGAATGAGCCAACTGGCCGCTTGCTCTGAAGCCGCTGGGCTCGTCCGGGATTTGAACCCGGGACCTCTCGCACCCGAAGCGAGAATCATACCCCTAGACCAACGAGCCTGACTAACGAAGGCTTGGGCTACTTGCGCAGTCACTGAACGCTGGCCTTTAACAGAACGGGCAGGCACTAGTTTTAATACAACACGTTTGTCGTTAGGGAGCCGCACTCCCTGGCAGGCATCGATTTTGAGTATGTTCTGTGAAGGAAGTAAACACTTGTTATCTGGCTGAATTTTAGTACAGATGAAGACAAACAGCCTTAAGGATTTCACAGCGCTCCTAACGGAGGTAGCCAACTGGCTGCTTGTTCTGAAACTGCTGGGCTCGTCCGGGATTTGAACCCGGGACCTCTCGCACCCAAAGCGAGAATCATACCCCTAGACCAACGAGCCTCGTCGGAAGGAAGCCTTTCGGGAGGGCGCCACAAATTCAGTGAAGTTCACCTCAAAGACGGAACCCGACCTGGCGTCGAGATACTAAAGTGTAGTTGTTTGAGCGTCAGAAACCACTTGAAGTCATATTACAGATCAAAGGCAGAGCTTGCCAGACAAGGCCTAGTGGCCTAATGGATAAGGCATCAGCCTCCGGAGCTGGAGATTGTGGGTTCAAGTCCCACCTGGGTCGTCTTTGATGGGCTTTGTTTAAGTTGGCCGTTCGACGAATTCAAGGATGGTTTGTTCAAAGCAACGCCATGATGAGCGCAAGATCTGAATTAGCATAGAACCGACAAACTTCTGACAGCTGTGGTGGGTTTTTGTGTGCATCATTCTGTCCTGCCCGTGCATGCGCCCTATCAGGCTGAAATTACACAATGCACCCTGCGCAAGAGGCCCAGTGGCCTAAGGGGAAAAGGCCACTTTTTGCTTTTGCACCGGACCTACGACGGAGGCTTTGCGTACGAAAGCAGAGAGGCAGATTACACACAAAACAGGTGGGAAAGAGTCATGAACTATAAATGAATCTAGACATACAAAAACATCATTGATACGTTTGTTTTGACCATAGAACCAAAATGGCGGGCCCTAAATGTAAACAGCCTCATAGAGGCTATGTCGTAGGCTTGACTTTGAACCATAGGACATCAGCCCCCCACCTAGGGCGTGCTTGTTGAGCTAGCTCTAAGCCGATGCTGCAAAAAGTCAATGATAATTTGTTCAAAGAAACTCCACAGAACAACAAGTATACCTGTGCTTAGCGTTTCTGCAAAAGAGCCACGGTGATTCAATTAAGAGCGATATAAAATGGTTTGAATCCCACTACGGCATCTACAGGCCTGCAAAAAGTTCAATTTGGCCGAAGCATCAGCCTCTGATGCTGCAGAACGTGACGTCAAGTACTATGTGGGTTGCAGTAAATGGCCAGATATGAAGTGGTTGATAAAGAAAAGCAGCAGAAGCAAACAGAGTCAGAGAACCCTTGAACTCGTACTAAAGGGGAGAGGGCTCGTCCGGGATTTGAACCCGGGACCTCTCGCACCCTAAGCGAGAATCATACCCCTAGACCAACGAGCCTGACTGATGAAGCTTGGGACTACGTGCGTACACTTGTACAGTCGCCGAACCCTGGCTTCTAACAGAATGAGCGTTTGTCGTTAGGGAGCCATACTCCCTGGCATGCAGATGATTCTGAGTACGTTCTGCGAAGGAAATAAACACTTGCCATCTTGCTGAATTATAATTAGTAATTAGTATAGTAATATACATTATAATTAGTATTATTTAACTCATAACAATATCTTTTATTTTTTAATTTTTTAGATATCTTACTTTTTTTATTGTGTACATATATATATATATCGTCTGTTTGCATATGTTTCATTGTATTTTACAGAGTTGTTTACAAGTTCCAGTTCTATTATTGTTGCAATGTTTTACCCTTTACTCTAGTTTTAGGCCTAATAACGTCTGGCAAAGGCACTACCGATGAAAACTAGCCTTCGGGCTAATTTGGGTACATTTACATTCATGAATGTTGATTGATATACACTGTCCCTTTTCTAAATAAATAAAATCTTGGCTAACTTATAGTACAGATGAACACAAGCAGCAGCAAGGATTTCAAGAGCACAACAGTTTTGAGTTTGGCTCAGTGCTGCAAAGGAATGAGCCAACTGGCCGCTTGCTCTGAAGCCGCTGGGCTCGTCCGGGATTTGAACCCGGGACCTCTCGCACCCGAAGCGAGAATCATACCCCTAGACCAACGAGCCTGACTAACGAAGGCTTGGGCTACTTGCGCAGTCACTGAACGCTGGCCTTTAACAGAACGGGCAGGCACTAGTTTTAATACAACACGTTTGTCGTTAGGGAGCCGCACTCCCTGGCAGGCATCGATTTTGAGTATGTTCTGTGAAGGAAGTAAACACTTGTTATCTGGCTGAATTTTAGTACAGATGAAGACAAACAGCCTTAAGGATTTCACAGCACTTTTGAGTTTGGCTCAGCGCTCCAAAGGAGGGAGCCAACTGGCTGCTTGTTCTGAAACTGCTGGGCTCGTCCGGGATTTGAACCCGGGACCTCTCGCACCCAAAGCGAGAATCATACCCCTAGACCAACGAGCCTGGCAGATGAAGGATCGGGCTACTTGCGTACACTTGTGCAGTCACCGAACGCTGGCCTCTAACAGAATGGGCGGGCACTAGTTTTAATAGAAAGCGCTTGTCGTTAGGGAGCCGCACTCCCTGGCAGACAGCGATTCTGAGTACGTTCTGTGCAAGGAAATAAACGCTTGTCGTCTGGCTGAATCTTGGCTCTGTTGTAGTACAGATGAACTCAAGCAGCAGTAAGGATTTCAAAACCACAACAGTTTTGAGTTTGGCTCAGTGCTGCAAAAGGACGGCCGCTTGTTCTGAAGCTGCTGGGCTCGTCCGGGATTTGAACCCGGGACCTCTCGCACCCAAAGCGAGAATCATACCCCTAGACCAACGAGCCTCGTCGGAAGGAAGCCTTTCGGGAGGGCGCCACAAATTCAGTGAAGTTCACCTCAAAGACGGAACCCGACCTGGCGTCGAGATACTAAAGTGTAGTTGTTTGAGCGTCAGAAACCACTTGAAGTCATATTACAGATCAAAGGCAGAGCTTGCCAGACAAGGCCTAGTGGCCTAATGGATAAGGCATCAGCCTCCGGAGCTGGAGATTGTGGGTTCAAGTCCCACCTGGGTCGTCTTTGATGGGCTTTGTTTAAGTTGGCCGTTCGACGAATTCAAGGATGGTTTGTTCAAAGCAACGCCATGATGAGCGCAAGATCTGAATTAGCATAGAACCGACAAACTTCTGACAGCTGTGGTGGGTTTTTGTGTGCATCATTCTGTCCTGCCCGTGCATGCGCCCTATCAGGCTGAAATTACACAATGCACCCTGCGCAAGAGGCCCAGTGGCCTAAGGGGAAAAGGCCACTTTTTGCTTTTGCACCGGACCTACGACGGAGGCTTTGCGTACGAAAGCAGAGAGGCAGATTACACACAAAACAGGTGGGAAAGAGTCATGAACTATAAATGAATCTAGACATACAAAAACATCATTGATACGTTTGTTTTGACCATAGAACCAAAATGGCGGGCCCTAAATGTAAACAGCCTCATAGAGGCTATGTCGTAGGCTTGACTTTGAACCATAGGACATCAGCCCCCCACCTAGGGCGTGCTTGTTGAGCTAGCTCTAAGCCGATGCTGCAAAAAGTCAATGATAATTTGTTCAAAGAAACTCCACAGAACAACAAGTATACCTGTGCTTAGCGTTTCTGCAAAAGAGCCACGGTGATTCAATTAAGAGCGATATAAAATGGTTTGAATCCCACTACGGCATCTACAGGCCTGCAAAAAGTTCAATTTGGCCGAAGCATCAGCCTCTGATGCTGCAGAACGTGACGTCAAGTACTATGTGGGTTGCAGTAAATGGCCAGATATGAAGTGGTTGATAAAGAAAAGCAGCAGAAGCAAACAGAGTCAGAGAACCCTTGAACTCGTACTAAAGGGGAGAGGGCTCGTCCGGGATTTGAACCCGGGACCTCTCGCACCCTAAGCGAGAATCATACCCCTAGACCAACGAGCCTGACTGATGAAGCTTGGGACTACGTGCGTACACTTGTACAGTCGCCGAACCCTGGCTTCTAACAGAATGAGCGTTTGTCGTTAGGGAGCCATACTCCCTGGCATGCAGATGATTCTGAGTACGTTCTGCGAAGGAAATAAACACTTGCCATCTTGCTGAATTATAATTAGTAATTAGTATAGTAATATACATTATAATTAGTATTATTTAACTCATAACAATATCTTTTATTTTTTTATTTTTTAGATATCTTACTTTTTTTATTGTGTACATATATATATATATCGTCTGTTTGCATATGTTTCATTGTATTTTACAGAGTTGTTTACAAGTTCCAGTTCTATTATTGTTGCAATGTTTTACCCTTTACTCTAGTTTTAGGCCTAATAACGTCTGGCAAAGGCACTACCGATGAAAACTAGCCTTCGGGCTAATTTGGGTACATTTACATTCATGAATGTTGATTGATATACACTGTCCCTTTTCTAAATAAATAAAATCTTGGCTAACTTATAGTACAGATGAACACAAGCAGCAGCAAGGATTTCAAGAGCACAACAGTTTTGAGTTTGGCTCAGTGCTGCAAAGGAATGAGCCAACTGGCCGCTTGCTCTGAAGCCGCTGGGCTCGTCCGGGATTTGAACCCGGGACCTCTCGCACCCGAAGCGAGAATCATACCCCTAGACCAACGAGCCTGACTAACGAAGGCTTGGGCTACTTGCGCAGTCACTGAACGCTGGCCTTTAACAGAACGGGCAGGCACTAGTTTTAATACAACACGTTTGTCGTTAGGGAGCCGCACTCCCTGGCAGGCATCGATTTTGAGTATGTTCTGTGAAGGAAGTAAACACTTGTTATCTGGCTGAATTTTAGTACAGATGAAGACAAACAGCCTTAAGGATTTCACAGCGCTCCTAACGGAGGTAGCCAACTGGCTGCTTGTTCTGAAACTGCTGGGCTCGTCCGGGATTTGAACCCGGGACCTCTCGCACCCAAAGCGAGAATCATACCCCTAGACCAACGAGCCTGGCTGATGAAGGATCGGGCTACTTGCGTACACTTGTGCAGTCACCGAACGCTGGCCTCTAACAGAATGGGCGGGCCCTAGTTTTAATACAACACGTTTGTCGTTAGGGAGCCGCACTCCCTGGCAGGCATCGATTTTGAGTATGTTCTGTGAAGGAAGTAAACACTTGTTATCTGGCTGAATTTTAGTACAGATGAAGACAAACAGCCTTAAGGATTTCACAGCACTTTTGAGTTTGGCTCAGCGCTCCAAAGGAGGGAGCCAACTGGCTGCTTGTTCTGAAACTGCTGGGCTCGTCCGGGATTTGAACCCGGGACCTCTCGCACCCAAAGCGAGAATCATACCCCTAGACCAACGAGCCTGGCAGATGAAGGATCGGGCTACTTGCGTACACTTGTGCAGTCACCGAACGCTGGCCTCTAACAGAATGGGCGGGCACTAGTTTTAATAGAAAGCGCTTGTCGTTAGGGAGCCGCACTCCCTGGCAGACAGCGATTCTGAGTACGTTCTGTGCAAGGAAATAAACGCTTGTCGTCTGGCTGAATCTTGGCTCTGTTGTAGTACAGATGAACTCAAGCAGCAGTAAGGATTTCAAAACCACAACAGTTTTGAGTTTGGCTCAGTGCTGCAAAAGGACGGCCGCTTGTTCTGAAGCTGCTGGGCTCGTCCGGGATTTGAACCCGGGACCTCTCGCACCCAAAGCGAGAATCATACCCCTAGACCAACGAGCCTCGTCGGAAGGAAGCCTTTCGGGAGGGCGCCACAAATTCAGTGAAGTTCACCTCAAAGACGGAACCCGACCTGGCGTCGAGATACTAAAGTGTAGTTGTTTGAGCGTCAGAAACCACTTGAAGTCATATTACAGATCAAAGGCAGAGCTTGCCAGACAAGGCCTAGTGGCCTAATGGATAAGGCATCAGCCTCCGGAGCTGGAGATTGTGGGTTCAAGTCCCACCTGGGTCGTCTTTGATGGGCTTTGTTTAAGTTGGCCGTTCGACGAATTCAAGGATGGTTTGTTCAAAGCAACGCCATGATGAGCGCAAGATCTGAATTAGCATAGAACCGACAAACTTCTGACAGCTGTGGTGGGTTTTTGTGTGCATCATTCTGTCCTGCCCGTGCATGCGCCCTATCAGGCTGAAATTACACAATGCACCCTGCGCAAGAGGCCCAGTGGCCTAAGGGGAAAAGGCCACTTTTTGCTTTTGCACCGGACCTACGACGGAGGCTTTGCGTACGAAAGCAGAGAGGCAGATTACACACAAAACAGGTGGGAAAGAGTCATGAACTATAAATGAATCTAGACATACAAAAACATCATTGATACGTTTGTTTTGACCATAGAACCAAAATGGCGGGCCCTAAATGTAAACAGCCTCATAGAGGCTATGTCGTAGGCTTGACTTTGAACCATAGGACATCAGCCCCCCACCTAGGGCGTGCTTGTTGAGCTAGCTCTAAGCCGATGCTGCAAAAAGTCAATGATAATTTGTTCAAAGAAACTCCACAGAACAACAAGTATACCTGTGCTTAGCGTTTCTGCAAAAGAGCCACGGTGATTCAATTAAGAGCGATATAAAATGGTTTGAATCCCACTACGGCATCTACAGGCCTGCAAAAAGTTCAATTTGGCCGAAGCATCAGCCTCTGATGCTGCAGAACGTGACGTCAAGTACTATGTGGGTTGCAGTAAATGGCCAGATATGAAGTGGTTGATAAAGAAAAGCAGCAGAAGCAAACAGAGTCAGAGAACCCTTGAACTCGTACTAAAGGGGAGAGGGCTCGTCCGGGATTTGAACCCGGGACCTCTCGCACCCTAAGCGAGAATCATACCCCTAGACCAACGAGCCTGACTGATGAAGCTTGGGACTACGTGCGTACACTTGTACAGTCGCCGAACCCTGGCTTCTAACAGAATGAGCGTTTGTCGTTAGGGAGCCATACTCCCTGGCATGCAGATGATTCTGAGTACGTTCTGCGAAGGAAATAAACACTTGCCATCTTGCTGAATTATAATTAGTAATTAGTATAGTAATATACATTATAATTAGTATTATTTAACTCATAACAATATCTTTTATTTTTTAATTTTTTAGATATCTTACTTTTTTTATTGTGTACATATATATATATATCGTCTGTTTGCATATGTTTCATTGTATTTTACAGAGTTGTTTACAAGTTCCAGTTCTATTATTGTTGCAATGTTTTACCCTTTACTCTAGTTTTAGGCCTAATAACGTCTGGCAAAGGCACTACCGATGAAAACTAGCCTTCGGGCTAATTTGGGTACATTTACATTCATGAATGTTGATTGATATACACTGTCCCTTTTCTAAATAAATAAAATCTTGGCTAACTTATAGTACAGATGAACACAAGCAGCAGCAAGGATTTCAAGAGCACAACAGTTTTGAGTTTGGCTCAGTGCTGCAAAGGAATGAGCCAACTGGCCGCTTGCTCTGAAGCCGCTGGGCTCGTCCGGGATTTGAACCCGGGACCTCTCGCACCCGAAGCGAGAATCATACCCCTAGACCAACGAGCCTGACTAACGAAGGCTTGGGCTACTTGCGCAGTCACTGAACGCTGGCCTTTAACAGAACGGGCAGGCACTAGTTTTAATACAACACGTTTGTCGTTAGGGAGCCGCACTCCCTGGCAGGCATCGATTTTGAGTATGTTCTGTGAAGGAAGTAAACACTTGTTATCTGGCTGAATTTTAGTACAGATGAAGACAAACAGCCTTAAGGATTTCACAGCGCTCCTAACGGAGGTAGCCAACTGGCTGCTTGTTCTGAAACTGCTGGGCTCGTCCGGGATTTGAACCCGGGACCTCTCGCACCCAAAGCGAGAATCATACCCCTAGACCAACGAGCCTGGCTGATGAAGGATCGGGCTACTTGCGTACACTTGTGCAGTCACCGAACGCTGGCCTCTAACAGAATGGGCGGGCCCTAGTTTTAATACAACACGTTTGTCGTTAGGGAGCCGCACTCCCTGGCAGGCATCGATTTTGAGTATGTTCTGTGAAGGAAGTAAACACTTGTTATCTGGCTGAATTTTAGTACAGATGAAGACAAACAGCCTTAAGGATTTCACAGCACTTTTGAGTTTGGCTCAGCGCTCCAAAGGAGGGAGCCAACTGGCTGCTTGTTCTGAAACTGCTGGGCTCGTCCGGGATTTGAACCCGGGACCTCTCGCACCCAAAGCGAGAATCATACCCCTAGACCAACGAGCCTGGCAGATGAAGGATCGGGCTACTTGCGTACACTTGTGCAGTCACCGAACGCTGGCCTCTAACAGAATGGGCGGGCACTAGTTTTAATAGAAAGCGCTTGTCGTTAGGGAGCCGCACTCCCTGGCAGACAGCGATTCTGAGTACGTTCTGTGCAAGGAAATAAACGCTTGTCGTCTGGCTGAATCTTGGCTCTGTTGTAGTACAGATGAACTCAAGCAGCAGTAAGGATTTCAAAACCACAACAGTTTTGAGTTTGGCTCAGTGCTGCAAAAGGACGGCCGCTTGTTCTGAAGCTGCTGGGCTCGTCCGGGATTTGAACCCGGGACCTCTCGCACCCAAAGCGAGAATCATACCCCTAGACCAACGAGCCTCGTCGGAAGGAAGCCTTTCGGGAGGGCGCCACAAATTCAGTGAAGTTCACCTCAAAGACGGAACCCGACCTGGCGTCGAGATACTAAAGTGTAGTTGTTTGAGCGTCAGAAACCACTTGAAGTCATATTACAGATCAAAGGCAGAGCTTGCCAGACAAGGCCTAGTGGCCTAATGGATAAGGCATCAGCCTCCGGAGCTGGAGATTGTGGGTTCAAGTCCCACCTGGGTCGTCTTTGATGGGCTTTGTTTAAGTTGGCCGTTCGACGAATTCAAGGATGGTTTGTTCAAAGCAACGCCATGATGAGCGCAAGATCTGAATTAGCATAGAACCGACAAACTTCTGACAGCTGTGGTGGGTTTTTGTGTGCATCATTCTGTCCTGCCCGTGCATGCGCCCTATCAGGCTGAAATTACACAATGCACCCTGCGCAAGAGGCCCAGTGGCCTAAGGGGAAAAGGCCACTTTTTGCTTTTGCACCGGACCTACGACGGAGGCTTTGCGTACGAAAGCAGAGAGGCAGATTACACACAAAACAGGTGGGAAAGAGTCATGAACTATAAATGAATCTAGACATACAAAAACATCATTGATACGTTTGTTTTGACCATAGAACCAAAATGGCGGGCCCTAAATGTAAACAGCCTCATAGAGGCTATGTCGTAGGCTTGACTTTGAACCATAGGACATCAGCCCCCCACCTAGGGCGTGCTTGTTGAGCTAGCTCTAAGCCGATGCTGCAAAAAGTCAATGATAATTTGTTCAAAGAAACTCCACAGAACAACAAGTATACCTGTGCTTAGCGTTTCTGCAAAAGAGCCACGGTGATTCAATTAAGAGCGATATAAAATGGTTTGAATCCCACTACGGCATCTACAGGCCTGCAAAAAGTTCAATTTGGCCGAAGCATCAGCCTCTGATGCT
Organism: Abramis brama; assembly: GCF_963993115.1. Classification (NCBI taxonomy): domain Eukaryota; kingdom Metazoa; phylum Chordata; class Actinopteri; order Cypriniformes; family Leuciscidae; genus Abramis; species Abramis brama. The sequence continues at coordinate 40,680,130 of NC_139972.1, forward strand.
GCAGAACGTGACGTCAAGTACTATGTGGGTTGCAGTAAATGGCCAGATATGAAGTGGTTGATAAAGAAAAGCAGCAGAAGCAAACAGAGTCAGAGAACCCTTGAACTCGTACTAAAGGGGAGAGGGCTCGTCCGGGATTTGAACCCGGGACCTCTCGCACCCTAAGCGAGAATCATACCCCTAGACCAACGAGCCTGACTGATGAAGCTTGGGACTACGTGCGTACACTTGTACAGTCGCCGAACCCTGGCTTCTAACAGAATGAGCGTTTGTCGTTAGGGAGCCATACTCCCTGGCATGCAGATGATTCTGAGTACGTTCTGCGAAGGAAATAAACACTTGCCATCTTGCTGAATTATAATTAGTAATTAGTATAGTAATATACATTATAATTAGTATTATTTAACTCATAACAATATCTTTTATTTTTTTATTTTTTAGATATCTTACTTTTTTTATTGTGTACATATATATATATATCGTCTGTTTGCATATGTTTCATTGTATTTTACAGAGTTGTTTACAAGTTCCAGTTCTATTATTGTTGCAATGTTTTACCCTTTACTCTAGTTTTAGGCCTAATAACGTCTGGCAAAGGCACTACCGATGAAAACTAGCCTTCGGGCTAATTTGGGTACATTTACATTCATGAATGTTGATTGATATACACTGTCCCTTTTCTAAATAAATAAAATCTTGGCTAACTTATAGTACAGATGAACACAAGCAGCAGCAAGGATTTCAAGAGCACAACAGTTTTGAGTTTGGCTCAGTGCTGCAAAGGAATGAGCCAACTGGCCGCTTGCTCTGAAGCCGCTGGGCTCGTCCGGGATTTGAACCCGGGACCTCTCGCACCCGAAGCGAGAATCATACCCCTAGACCAACGAGCCTGACTAACGAAGGCTTGGGCTACTTGCGCAGTCACTGAACGCTGGCCTTTAACAGAACGGGCAGGCACTAGTTTTAATACAACACGTTTGTCGTTAGGGAGCCGCACTCCCTGGCAGGCATCGATTTTGAGTATGTTCTGTGAAGGAAGTAAACACTTGTTATCTGGCTGAATTTTAGTACAGATGAAGACAAACAGCCTTAAGGATTTCACAGCGCTCCTAACGGAGGTAGCCAACTGGCTGCTTGTTCTGAAACTGCTGGGCTCGTCCGGGATTTGAACCCGGGACCTCTCGCACCCAAAGCGAGAATCATACCCCTAGACCAACGAGCCTGGCTGATGAAGGATCGGGCTACTTGCGTACACTTGTGCAGTCACCGAACGCTGGCCTCTAACAGAATGGGCGGGCCCTAGTTTTAATACAACACGTTTGTCGTTAGGGAGCCGCACTCCCTGGCAGGCATCGATTTTGAGTATGTTCTGTGAAGGAAGTAAACACTTGTTATCTGGCTGAATTTTAGTACAGATGAAGACAAACAGCCTTAAGGATTTCACAGCACTTTTGAGTTTGGCTCAGCGCTCCAAAGGAGGGAGCCAACTGGCTGCTTGTTCTGAAACTGCTGGGCTCGTCCGGGATTTGAACCCGGGACCTCTCGCACCCAAAGCGAGAATCATACCCCTAGACCAACGAGCCTGGCAGATGAAGGATCGGGCTACTTGCGTACACTTGTGCAGTCACCGAACGCTGGCCTCTAACAGAATGGGCGGGCACTAGTTTTAATAGAAAGCGCTTGTCGTTAGGGAGCCGCACTCCCTGGCAGACAGCGATTCTGAGTACGTTCTGTGCAAGGAAATAAACGCTTGTCGTCTGGCTGAATCTTGGCTCTGTTGTAGTACAGATGAACTCAAGCAGCAGTAAGGATTTCAAAACCACAACAGTTTTGAGTTTGGCTCAGTGCTGCAAAAGGACGGCCGCTTGTTCTGAAGCTGCTGGGCTCGTCCGGGATTTGAACCCGGGACCTCTCGCACCCAAAGCGAGAATCATACCCCTAGACCAACGAGCCTCGTCGGAAGGAAGCCTTTCGGGAGGGCGCCACAAATTCAGTGAAGTTCACCTCAAAGACGGAACCCGACCTGGCGTCGAGATACTAAAGTGTAGTTGTTTGAGCGTCAGAAACCACTTGAAGTCATATTACAGATCAAAGGCAGAGCTTGCCAGACAAGGCCTAGTGGCCTAATGGATAAGGCATCAGCCTCCGGAGCTGGAGATTGTGGGTTCAAGTCCCACCTGGGTCGTCTTTGATGGGCTTTGTTTAAGTTGGCCGTTCGACGAATTCAAGGATGGTTTGTTCAAAGCAACGCCATGATGAGCGCAAGATCTGAATTAGCATAGAACCGACAAACTTCTGACAGCTGTGGTGGGTTTTTGTGTGCATCATTCTGTCCTGCCCGTGCATGCGCCCTATCAGGCTGAAATTACACAATGCACCCTGCGCAAGAGGCCCAGTGGCCTAAGGGGAAAAGGCCACTTTTTGCTTTTGCACCGGACCTACGACGGAGGCTTTGCGTACGAAAGCAGAGAGGCAGATTACACACAAAACAGGTGGGAAAGAGTCATGAACTATAAATGAATCTAGACATACAAAAACATCATTGATACGTTTGTTTTGACCATAGAACCAAAATGGCGGGCCCTAAATGTAAACAGCCTCATAGAGGCTATGTCGTAGGCTTGACTTTGAACCATAGGACATCAGCCCCCCACCTAGGGCGTGCTTGTTGAGCTAGCTCTAAGCCGATGCTGCAAAAAGTCAATGATAATTTGTTCAAAGAAACTCCACAGAACAACAAGTATACCTGTGCTTAGCGTTTCTGCAAAAGAGCCACGGTGATTCAATTAAGAGCGATATAAAATGGTTTGAATCCCACTACGGCATCTACAGGCCTGCAAAAAGTTCAATTTGGCCGAAGCATCAGCCTCTGATGCTGCAGAACGTGACGTCAAGTACTATGTGGGTTGCAGTAAATGGCCAGATATGAAGTGGTTGATAAAGAAAAGCAGCAGAAGCAAACAGAGTCAGAGAACCCTTGAACTCGTACTAAAGGGGAGAGGGCTCGTCCGGGATTTGAACCCGGGACCTCTCGCACCCTAAGCGAGAATCATACCCCTAGACCAACGAGCCTGACTGATGAAGCTTGGGACTACGTGCGTACACTTGTACAGTCGCCGAACCCTGGCTTCTAACAGAATGAGCGTTTGTCGTTAGGGAGCCATACTCCCTGGCATGCAGATGATTCTGAGTACGTTCTGCGAAGGAAATAAACACTTGCCATCTTGCTGAATTATAATTAGTAATTAGTATAGTAATATACATTATAATTAGTATTATTTAACTCATAACAATATCTTTTATTTTTTTATTTTTTAGATATCTTACTTTTTTTATTGTGTACATATATATATATATCGTCTGTTTGCATATGTTTCATTGTATTTTACAGAGTTGTTTACAAGTTCCAGTTCTATTATTGTTGCAATGTTTTACCCTTTACTCTAGTTTTAGGCCTAATAACGTCTGGCAAAGGCACTACCGATGAAAACTAGCCTTCGGGCTAATTTGGGTACATTTACATTCATGAATGTTGATTGATATACACTGTCCCTTTTCTAAATAAATAAAATCTTGGCTAACTTATAGTACAGATGAACACAAGCAGCAGCAAGGATTTCAAGAGCACAACAGTTTTGAGTTTGGCTCAGTGCTGCAAAGGAATGAGCCAACTGGCCGCTTGCTCTGAAGCCGCTGGGCTCGTCCGGGATTTGAACCCGGGACCTCTCGCACCCGAAGCGAGAATCATACCCCTAGACCAACGAGCCTGACTAACGAAGGCTTGGGCTACTTGCGCAGTCACTGAACGCTGGCCTTTAACAGAACGGGCAGGCACTAGTTTTAATACAACACGTTTGTCGTTAGGGAGCCGCACTCCCTGGCAGGCATCGATTTTGAGTATGTTCTGTGAAGGAAGTAAACACTTGTTATCTGGCTGAATTTTAGTACAGATGAAGACAAACAGCCTTAAGGATTTCACAGCGCTCCTAACGGAGGTAGCCAACTGGCTGCTTGTTCTGAAACTGCTGGGCTCGTCCGGGATTTGAACCCGGGACCTCTCGCACCCAAAGCGAGAATCATACCCCTAGACCAACGAGCCTGGCTGATGAAGGATCGGGCTACTTGCGTACACTTGTGCAGTCACCGAACGCTGGCCTCTAACAGAATGGGCGGGCCCTAGTTTTAATACAACACGTTTGTCGTTAGGGAGCCGCACTCCCTGGCAGGCATCGATTTTGAGTATGTTCTGTGAAGGAAGTAAACACTTGTTATCTGGCTGAATTTTAGTACAGATGAAGACAAACAGCCTTAAGGATTTCACAGCACTTTTGAGTTTGGCTCAGCGCTCCAAAGGAGGGAGCCAACTGGCTGCTTGTTCTGAAACTGCTGGGCTCGTCCGGGATTTGAACCCGGGACCTCTCGCACCCAAAGCGAGAATCATACCCCTAGACCAACGAGCCTGGCAGATGAAGGATCGGGCTACTTGCGTACACTTGTGCAGTCACCGAACGCTGGCCTCTAACAGAATGGGCGGGCACTAGTTTTAATAGAAAGCGCTTGTCGTTAGGGAGCCGCACTCCCTGGCAGACAGCGATTCTGAGTACGTTCTGTGCAAGGAAATAAACGCTTGTCGTCTGGCTGAATCTTGGCTCTGTTGTAGTACAGATGAACTCAAGCAGCAGTAAGGATTTCAAAACCACAACAGTTTTGAGTTTGGCTCAGTGCTGCAAAAGGACGGCCGCTTGTTCTGAAGCTGCTGGGCTCGTCCGGGATTTGAACCCGGGACCTCTCGCACCCAAAGCGAGAATCATACCCCTAGACCAACGAGCCTCGTCGGAAGGAAGCCTTTCGGGAGGGCGCCACAAATTCAGTGAAGTTCACCTCAAAGACGGAACCCGACCTGGCGTCGAGATACTAAAGTGTAGTTGTTTGAGCGTCAGAAACCACTTGAAGTCATATTACAGATCAAAGGCAGAGCTTGCCAGACAAGGCCTAGTGGCCTAATGGATAAGGCATCAGCCTCCGGAGCTGGAGATTGTGGGTTCAAGTCCCACCTGGGTCGTCTTTGATGGGCTTTGTTTAAGTTGGCCGTTCGACGAATTCAAGGATGGTTTGTTCAAAGCAACGCCATGATGAGCGCAAGATCTGAATTAGCATAGAACCGACAAACTTCTGACAGCTGTGGTGGGTTTTTGTGTGCATCATTCTGTCCTGCCCGTGCATGCGCCCTATCAGGCTGAAATTACACAATGCACCCTGCGCAAGAGGCCCAGTGGCCTAAGGGGAAAAGGCCACTTTTTGCTTTTGCACCGGACCTACGACGGAGGCTTTGCGTACGAAAGCAGAGAGGCAGATTACACACAAAACAGGTGGGAAAGAGTCATGAACTATAAATGAATCTAGACATACAAAAACATCATTGATACGTTTGTTTTGACCATAGAACCAAAATGGCGGGCCCTAAATGTAAACAGCCTCATAGAGGCTATGTCGTAGGCTTGACTTTGAACCATAGGACATCAGCCCCCCACCTAGGGCGTGCTTGTTGAGCTAGCTCTAAGCCGATGCTGCAAAAAGTCAATGATAATTTGTTCAAAGAAACTCCACAGAACAACAAGTATACCTGTGCTTAGCGTTTCTGCAAAAGAGCCACGGTGATTCAATTAAGAGCGATATAAAATGGTTTGAATCCCACTACGGCATCTACAGGCCTGCAAAAAGTTCAATTTGGCCGAAGCATCAGCCTCTGATGCTGCAGAACGTGACGTCAAGTACTATGTGGGTTGCAGTAAATGGCCAGATATGAAGTGGTTGATAAAGAAAAGCAGCAGAAGCAAACAGAGTCAGAGAACCCTTGAACTCGTACTAAAGGGGAGAGGGCTCGTCCGGGATTTGAACCCGGGACCTCTCGCACCCTAAGCGAGAATCATACCCCTAGACCAACGAGCCTGACTGATGAAGCTTGGGACTACGTGCGTACACTTGTACAGTCGCCGAACCCTGGCTTCTAACAGAATGAGCGTTTGTCGTTAGGGAGCCATACTCCCTGGCATGCAGATGATTCTGAGTACGTTCTGCGAAGGAAATAAACACTTGCCATCTTGCTGAATTATAATTAGTAATTAGTATAGTAATATACATTATAATTAGTATTATTTAACTCATAACAATATCTTTTATTTTTTTATTTTTTAGATATCTTACTTTTTTTATTGTGTACATATATATATATATCGTCTGTTTGCATATGTTTCATTGTATTTTACAGAGTTGTTTACAAGTTCCAGTTCTATTATTGTTGCAATGTTTTACCCTTTACTCTAGTTTTAGGCCTAATAACGTCTGGCAAAGGCACTACCGATGAAAACTAGCCTTCGGGCTAATTTGGGTACATTTACATTCATGAATGTTGATTGATATACACTGTCCCTTTTCTAAATAAATAAAATCTTGGCTAACTTATAGTACAGATGAACACAAGCAGCAGCAAGGATTTCAAGAGCACAACAGTTTTGAGTTTGGCTCAGTGCTGCAAAGGAATGAGCCAACTGGCCGCTTGCTCTGAAGCCGCTGGGCTCGTCCGGGATTTGAACCCGGGACCTCTCGCACCCGAAGCGAGAATCATACCCCTAGACCAACGAGCCTGACTAACGAAGGCTTGGGCTACTTGCGCAGTCACTGAACGCTGGCCTTTAACAGAACGGGCAGGCACTAGTTTTAATACAACACGTTTGTCGTTAGGGAGCCGCACTCCCTGGCAGGCATCGATTTTGAGTATGTTCTGTGAAGGAAGTAAACACTTGTTATCTGGCTGAATTTTAGTACAGATGAAGACAAACAGCCTTAAGGATTTCACAGCGCTCCTAACGGAGGTAGCCAACTGGCTGCTTGTTCTGAAACTGCTGGGCTCGTCCGGGATTTGAACCCGGGACCTCTCGCACCCAAAGCGAGAATCATACCCCTAGACCAACGAGCCTGGCTGATGAAGGATCGGGCTACTTGCGTACACTTGTGCAGTCACCGAACGCTGGCCTCTAACAGAATGGGCGGGCCCTAGTTTTAATACAACACGTTTGTCGTTAGGGAGCCGCACTCCCTGGCAGGCATCGATTTTGAGTATGTTCTGTGAAGGAAGTAAACACTTGTTATCTGGCTGAATTTTAGTACAGATGAAGACAAACAGCCTTAAGGATTTCACAGCACTTTTGAGTTTGGCTCAGCGCTCCAAAGGAGGGAGCCAACTGGCTGCTTGTTCTGAAACTGCTGGGCTCGTCCGGGATTTGAACCCGGGACCTCTCGCACCCAAAGCGAGAATCATACCCCTAGACCAACGAGCCTGGCAGATGAAGGATCGGGCTACTTGCGTACACTTGTGCAGTCACCGAACGCTGGCCTCAAACAGAATGGGCGGGCACTAGTTTTAATAGAAAGCGCTTGTCGTTAGGGAGCCGCACTCCCTGGCAGACAGCGATTCTGAGTACGTTCTGTGCAAGGAAATAAACGCTTGTCGTCTGGCTGAATCTTGGCTCTGTTGTAGTACAGATGAACTCAAGCAGCAGTAAGGATTTCAAAACCACAACAGTTTTGAGTTTGGCTCAGTGCTGCAAAAGGACGGCCGCTTGTTCTGAAGCTGCTGGGCTCGTCCGGGATTTGAACCCGGGACCTCTCGCACCCAAAGCGAGAATCATACCCCTAGACCAACGAGCCTCGTCGGAAGGAAGCCTTTCGGGAGGGCGCCACAAATTCAGTGAAGTTCACCTCAAAGACGGAACCCGACCTGGCGTCGAGATACTAAAGTGTAGTTGTTTGAGCGTCAGAAACCACTTGAAGTCATATTACAGATCAAAGGCAGAGCTTGCCAGACAAGGCCTAGTGGCCTAATGGATAAGGCATCAGCCTCCGGAGCTGGAGTTTGTGGGTTCAAGTCCCACCTGGGTCGTCTTTGATGGGCTTTGTTTAAGTTGGCCGTTCGACGAATTCAAGGATGGTTTGTTCAAAGCAACGCCATGATGAGCGCAAGATCTGAATTAGCATAGAACCGACAAACTTCTGACAGCTGTGGTGGGTTTTTGTGTGCATCATTCTGTCCTGCCCGTGCATGCGCCCTATCAGGCTGAAATTACACAATGCACCCTGCGCAAGAGGCCCAGTGGCCTAAGGGGAAAAGGCCACTTTTTGCTTTTGCACCGGACCTACGACGGAGGCTTTGCGTACGAAAGCAGAGAGGCAGATTACACACAAAACAGGTGGGAAAGAGTCATGAACTATAAATGAATCTAGACATACAAAAACATCATTGATACGTTTGTTTTGACCATAGAACCAAAATGGCGGGCCCTAAATGTAAACAGCCTCATAGAGGCTATGTCGTAGGCTTGACTTTGAACCATAGGACATCAGCCCCCCACCTAGGGCGTGCTTGTTGAGCTAGCTCTAAGCCGATGCTGCAAAAAGTCAATGATAATTTGTTCAAAGAAACTCCACAGAACAACAAGTATACCTGTGCTTAGCGTTTCTGCAAAAGAGCCACGGTGATTCAATTAAGAGCGATATAAAATGGTTTGAATCCCACTACGGCATCTACAGGCCTGCAAAAAGTTCAATTTGGCCGAAGCATCAGCCTCTGATGCTGCAGAACGTGACGTCAAGTACTATGTGGGTTGCAGTAAATGGCCAGATATGAAGTGGTTGATAAAGAAAAGCAGCAGAAGCAAACAGAGTCAGAGAACCCTTGAACTCGTACTAAAGGGGAGAGGGCTCGTCCGGGATTTGAACCCGGGACCTCTCGCACCCTAAGCGAGAATCATACCCCTAGACCAACGAGCCTGACTGATGAAGCTTGGGACTACGTGCGTACACTTGTACAGTCGCCGAACCCTGGCTTCTAACAGAATGAGCGTTTGTCGTTAGGGAGCCATACTCCCTGGCATGCAGATGATTCTGAGTACGTTCTGCGAAGGAAATAAACACTTGCCATCTTGCTGAATTATAATTAGTAATTAGTATAGTAATATACATTATAATTAGTATTATTTAACTCATAACAATATCTTTTATTTTTTTATTTTTTAGATATCTTACTTTTTTTATTGTGTACATATATATATATATCGTCTGTTTGCATATGTTTCATTGTATTTTACAGAGTTGTTTACAAGTTCCAGTTCTATTATTGTTGCAATGTTTTACCCTTTACTCTAGTTTTAGGCCTAATAACGTCTGGCAAAGGCACTACCGATGAAAACTAGCCTTCGGGCTAATTTGGGTACATTTACATTCATGAATGTTGATTGATATACACTGTCCCTTTTCTAAATAAATAAAATCTTGGCTAACTTATAGTACAGATGAACACAAGCAGCAGCAAGGATTTCAAGAGCACAACAGTTTTGAGTTTGGCTCAGTGCTGCAAAGGAATGAGCCAACTGGCCGCTTGCTCTGAAGCCGCTGGGCTCGTCCGGGATTTGAACCCGGGACCTCTCGCACCCGAAGCGAGAATCATACCCCTAGACCAACGAGCCTGACTAACGAAGGCTTGGGCTACTTGCGCAGTCACTGAACGCTGGCCTTTAACAGAACAGGCAGGCACTAGTTTTAATACAACACGTTTGTCGTTAGGGAGCCGCACTCCCTGGCAGGCATCGATTTTGAGTATGTTCTGTGAAGGAAGTAAACACTTGTTATCTGGCTGAATTTTAGTACAGATGAAGACAAACAGCCTTAAGGATTTCACAGCGCTCCTAACGGAGGTAGCCAACTGGCTGCTTGTTCTGAAACTGCTGGGCTCGTCCGGGATTTGAACCCGGGACCTCTCGCACCCAAAGCGAGAATCATACCCCTAGACCAACGAGCCTGGCTGATGAAGGATCGGGCTACTTGCGTACACTTGTGCAGTCACCGAACGCTGGCCTCTAACAGAATGGGCGGGCCCTAGTTTTAATACAACACGTTTGTCGTTAGGGAGCCGCACTCCCTGGCAGGCATCGATTTTGAGTATGTTCTGTGAAGGAAGTAAACACTTGTTATCTGGCTGAATTTTAGTACAGATGAAGACAAACAGCCTTAAGGATTTCACAGCACTTTTGAGTTTGGCTCAGCGCTCCAAAGGAGGGAGCCAACTGGCTGCTTGTTCTGAAACTGCTGGGCTCGTCCGGGATTTGAACCCGGGACCTCTCGCACCCAAAGCGAGAATCATACCCCTAGACCAACGAGCCTGGCAGATGAAGGATCGGGCTACTTGCGTACACTTGTGCAGTCACCGAACGCTGGCCTCTAACAGAATGGGCGGGCACTAGTTTTAATAGAAAGCGCTTGTCGTTAGGGAGCCGCACTCCCTGGCAGACAGCGATTCTGAGTACGTTCTGTGCAAGGAAATAAACGCTTGTCGTCTGGCTGAATCTTGGCTCTGTTGTAGTACAGATGAACTCAAGCAGCAGTAAGGATTTCAAAACCACAACAGTTTTGAGTTTGGCTCAGTGCTGCAAAAGGACGGCCGCTTGTTCTGAAGCTGCTGGGCTCGTCCGGGATTTGAACCCGGGACCTCTCGCACCCAAAGCGAGAATCATACCCCTAGACCAACGAGCCTCGTCGGAAGGAAGCCTTTCGGGAGGGCGCCACAAATTCAGTGAAGTTCACCTCAAAGACGGAACCCGACCTGGCGTCGAGATACTAAAGTGTAGTTGTTTGAGCGTCAGAAACCACTTGAAGTCATATTACAGATCAAAGGCAGAGCTTGCCAGACAAGGCCTAGTGGCCTAATGGATAAGGCATCAGCCTCCGGAGCTGGAGATTGTGGGTTCAAGTCCCACCTGGGTCGTCTTTGATGGGCTTTGTTTAAGTTGGCCGTTCGACGAATTCAAGGATGGTTTGTTCAAAGCAACGCCATGATGAGCGCAAGATCTGAATTAGCATAGAACCGACAAACTTCTGACAGCTGTGGTGGGTTTTTGTGTGCATCATTCTGTCCTGCCCGTGCATGCGCCCTATCAGGCTGAAATTACACAATGCACCCTGCGCAAGAGGCCCAGTGGCCTAAGGGGAAAAGGCCACTTTTTGCTTTTGCACCGGACCTACGACGGAGGCTTTGCGTACGAAAGCAGAGAGGCAGATTACACACAAAACAGGTGGGAAAGAGTCATGAACTATAAATGAATCTAGACATACAAAAACATCATTGATACGTTTGTTTTGACCATAGAACCAAAATGGCGGGCCCTAAATGTAAACAGCCTCATAGAGGCTATGTCGTAGGCTTGACTTTGAACCATAGGACATCAGCCCCCCACCTAGGGCGTGCTTGTTGAGCTAGCTCTAAGCCGATGCTGCAAAAAGTCAATGATAATTTGTTCAAAGAAACTCCACAGAACAACAAGTATACCTGTGCTTAGCGTTTCTGCAAAAGAGCCACGGTGATTCAATTAAGAGCGATATAAAATGGTTTGAATCCCACTACGGCATCTACAGGCCTGCAAAAAGTTCAATTTGGCCGAAGCATCAGCCTCTGATGCTGCAGAACGTGACGTCAAGTACTATGTGGGTTGCAGTAAATGGCCAGATATGAAGTGGTTGATAAAGAAAAGCAGCAGAAGCAAACAGAGTCAGAGAACCCTTGAACTCGTACTAAAGGGGAGAGGGCTCGTCCGGGATTTGAACCCGGGACCTCTCGCACCCTAAGCGAGAATCATACCCCTAGACCAACGAGCCTGACTGATGAAGCTTGGGACTACGTGCGTACACTTGTACAGTCGCCGAACCCTGGCTTCTAACAGAATGAGCGTTTGTCGTTAGGGAGCCATACTCCCTGGCATGCAGATGATTCTGAGTACGTTCTGCGAAGGAAATAAACACTTGCCATCTTGCTGAATTATAATTAGTAATTAGTATAGTAATATACATTATAATTAGTATTATTTAACTCATAACAATATCTTTTATTTTTTTATTTTTTAGATATCTTACTTTTTTTATTGTGTACATATATATATATATCGTCTGTTTGCATATGTTTCATTGTATTTTACAGAGTTGTTTACAAGTTCCAGTTCTATTATTGTTGCAATGTTTTACCCTTTACTCTAGTTTTAGGCCTAATAACGTCTGGCAAAGGCACTACCGATGAAAACTAGCCTTCGGGCTAATTTGGGTACATTTACATTCATGAATGTTGATTGATATACACTGTCCCTTTTCTAAATAAATAAAATCTTGGCTAACTTATAGTACAGATGAACACAAGCAGCAGCAAGGATTTCAAGAGCACAACAGTTTTGAGTTTGGCTCAGTGCTGCAAAGGAATGAGCCAACTGGCCGCTTGCTCTGAAGCCGCTGGGCTCGTCCGGGATTTGAACCCGGGACCTCTCGCACCCGAAGCGAGAATCATACCCCTAGACCAACGAGCCTGACTAACGAAGGCTTGGGCTACTTGCGCAGTCACTGAACGCTGGCCTTTAACAGAACGGGCAGGCACTAGTTTTAATACAACACGTTTGTCGTTAGGGAGCCGCACTCCCTGGCAGGCATCGATTTTGAGTATGTTCTGTGAAGGAAGTAAACACTTGTTATCTGGCTGAATTTTAGTACAGATGAAGACAAACAGCCTTAAGGATTTCACAGCGCTCCTAACGGAGGTAGCCAACTGGCTGCTTGTTCTGAAACTGCTGGGCTCGTCCGGGATTTGAACCCGGGACCTCTCGCACCCAAAGCGAGAATCATACCCCTAGACCAACGAGCCTGGCTGATGAAGGATCGGGCTACTTGCGTACACTTGTGCAGTCACCGAACGCTGGCCTCTAACAGAATGGGCGGGCCCTAGTTTTAATACAACACGTTTGTCGTTAGGGAGCCGCACTCCCTGGCAGGCATCGATTTTGAGTATGTTCTGTGAAGGAAGTAAACACTTGTTATCTGGCTGAATTTTAGTACAGATGAAGACAAACAGCCTTAAGGATTTCACAGCACTTTTGAGTTTGGCTCAGCGCTCCAAAGGAGGGAGCCAACTGGCTGCTTGTTCTGAAACTGCTGGGCTCGTCCGGGATTTGAACCCGGGACCTCTCGCACCCAAAGCGAGAATCATACCCCTAGACCAACGAGCCTGGCAGATGAAGGATCGGGCTACTTGCGTACACTTGTGCAGTCACCGAACGCTGGCCTCTAACAGAATGGGCGGGCACTAGTTTTAATAGAAAGCGCTTGTCGTTAGGGAGCCGCACTCCCTGGCAGACAGCGATTCTGAGTACGTTCTGTGCAAGGAAATAAACGCTTGTCGTCTGGCTGAATCTTGGCTCTGTTGTAGTACAGATGAACTCAAGCAGCAGTAAGGATTTCAAAACCACAACAGTTTTGAGTTTGGCTCAGTGCTGCAAAAGGACGGCCGCTTGTTCTGAAGCTGCTGGGCTCGTCCGGGATTTGAACCCGGGACCTCTCGCACCCAAAGCGAGAATCATACCCCTAGACCAACGAGCCTCGTCGGAAGGAAGCCTTTCGGGAGGGCGCCACAAATTCAGTGAAGTTCACCTCAAAGACGGAACCCGACCTGGCGTCGAGATACTAAAGTGTAGTTGTTTGAGCGTCAGAAACCACTTGAAGTCATATTACAGATCAAAGGCAGAGCTTGCCAGACAAGGCCTAGTGGCCTAATGGATAAGGCATCAGCCTCCGGAGCTGGAGATTGTGGGTTCAAGTCCCACCTGGGTCGTCTTTGATGGGCTTTGTTTAAGTTGGCCGTTCGACGAATTCAAGGATGGTTTGTTCAAAGCAACGCCATGATGAGCGCAAGATCTGAATTAGCATAGAACCGACAAACTTCTGACAGCTGTGGTGGGTTTTTGTGTGCATCATTCTGTCCTGCCCGTGCATGCGCCCTATCAGGCTGAAATTACACAATGCACCCTGCGCAAGAGGCCCAGTGGCCTAAGGGGAAAAGGCCACTTTTTGCTTTTGCACCGGACCTACGACGGAGGCTTTGCGTACGAAAGCAGAGAGGCAGATTACACACAAAACAGGTGGGAAAGAGTCATGAACTATAAATGAATCTAGACATACAAAAACATCATTGATACGTTTGTTTTGACCATAGAACCAAAATGGCGGGCCCTAAATGTAAACAGCCTCATAGAGGCTATGTCGTAGGCTTGACTTTGAACCATAGGACATCAGCCCCCCACCTAGGGCGTGCTTGTTGAGCTAGCTCTAAGCCGATGCTGCAAAAAGTCAATGATAATTTGTTCAAAGAAACTCCACAGAACAACAAGTATACCTGTGCTTAGCGTTTCTGCAAAAGAGCCACGGTGATTCAATTAAGAGCGATATAAAATGGTTTGAATCCCACTACGGCATCTACAGGCCTGCAAAAAGTTCAGTTTGGCCGAAGCATCAGCCTCTGATGCTGCAGAACGTGACGTCAAGTACTATGTGGGTTGCAGTAAATGGCCAGATATGAAGTGGTTGATAAAGAAAAGCAGCAGAAGCAAACAGAGTCAGAGAACCCTTGAACTCGTACTAAAGGGGAGAGGGCTCGTCCGGGATTTGAACCCGGGACCTCTCGCACCCTAAGCGAGAATCATACCCCTAGACCAACGAGCCTGACTGATGAAGCTTGGGACTACGTGCGTACACTTGTACAGTCGCCGAACCCTGGCTTCTAACAGAATGAGCGTTTGTCGTTAGGGAGCCATACTCCCTGGCATGCAGATGATTCTGAGTACGTTCTGCGAAGGAAATAAACACTTGCCATCTTGCTGAATTATAATTAGTAATTAGTATAGTAATATACATTATAATTAGTATTATTTAACTCATAACAATATCTTTTATTTTTTTATTTTTTAGATATCTTACTTTTTTTATTGTGTACATATATATATATATCGTCTGTTTGCATATGTTTCATTGTATTTTACAGAGTTGTTTACAAGTTCCAGTTCTATTATTGTTGCAATGTTTTACCCTTTACTCTAGTTTTAGGCCTAATAACGTCTGGCAAAGGCACTACCGATGAAAACTAGCCTTCGGGCTAATTTGGGTACATTTACATTCATGAATGTTGATTGATATACACTGTCCCTTTTCTAAATAAATAAAATCTTGGCTAACTTATAGTACAGATGAACACAAGCAGCAGCAAGGATTTCAAGAGCACAACAGTTTTGAGTTTGGCTCAGTGCTGCAAAGGAATGAGCCAACTGGCCGCTTGCTCTGAAGCCGCTGGGCTCGTCCGGGATTTGAACCCGGGACCTCTCGCACCCGAAGCGAGAATCATACCCCTAGACCAACGAGCCTGACTAACGAAGGCTTGGGCTACTTGCGCAGTCACTGAACGCTGGCCTTTAACAGAACGGGCAGGCACTAGTTTTAATACAACACGTTTGTCGTTAGGGAGCCGCACTCCCTGGCAGGCATCGATTTTGAGTATGTTCTGTGAAGGAAGTAAACACTTGTTATCTGGCTGAATTTTAGTACAGATGAAGACAAACAGCCTTAAGGATTTCACAGCGCTCCTAACGGAGGTAGCCAACTGGCTGCTTGTTCTGAAACTGCTGGGCTCGTCCGGGATTTGAACCCGGGACCTCTCGCACCCAAAGCGAGAATCATACCCCTAGACCAACGAGCCTGGCTGATGAAGGATCGGGCTACTTGCGTACACTTGTGCAGTCACCGAACGCTGGCCTCTAACAGAATGGGCGGGCCCTAGTTTTAATACAACACGTTTGTCGTTAGGGAGCCGCACTCCCTGGCAGGCATCGATTTTGAGTATGTTCTGTGAAGGAAGTAAACACTTGTTATCTGGCTGAATTTTAGTACAGATGAAGACAAACAGCCTTAAGGATTTCACAGCACTTTTGAGTTTGGCTCAGCGCTCCAAAGGAGGGAGCCAACTGGCTGCTTGTTCTGAAACTGCTGGGCTCGTCCGGGATTTGAACCCGGGACCTCTCGCACCCAAAGCGAGAATCATACCCCTAGACCAACGAGCCTGGCAGATGAAGGATCGGGCTACTTGCGTACACTTGTGCAGTCACCGAACGCTGGCCTCTAACAGAATGGGCGGGCACTAGTTTTAATAGAAAGCGCTTGTCGTTAGGGAGCCGCACTCCCTGGCAGACAGCGATTCTGAGTACGTTCTGTGCAAGGAAATAAACGCTTGTCGTCTGGCTGAATCTTGGCTCTGTTGTAGTACAGATGAACTCAAGCAGCAGTAAGGATTTCAAAACCACAACAGTTTTGAGTTTGGCTCAGTGCTGCAAAAGGACGGCCGCTTGTTCTGAAGCTGCTGGGCTCGTCCGGGATTTGAACCCGGGACCTCTCGCACCCAAAGCGAGAATCATACCCCTAGACCAACGAGCCTCGTCGGAAGGAAGCCTTTCGGGAGGGCGCCACAAATTCAGTGAAGTTCACCTCAAAGACGGAACCCGACCTGGCGTCGAGATACTAAAGTGTAGTTGTTTGAGCGTCAGAAACCACTTGAAGTCATATTACAGATCAAAGGCAGAGCTTGCCAGACAAGGCCTAGTGGCCTAATGGATAAGGCATCAGCCTCCGGAGCTGGAGATTGTGGGTTCAAGTCCCACCTGGGTCGTCTTTGATGGGCTTTGTTTAAGTTGGCCGTTCGACGAATTCAAGGATGGTTTGTTCAAAGCAACGCCATGATGAGCGCAAGATCTGAATTAGCATAGAACCGACAAACTTCTGACAGCTGTGGTGGGTTTTTGTGTGCATCATTCTGTCCTGCCCGTGCATGCGCCCTATCAGGCTGAAATTACACAATGCACCCTGCGCAAGAGGCCCAGTGGCCTAAGGGGAAAAGGCCACTTTTTGCTTTTGCACCGGACCTACGACGGAGGCTTTGCGTACGAAAGCAGAGAGGCAGATTACACACAAAACAGGTGGGAAAGAGTCATGAACTATAAATGAATCTAGACATACAAAAACATCATTGATACGTTTGTTTTGACCATAGAACCAAAATGGCGGGCCCTAAATGTAAACAGCCTCATAGAGGCTATGTCGTAGGCTTGACTTTGAACCATAGGACATCAGCCCCCCACCTAGGGCGTGCTTGTTGAGCTAGCTCTAAGCCGATGCTGCAAAAAGTCAATGATAATTTGTTCAAAGAAACTCCACAGAACAACAAGTATACCTGTGCTTAGCGTTTCTGCAAAAGAGCCACGGTGATTCAATTAAGAGCGATATAAAATGGTTTGAATCCCACTACGGCATCTACAGGCCTGCAAAAAGTTCAATTTGGCCGAAGCATCAGCCTCTGATGCTGCAGAACGTGACGTCAAGTACTATGTGGGTTGCAGTAAATGGCCAGATATGAAGTGGTTGATAAAGAAAAGCAGCAGAAGCAAACAGAGTCAGAGAACCCTTGAACTCGTACTAAAGGGGAGAGGGCTCGTCCGGGATTTGAACCCGGGACCTCTCGCACCCTAAGCGAGAATCATACCCCTAGACCAACGAGCCTGACTGATGAAGCTTGGGACTACGTGCGTACACTTGTACAGTCGCCGAACCCTGGCTTCTAACAGAATGAGCGTTTGTCGTTAGGGAGCCATACTCCCTGGCATGCAGATGATTCTGAGTACGTTCTGCGAAGGAAATAAACACTTGCCATCTTGCTGAATTATAATTAGTAATTAGTATAGTAATATACATTATAATTAGTATTATTTAACTCATAACAATATCTTTTATTTTTTAATTTTTTAGATATCTTACTTTTTTTATTGTGTACATATATATATATATCGTCTGTTTGCATATGTTTCATTGTATTTTACAGAGTTGTTTACAAGTTCCAGTTCTATTATTGTTGCAATGTTTTACCCTTTACTCTAGTTTTAGGCCTAATAACGTCTGGCAAAGGCACTACCGATGAAAACTAGCCTTCGGGCTAATTTGGGTACATTTACATTCATGAATGTTGATTGATATACACTGTCCCTTTTCTAAATAAATAAAATCTTGGCTAACTTATAGTACAGATGAACACAAGCAGCAGCAAGGATTTCAAGAGCACAACAGTTTTGAGTTTGGCTCAGTGCTGCAAAGGAATGAGCCAACTGGCCGCTTGCTCTGAAGCCGCTGGGCTCGTCCGGGATTTGAACCCGGGACCTCTCGCACCCGAAGCGAGAATCATACCCCTAGACCAACGAGCCTGACTAACGAAGGCTTGGGCTACTTGCGCAGTCACTGAACGCTGGCCTTTAACAGAACGGGCAGGCACTAGTTTTAATACAACACGTTTGCCGTTAGGGAGCCGCACTCCCTGGCAGGCATCGATTTTGAGTATGTTCTGTGAAGGAAGTAAACACTTGTTATCTGGCTGAATTTTAGTACAGATGAAGACAAACAGCCTTAAGGATTTCACAGCGCTCCTAACGGAGGTAGCCAACTGGCTGCTTGTTCTGAAACTGCTGGGCTCGTCCGGGATTTGAACCCGGGACCTCTCGCACCCAAAGCGAGAATCATACCCCTAGACCAACGAGCCTGGCTGATGAAGGATCGGGCTACTTGCGTACACTTGTGCAGTCACCGAACGCTGGCCTCTAACAGAATGGGCGGGCCCTAGTTTTAATACAACACGTTTGTCGTTAGGGAGCCGCACTCCCTGGCAGGCATCGATTTTGAGTATGTTCTGTGAAGGAAGTAAACACTTGTTATCTGGCTGAATTTTAGTACAGATGAAGACAAACAGCCTTAAGGATTTCACAGCACTTTTGAGTTTGGCTCAGCGCTCCAAAGGAGGGAGCCAACTGGCTGCTTGTTCTGAAACTGCTGGGCTCGTCCGGGATTTGAACCCGGGACCTCTCGCACCCAAAGCGAGAATCATACCCCTAGACCAACGAGCCTGGCAGATGAAGGATCGGGCTACTTGCGTACACTTGTGCAGTCACCGAACGCTGGCCTCTAACAGAATGGGCGGGCACTAGTTTTAATAGAAAGCGCTTGTCGTTAGGGAGCCGCACTCCCTGGCAGACAGCGATTCTGAGTACGTTCTGTGCAAGGAAATAAACGCTTGTCGTCTGGCTGAATCTTGGCTCTGTTGTAGTACAGATGAACTCAAGCAGCAGTAAGGATTTCAAAACCACAACAGTTTTGAGTTTGGCTCAGTGCTGCAAAAGGACGGCCGCTTGTTCTGAAGCTGCTGGGCTCGTCCGGGATTTGAACCCGGGACCTCTCGCACCCAAAGCGAGAATCATACCCCTAGACCAACGAGCCTCGTCGGAAGGAAGCCTTTCGGGAGGGCGCCACAAATTCAGTGAAGTTCACCTCAAAGACGGAACCCGACCTGGCGTCGAGATACTAAAGTGTAGTTGTTTGAGCGTCAGAAACCACTTGAAGTCATATTACAGATCAAAGGCAGAGCTTGCCAGACAAGGCCTAGTGGCCTAATGGATAAGGCATCAGCCTCCGGAGCTGGAGATTGTGGGTTCAAGTCCCACCTGGGTCGTCTTTGATGGGCTTTGTTTAAGTTGGCCGTTCGACGAATTCAAGGATGGTTTGTTCAAAGCAACGCCATGATGAGCGCAAGATCTGAATTAGCATAGAACCGACAAACTTCTGACAGCTGTGGTGGGTTTTTGTGTGCATCATTCTGTCCTGCCCGTGCATGCGCCCTATCAGGCTGAAATTACACAATGCACCCTGCGCAAGAGGCCCAGTGGCCTAAGGGGAAAAGGCCACTTTTTGCTTTTGCACCGGACCTACGACGGAGGCTTTGCGTACGAAAGCAGAGAGGCAGATTACACACAAAACAGGTGGGAAAGAGTCATGAACTATAAATGAATCTAGACATACAAAAACATCATTGATACGTTTGTTTTGACCATAGAACCAAAATGGCGGGCCCTAAATGTAAACAGCCTCATAGAGGCTATGTCGTAGGCTTGACTTTGAACCATAGGACATCAGCCCCCCACCTAGGGCGTGCTTGTTGAGCTAGCTCTAAGCCGATGCTGCAAAAAGTCAATGATAATTTGTTCAAAGAAACTCCACAGAACAACAAGTATACCTGTGCTTAGCGTTTCTGCAAAAGAGCCACGGTGATTCAATTAAGAGCGATATAAAATGGTTTGAATCCCACTACGGCATCTACAGGCCTGCAAAAAGTTCAATTTGGCCGAAGCATCAGCCTCTGATGCTGCAGAACGTGACGTCAAGTACTATGTGGGTTGCAGTAAATGGCCAGATATGAAGTGGTTGATAAAGAAAAGCAGCAGAAGCAAACAGAGTCAGAGAACCCTTGAACTCGTACTAAAGGGGAGAGGGCTCGTCCGGGATTTGAACCCGGGACCTCTCGCACCCTAAGCGAGAATCATACCCCTAGACCAACGAGCCTGACTGATGAAGCTTGGGACTACGTGCGTACACTTGTACAGTCGCCGAACCCTGGCTTCTAACAGAATGAGCGTTTGTCGTTAGGGAGCCATACTCCCTGGCATGCAGATGATTCTGAGTACGTTCTGCGAAGGAAATAAACACTTGCCATCTTGCTGAATTATAATTAGTAATTAGTATAGTAATATACATTATAATTAGTATTATTTAACTCATAACAATATCTTTTATTTTTTTATTTTTTAGATATCTTACTTTTTTTATTGTGTACATATATATATATATCGTCTGTTTGCATATGTTTCATTGTATTTTACAGAGTTGTTTACAAGTTCCAGTTCTATTATTGTTGCAATGTTTTACCCTTTACTCTAGTTTTAGGCCTAATAACGTCTGGCAAAGGCACTACCGATGAAAACTAGCCTTCGGGCTAATTTGGGTACATTTACATTCATGAATGTTGATTGATATACACTGTCCCTTTTCTAAATAAATAAAATCTTGGCTAACTTATAGTACAGATGAACACAAGCAGCAGCAAGGATTTCAAGAGCACAACAGTTTTGAGTTTGGCTCAGTGCTGCAAAGGAATGAGCCAACTGGCCGCTTGCTCTGAAGCCGCTGGGCTCGTCCGGGATTTGAACCCGGGACCTCTCGCACCCGAAGCGAGAATCATACCCCTAGACCAACGAGCCTGACTAACGAAGGCTTGGGCTACTTGCGCAGTCACTGAACGCTGGCCTTTAACAGAACGGGCAGGCACTAGTTTTAATACAACACGTTTGTCGTTAGGGAGCCGCACTCCCTGGCAGGCATCGATTTTGAGTATGTTCTGTGAAGGAAGTAAACACTTGTTATCTGGCTGAATTTTAGTACAGATGAAGACAAACAGCCTTAAGGATTTCACAGCGCTCCTAACGGAGGTAGCCAACTGGCTGCTTGTTCTGAAACTGCTGGGCTCGTCCGGGATTTGAACCCGGGACCTCTCGCACCCAAAGCGAGAATCATACCCCTAGACCAACGAGCCTGGCTGATGAAGGAT
This sequence comes from Abramis brama, assembly GCF_963993115.1. Taxonomy (NCBI): domain Eukaryota; kingdom Metazoa; phylum Chordata; class Actinopteri; order Cypriniformes; family Leuciscidae; genus Abramis; species Abramis brama. Next base: position 40,701,506 of record NC_139972.1, read on the forward strand.
CGGGCTACTTGCGTACACTTGTGCAGTCACCGAACGCTGGCCTCTAACAGAATGGGCGGGCCCTAGTTTTAATACAACACGTTTGTCGTTAGGGAGCCGCACTCCCTGGCAGGCATCGATTTTGAGTATGTTCTGTGAAGGAAGTAAACACTTGTTATCTGGCTGAATTTTAGTACAGATGAAGACAAACAGCCTTAAGGATTTCACAGCACTTTTGAGTTTGGCTCAGCGCTCCAAAGGAGGGAGCCAACTGGCTGCTTGTTCTGAAACTGCTGGGCTCGTCCGGGATTTGAACCCGGGACCTCTCGCACCCAAAGCGAGAATCATACCCCTAGACCAACGAGCCTGGCAGATGAAGGATCGGGCTACTTGCGTACACTTGTGCAGTCACCGAACGCTGGCCTCTAACAGAATGGGCGGGCACTAGTTTTAATAGAAAGCGCTTGTCGTTAGGGAGCCGCACTCCCTGGCAGACAGCGATTCTGAGTACGTTCTGTGCAAGGAAATAAACGCTTGTCGTCTGGCTGAATCTTGGCTCTGTTGTAGTACAGATGAACTCAAGCAGCAGTAAGGATTTCAAAACCACAACAGTTTTGAGTTTGGCTCAGTGCTGCAAAAGGACGGCCGCTTGTTCTGAAGCTGCTGGGCTCGTCCGGGATTTGAACCCGGGACCTCTCGCACCCAAAGCGAGAATCATACCCCTAGACCAACGAGCCTCGTCGGAAGGAAGCCTTTCGGGAGGGCGCCACAAATTCAGTGAAGTTCACCTCAAAGACGGAACCCGACCTGGCGTCGAGATACTAAAGTGTATTTGTTTGAGCGTCAGAAACCACTTGAAGTCATATTACAGATCAAAGGCAGAGCTTGCCAGACAAGGCCTAGTGGCCTAATGGATAAGGCATCAGCCTCCGGAGCTGGAGATTGTGGGTTCAAGTCCCACCTGGGTCGTCTTTGATGGGCTTTGTTTAAGTTGGCCGTTCGACGAATTCAAGGATGGTTTGTTCAAAGCAACGCCATGATGAGCGCAAGATCTGAATTAGCATAGAACCGACAAACTTCTGACAGCTGTGGTGGGTTTTTGTGTGCATCATTCTGTCCTGCCCGTGCATGCGCCCTATCAGGCTGAAATTACACAATGCACCCTGCGCAAGAGGCCCAGTGGCCTAAGGGGAAAAGGCCACTTTTTGCTTTTGCACCGGACCTACGACGGAGGCTTTGCGTACGAAAGCAGAGAGGCAGATTACACACAAAACAGGTGGGAAAGAGTCATGAACTATAAATGAATCTAGACATACAAAAACATCATTGATACGTTTGTTTTGACCATAGAACCAAAATGGCGGGCCCTAAATGTAAACAGCCTCATAGAGGCTATGTCGTAGGCTTGACTTTGAACCATAGGACATCAGCCCCCCACCTAGGGCGTGCTTGTTGAGCTAGCTCTAAGCCGATGCTGCAAAAAGTCAATGATAATTTGTTCAAAGAAACTCCACAGAACAACAAGTATACCTGTGCTTAGCGTTTCTGCAAAAGAGCCACGGTGATTCAATTAAGAGCGATATAAAATGGTTTGAATCCCACTACGGCATCTACAGGCCTGCAAAAAGTTCAATTTGGCCGAAGCATCAGCCTCTGATGCTGCAGAACGTGACGTCAAGTACTATGTGGGTTGCAGTAAATGGCCAGATATGAAGTGGTTGATAAAGAAAAGCAGCAGAAGCAAACAGAGTCAGAGAACCCTTGAACTCGTACTAAAGGGGAGAGGGCTCGTCCGGGATTTGAACCCGGGACCTCTCGCACCCTAAGCGAGAATCATACCCCTAGACCAACGAGCCTGACTGATGAAGCTTGGGACTACGTGCGTACACTTGTACAGTCGCCGAACCCTGGCTTCTAACAGAATGAGCGTTTGTCGTTAGGGAGCCATACTCCCTGGCATGCAGATGATTCTGAGTACGTTCTGCGAAGGAAATAAACACTTGCCATCTTGCTGAATTATAATTAGTAATTAGTATAGTAATATACATTATAATTAGTATTATTTAACTCATAACAATATCTTTTATTTTTTTATTTTTTAGATATCTTACTTTTTTTATTGTGTACATATATATATATATCGTCTGTTTGCATATGTTTCATTGTATTTTACAGAGTTGTTTACAAGTTCCAGTTCTATTATTGTTGCAATGTTTTACCCTTTACTCTAGTTTTAGGCCTAATAACGTCTGGCAAAGGCACTACCGATGAAAACTAGCCTTCGGGCTAATTTGGGTACATTTACATTCATGAATGTTGATTGATATACACTGTCCCTTTTCTAAATAAATAAAATCTTGGCTAACTTATAGTACAGATGAACACAAGCAGCAGCAAGGATTTCAAGAGCACAACAGTTTTGAGTTTGGCTCAGTGCTGCAAAGGAATGAGCCAACTGGCCGCTTGCTCTGAAGCCGCTGGGCTCGTCCGGGATTTGAACCCGGGACCTCTCGCACCCGAAGCGAGAATCATACCCCTAGACCAACGAGCCTGACTAACGAAGGCTTGGGCTACTTGCGCAGTCACTGAACGCTGGCCTTTAACAGAACGGGCAGGCACTAGTTTTAATACAACACGTTTGTCGTTAGGGAGCCGCACTCCCTGGCAGGCATCGATTTTGAGTATGTTCTGTGAAGGAAGTAAACACTTGTTATCTGGCTGAATTTTAGTACAGATGAAGACAAACAGCCTTAAGGATTTCACAGCGCTCCTAACGGAGGTAGCCAACTGGCTGCTTGTTCTGAAACTGCTGGGCTCGTCCGGGATTTGAACCCGGGACCTCTCGCACCCAAAGCGAGAATCATACCCCTAGACCAACGAGCCTGGCTGATGAAGGATCGGGCTACTTGCGTACACTTGTGCAGTCACCGAACGCTGGCCTCTAACAGAATGGGCGGGCCCTAGTTTTAATACAACACGTTTGTCGTTAGGGAGCCGCACTCCCTGGCAGGCATCGATTTTGAGTATGTTCTGTGAAGGAAGTAAACACTTGTTATCTGGCTGAATTTTAGTACAGATGAAGACAAACAGCCTTAAGGATTTCACAGCACTTTTGAGTTTGGCTCAGCGCTCCAAAGGAGGGAGCCAACTGGCTGCTTGTTCTGAAACTGCTGGGCTCGTCCGGGATTTGAACCCGGGACCTCTCGCACCCAAAGCGAGAATCATACCCCTAGACCAACGAGCCTGGCAGATGAAGGGTCGGGCTACTTGCGTACACTTGTGCAGTCACCGAACGCTGGCCTCTAACAGAATGGGCGGGCACTAGTTTTAATAGAAAGCGCTTGTCGTTAGGGAGCCGCACTCCCTGGCAGACAGCGATTCTGAGTACGTTCTGTGCAAGGAAATAAACGCTTGTCGTCTGGCTGAATCTTGGCTCTGTTGTAGTACAGATGAACTCAAGCAGCAGTAAGGATTTCAAAACCACAACAGTTTTGAGTTTGGCTCAGTGCTGCAAAAGGACGGCCGCTTGTTCTGAAGCTGCTGGGCTCGTCCGGGATTTGAACCCGGGACCTCTCGCACCCAAAGCGAGAATCATACCCCTAGACCAACGAGCCTCGTCGGAAGGAAGCCTTTCGGGAGGGCGCCACAAATTCAGTGAAGTTCACCTCAAAGACGGAACCCGACCTGGCGTCGAGATACTAAAGTGTAGTTGTTTGAGCGTCAGAAACCACTTCAAGTCATATTACAGATCAAAGGCAGAGCTTGCCAGACAAGGCCTAGTGGCCTAATGGATAAGGCATCAGCCTCCGGAGCTGGAGATTGTGGGTTCAAGTCCCACCTGGGTCGTCTTTGATGGGCTTTGTTTAAGTTGGCCGTTCGACGAATTCAAGGATGGTTTGTTCAAAGCAACGCCATGATGAGCGCAAGATCTGAATTAGCATAGAACCGACAAACTTCTGACAGCTGTGGTGGGTTTTTGTGTGCATCATTCTGTCCTGCCCGTGCATGCGCCCTATCAGGCTGAAATTACACAATGCACCCTGCGCAAGAGGCCCAGTGGCCTAAGGGGAAAAGGCCACTTTTTGCTTTTGCACCGGACCTACGACGGAGGCTTTGCGTACGAAAGCAGAGAGGCAGATTACACACAAAACAGGTGGGAAAGAGTCATGAACTATAAATGAATCTAGACATACAAAAACATCATTGATACGTTTGTTTTGACCATAGAACCAAAATGGCGGGCCCTAAATGTAAACAGCCTCATAGAGGCTATGTCGTAGGCTTGACTTTGAACCATAGGACATCAGCCCCCCACCTAGGGCGTGCTTGTTGAGCTAGCTCTAAGCCGATGCTGCAAAAAGTCAATGATAATTTGTTCAAAGAAACTCCACAGAACAACAAGTATACCTGTGCTTAGCGTTTCTGCAAAAGAGCCACGGTGATTCAATTAAGAGCGATATAAAATGGTTTGAATCCCACTACGGCATCTACAGGCCTGCAAAAAGTTCAATTTGGCCGAAGCATCAGCCTCTGATGCTGCAGAACGTGACGTCAAGTACTATGTGGGTTGCAGTAAATGGCCAGATATGAAGTGGTTGATAAAGAAAAGCAGCAGAAGCAAACAGAGTCAGAGAACCCTTGAACTCGTACTAAAGGGGAGAGGGCTCGTCCGGGATTTGAACCCGGGACCTCTCGCACCCTAAGCGAGAATCATACCCCTAGACCAACGAGCCTGACTGATGAAGCTTGGGACTACGTGCGTACACTTGTACAGTCGCCGAACCCTGGCTTCTAACAGAATGAGCGTTTGTCGTTAGGGAGCCATACTCCCTGGCATGCAGATGATTCTGAGTACGTTCTGCGAAGGAAATAAACACTTGCCATCTTGCTGAATTATAATTAGTAATTAGTATAGTAATATACATTATAATTAGTATTATTTAACTCATAACAATATCTTTTATTTTTTTATTTTTTAGATATCTTACTTTTTTTATTGTGTACATATATATATATATCGTCTGTTTGCATATGTTTCATTGTATTTTACAGAGTTGTTTACAAGTTCCAGTTCTATTATTGTTGCAATGTTTTACCCTTTACTCTAGTTTTAGGCCTAATAACGTCTGGCAAAGGCACTACCGATGAAAACTAGCCTTCGGGCTAATTTGGGTACATTTACATTCATGAATGTTGATTGATATACACTGTCCCTTTTCTAAATAAATAAAATCTTGGCTAACTTATAGTACAGATGAACACAAGCAGCAGCAAGGATTTCAAGAGCACAACAGTTTTGAGTTTGGCTCAGTGCTGCAAAGGAATGAGCCAACTGGCCGCTTGCTCTGAAGCCGCTGGGCTCGTCCGGGATTTGAACCCGGGACCTCTCGCACCCGAAGCGAGAATCATACCCCTAGACCAACGAGCCTGACTAACGAAGGCTTGGGCTACTTGCGCAGTCACTGAACGCTGGCCTTTAACAGAACGGGCAGGCACTAGTTTTAATACAACACGTTTGTCGTTAGGGAGCCGCACTCCCTGGCAGGCATCGATTTTGAGTATGTTCTGTGAAGGAAGTAAACACTTGTTATCTGGCTGAATTTTAGTACAGATGAAGACAAACAGCCTTAAGGATTTCACAGCGCTCCTAACGGAGGTAGCCAACTGGCTGCTTGTTCTGAAACTGCTGGGCTCGTCCGGGATTTGAACCCGGGACCTCTCGCACCCAAAGCGAGAATCATACCCCTAGACCAACGAGCCTGGCTGATGAAGGATCGGGCTACTTGCGTACACTTGTGCAGTCACCGAACGCTGGCCTCTAACAGAATGGGCGGGCCCTAGTTTTAATACAACACGTTTGTCGTTAGGGAGCCGCACTCCCTGGCAGGCATCGATTTTGAGTATGTTCTGTGAAGGAAGTAAACACTTGTTATCTGGCTGAATTTTAGTACAGATGAAGACAAACAGCCTTAAGGATTTCACAGCACTTTTGAGTTTGGCTCAGCGCTCCAAAGGAGGGAGCCAACTGGCTGCTTGTTCTGAAACTGCTGGGCTCGTCCGGGATTTGAACCCGGGACCTCTCGCACCCAAAGCGAGAATCATACCCCTAGACCAACGAGCCTGGCAGATGAAGGATCGGGCTACTTGCGTACACTTGTGCAGTCACCGAACGCTGGCCTCTAACAGAATGGGCGGGCACTAGTTTTAATAGAAAGCGCTTGTCGTTAGGGAGCCGCACTCCCTGGCAGACAGCGATTCTGAGTACGTTCTGTGCAAGGAAATAAACGCTTGTCGTCTGGCTGAATCTTGGCTCTGTTGTAGTACAGATGAACTCAAGCAGCAGTAAGGATTTCAAAACCACAACAGTTTTGAGTTTGGCTCAGTGCTGCAAAAGGACGGCCGCTTGTTCTGAAGCTGCTGGGCTCGTCCGGGATTTGAACCCGGGACCTCTCGCACCCAAAGCGAGAATCATACCCCTAGACCAACGAGACTCGTCGGAAGGAAGCCTTTCGGGAGGGCGCCACAAATTCAGTGAAGTTCACCTCAAAGACGGAACCCGACCTGGCGTCGAGATACTAAAGTGTAGTTGTTTGAGCGTCAGAAACCACTTGAAGTCATATTACAGATCAAAGGCAGAGCTTGCCAGACAAGGCCTAGTGGCCTAATGGATAAGGCATCAGCCTCCGGAGCTGGAGATTGTGGGTTCAAGTCCCACCTGGGTCGTCTTTGATGGGCTTTGTTTAAGTTGGCCGTTCGACGAATTCAAGGATGGTTTGTTCAAAGCAACGCCATGATGAGCGCAAGATCTGAATTAGCATAGAACCGACAAACTTCTGACAGCTGTGGTGGGTTTTTGTGTGCATCATTCTGTCCTGCCCGTGCATGCGCCCTATCAGGCTGAAATTACACAATGCACCCTGCGCAAGAGGCCCAGTGGCCTAAGGGGAAAAGGCCACTTTTTGCTTTTGCACCGGACCTACGACGGAGGCTTTGCGTACGAAAGCAGAGAGGCAGATTACACACAAAACAGGTGGGAAAGAGTCATGAACTATAAATGAATCTAGACATACAAAAACATCATTGATACGTTTGTTTTGACCATAGAACCAAAATGGCGGGCCCTAAATGTAAACAGCCTCATAGAGGCTATGTCGTAGGCTTGACTTTGAACCATAGGACATCAGCCCCCCACCTAGGGCGTGCTTGTTGAGCTAGCTCTAAGCCGATGCTGCAAAAAGTCAATGATAATTTGTTCAAAGAAACTCCACAGAACAACAAGTATACCTGTGCTTAGCGTTTCTGCAAAAGAGCCACGGTGATTCAATTAAGAGCGATATAAAATGGTTTGAATCCCACTACGGCATCTACAGGCCTGCAAAAAGTTCAATTTGGCCGAAGCATCAGCCTCTGATGCTGCAGAACGTGACGTCAAGTACTATGTGGGTTGCAGTAAATGGCCAGATATGAAGTGGTTGATAAAGAAAAGCAGCAGAAGCAAACAGAGTCAGAGAACCCTTGAACTCGTACTAAAGGGGAGAGGGCTCGTCCGGGATTTGAACCCGGGACCTCTCGCACCCTAAGCGAGAATCATACCCCTAGACCAACGAGCCTGACTGATGAAGCTTGGGACTACGTGCGTACACTTGTACAGTCGCCGAACCCTGGCTTCTAACAGAATGAGCGTTTGTCGTTAGGGAGCCATACTCCCTGGCATGCAGATGATTCTGAGTACGTTCTGCGAAGGAAATAAACACTTGCCATCTTGCTGAATTATAATTAGTAATTAGTATAGTAATATACATTATAATTAGTATTATTTAACTCATAACAATATCTTTTATTTTTTTATTTTTTAGATATCTTACTTTTTTTATTGTGTACATATATATATATATCGTCTGTTTGCATATGTTTCATTGTATTTTACAGAGTTGTTTACAAGTTCCAGTTCTATTATTGTTGCAATGTTTTACCCTTTACTCTAGTTTTAGGCCTAATAACGTCTGGCAAAGGCACTACCGATGAAAACTAGCCTTCGGGCTAATTTGGGTACATTTACATTCATGAATGTTGATTGATATACACTGTCCCTTTTCTAAATAAATAAAATCTTGGCTAACTTATAGTACAGATGAACACAAGCAGCAGCAAGGATTTCAAGAGCACAACAGTTTTGAGTTTGGCTCAGTGCTGCAAAGGAATGAGCCAACTGGCCGCTTGCTCTGAAGCCGCTGGGCTCGTCCGGGATTTGAACCCGGGTCACTGAACGCTGGCCTTTAACAGAACGGGCAGGCACTAGTTTTAATACAACACGTTTGTCGTTAGGGAGCCGCACTCCCTGGCAGGCATCGATTTTGAGTATGTTCTGTGAAGGAAGTAAACACTTGTTATCTGGCTGAATTTTAGTACAGATGAAGACAAACAGCCTTAAGGATTTCACAGCACTTTTGAGTTTGGCCCAACTGGCTGCTTGTTCTGAAACCGCTGGGCTCGTCCGGGATTTGAACCCGGGACCTCTCGCACCCAAAGCGAGAATCATACCCCTAGACCAACGAGCCTGGCAGATGAAGGATCGGGCTACTTGCGTACACTTGTGCAGTCACCGAACGCTGGCCTCTAACAGAATGGGCGGGCACTAGTTTTAATAGAAAGCGCTTGTCGTTAGGGAGCCGCACTCCCTGGCAGACAGCGATTCTGAGTAGGTTCTGTGCAAGGAAATAAACGCTTGTCGTCTGGCTGAATCTTGGCTCTGTTGTAGTACAGATGAACTCAAGCAGCAGTAAGGATTTCAAAACCACAACAGTTTTGAGTTTGGCTCAGTGCTGCAAAAGGACGGCCGCTTGTTCTGAAGCTGCTGGGCTCGTCCGGGATTTGAACCCGGGACCTCTCGCACCCAAAGCGAGAATCATACCCCTAGACCAACGAGCCTCGTCGGAAGGAAGCCTTTCGGGAGGGCGCCACAAATTCAGTGAAGTTCACCTCAAAGACGGAACCCGACCTGGCGTCGAGATACTAAAGTGTAGTTGTTTGAGCGTCAGAAACCACTTGAAGTCATATTACAGATCAAAGGCAGAGCTTGCCAGACAAGGCCTAGTGGCCTAATGGATAAGGCATCAGCCTCCGGAGCTGGAGATTGTGGGTTCAAGTCCCACCTGGGTCGTCTTTGATGGGCTTTGTTTAAGTTGGCCGTTCGACGAATTCAAGGATGGTTTGTTCAAAGCAACGCCATGATGAGCGCAAGATCTGAATTAGCATAGAACCGACAAACTTCTGACAGCTGTGGTGGGTTTTTGTGTGCATCATTCTGTCCTGCCCGTGCATGCGCCCTATCAGGCTGAAATTACACAATGCACCCTGCGCAAGAGGCCCAGTGGCCTAAGGGGAAAAGGCCACTTTTTGCTTTTGCACCGGACCTACGACGGAGGCTTTGCGTACGAAAGCAGAGAGGCAGATTACACACAAAACAGGTGGGAAAGAGTCATGAACTATAAATGAATCTAGACATACAAAAACATCATTGATACGTTTGTTTTGACCATAGAACCAAAATGGCGGGCCCTAAATGTAAACAGCCTCATAGAGGCTATGTCGTAGGCTTGACTTTGAACCATAGGACATCAGCCCCCCACCTAGGGCGTGCTTGTTGAGCTAGCTCTAAGCCGATGCTGCAAAAAGTCAATGATAATTTGTTCAAAGAAACTCCACAGAACAACAAGTATACCTGTGCTTAGCGTTTCTGCAAAAGAGCCACGGTGATTCAATTAAGAGCGATATAAAATGGTTTGAATCCCACTACGGCATCTACAGGCCTGCAAAAAGTTCAATTTGGCCGAAGCATCAGCCTCTGATGCTGCAGAACGTGACGTCAAGTACTATGTGGGTTGCAGTAAATGGCCAGATATGAAGTGGTTGATAAAGAAAAGCAGCAGAAGCAAACAGAGTCAGAGAACCCTTGAACTCGTACTAAAGGGGAGAGGGCTCGTCCGGGATTTGAACCCGGGACCTCTCGCACCCTAAGCGAGAATCATACCCCTAGACCAACGAGCCTGCCTGATGAAGCTTGGGACTACGTGCGTACACTTGTACAGTCGCCGAACCCTGGCTTCTAACAGAATGAGCGTTTGTCGTTAGGGAGCCATACTCCCTGGCATGCAGATGATTCTGAGTACGTTCTGCGAAGGAAATAAACACTTGCCATCTTGCTGAATTATAATTAGTAATTAGTATAGTAATATACATTATAATTAGTATTATTTAACTCATAACAATATCTTTTATTTTTTTATTTTTTAGATATCTTACTTTTTTTATTGTGTACATATATATATATATCGTCTGTTTGCATATGTTTCATTGTATTTTACAGAGTTGTTTACAAGTTCCAGTTCTATTATTGTTGCAATGTTTTACCCTTTACTCTAGTTTTAGGCCTAATAACGTCTGGCAAAGGCACTACCGATGAAAACTAGCCTTCGGGCTAATTTGGGTACATTTACATTCATGAATGTTGATTGATATACACTGTCCCTTTTCTAAATAAATAAAATCTTGGCTAACTTATAGTACAGATGAACACAAGCAGCAGGCTCGTCCGGGATTTGAACCCGGGACCTCTCGCACCCGAAGCGAGAATCATACCCCTAGACCAACGAGCCTGACTAACGAAGGCTTGGGCTACTTGCGCAGTCACTGAACGCTGGCCTTTAACAGAACGGGCAGGCACTAGTTTTAATACAACACGTTTGTCGTTAGGGAGCCGCACTCCCTGGCAGGCATCGATTTTGAGTATGTTCTGTGAAGGAAGTAAACACTTGTTATCTGGCTGAATTTTAGTACAGATGAAGGATTTCACAGCACTTTTGAGTTTGGCTCAGCGCTCCAAAGGAGGGAGCCAACTGGCTGCTTGTTCTGAAACTGCTGGGCTCGTCCGGGATTTGAACCCGGGACCTCTCGCACCCAAAGCGAGAATCATACCCCTAGACCAACGAGCCTGGCTGATGAAGGATCGGGCTACTTGCGTACACTTGTGCAGTCACCGAACGCTGGCCTCTAACAGAATGGGCGGGCACTTGTTTTAATAGAAAGCGCTTGTCGTTAGGGAGCCGCACTCCCTGGCAGACAGCGATTCTGAGTACGTTCTGTGCAAGGAAATAAACGCTTGTCGTCTGGCTGAATCTTGGCTCTGTTGTAGTACAGATGAACTCAAGCAGCAGTAAGGATTTCAAAACCACAACAGTTTTGAGTTTGGCTCAGTGCTGCAAAAGGACGGCCGCTTGTTCTGAAGCTGCTGGGCTCGTCCGGGATTTGAACCCGGGACCTCTCGCACCCAAAGCGAGAATCATACCCCTAGACCAACGAGCCTCGTCGGAAGGAAGCCTTTCGGGAGGGCGCCACAAATTCAGTGAAGTTCACCTCAAAGACGGAACCCGACCTGGCGTCGAGATACTAAAGTGTATTTGTTTGAGCGTCAGAAACCACTTGAAGTCATATTACAGATCAAAGGCAGAGCTTGCCAGACAAGGCCTAGTGGCCTAATGGATAAGGCATCAGCCTCCGGAGCTGGAGATTGTGGGTTCAAGTCCCACCTGGGTCGTCTTTGATGGGCTTTGTTTAAGTTGGCCGTTCGACGAATTCAAGGATGGTTTGTTCAAAGCAACGCCATGATGAGCGCAAGATCTGAATTAGCATAGAACCGACAAACTTCTGACAGCTGTGGTGGGTTTTTGTGTGCATCATTCTGTCCTGCCCGTGCATGCGCCCTATCAGGCTGAAATTACACAATGCACCCTGCGCAAGAGGCCCAGTGGCCTAAGGGGAAAAGGCCACTTTTTGCTTTTGCACCGGACCTACGACGGAGGCTTTGCGTACGAAAGCAGAGAGGCAGATTACACACAAAACAGGTGGGAAAGAGTCATGAACTATAAATGAATCTAGACATACAAAAACATCATTGATACGTTTGTTTTGACCATAGAACCAAAATGGCGGGCCCTAAATGTAAACAGCCTCATAGAGGCTATGTCGTAGGCTTGACTTTGAACCATAGGACATCAGCCCCCCACCTAGGGCGTGCTTGTTGAGCTAGCTCTAAGCCGATGCTGCAAAAAGTCAATGATAATTTGTTCAAAGAAACTCCACAGAACAACAAGTATACCTGTGCTTAGCGTTTCTGCAAAAGAGCCACGGTGATTCAATTAAGAGCGATATAAAATGGTTTGAATCCCACTACGGCATCTACAGGCCTGCAAAAAGTTCAATTTGGCCGAAGCATCAGCCTCTGATGCTGCAGAACGTGACGTCAAGTACTATGTGGGTTGCAGTAAATGGCCAGATATGAAGTGGTTGATAAAGAAAAGCAGCAGAAGCAAACAGAGTCAGAGAACCCTTGAACTCGTACTAAAGGGGAGAGGGCTCGTCCGGGATTTGAACCCGGGACCTCTCGCACCCTAAGCGAGAATCATACCCCTAGACCAACGAGCCTGCCTGATGAAGCTTGGGACTACGTGCGTACACTTGTACAGTCACCGAACCCTGGCTTCTAACAGAATGAGCGTTTGTCGTTAGGGAGCCATACTCCCTGGCATGCAGATGATTCTGAGTACGTTCTGCGAAGGAAATAAACACTTGCCATCTTGCTGAATTATAATTAGTAATTAGTATAGTAATATACATTATAATTAGTATTATTTAACTCATAACAATATCTTTTATTTTTTTATTTTTTAGATATCTTACTTTTTTTATTGTGTACATATATATATATATCGTCTGTTTGCATATGTTTCATTGTATTTTACAGAGTTGTTTACAAGTTCCAGTTCTATTATTGTTGCAATGTTTTACCCTTTACTCTAGTTTTAGGCCTAATAACGTCTGGCAAAGGCACTACCGATGAAAACTAGCCTTCGGGCTAATTTGGGTACATTTACATTCATGAATGTTGATTGATATACACTGTCCCTTTTCTAAATAAATAAAATCTTGGCTAACTTATAGTACAGATGAACACAAGCAGCAGCAAGGATTTCAAGAGCACAACAGTTTTGAGTTTGGCTCAGTGCTGCAAAGGAATGAGCCAACTGGCCGCTTGCTCTGAAGCCGCTGGGCTCGTCCGGGATTTGAACCCGGGACCTCTCGCACCCGAAGCGAGAATCATACCCCTAGACCAACGAGCCTGACTAACGAAGGCTTGGGCTACTTGCGCAGTCACTGAACGCTGGCCTTTAACAGAACGGGCAGGCACTAGTTTTAATACAACACGTTTGTCGTTAGGGAGCCGCACTCCCTGGCAGGCATCGATTTTGAGTATGTTCTGTGAAGGAAGTAAACACTTGTTATCTGGCTGAATTTTAGTACAGATGAAGACAAACAGCCTTAAGGATTTCACAGCACTTTTGAGTTTGGCTCAGCGCTCCAAAGGAGGGAGCCAACTGGCTGCTTGTTCTGAAACTGCTGGGCTCGTCCGGGATTTGAACCCGGGACCTCTCGCACCCAAAGCGAGAATCATACCCCTAGACCAACGAGCCTGGCTGATGAAGGATCGGGCTACTTGCGTACACTTGTGCAGTCACCGAACACTGGCCTCTAACAGAATGGGCGGGCACTAGTTTTAATACAACACGTTTGTCGTTAGGGAGCCGCACTCCCTGGCAGGCATCGATTTTGAGTATGTTCTGTGAAGGAAGTAAACACTTGTTATCTGGCTGAATTTTAGTACAGATGAAGACAAACAGCCTTAAGGATTTCACAGCACTTTTGAGTTTGGCTCAGCGCTCCAAAGGAGGGAGCCAACTGGCTGCTTGTTCTGAAACTGCTGGGCTCGTCCGGGATTTGAACCCGGGACCTCTCGCACCCAAAGCGAGAATCATACCCCTAGACCAACGAGCCTGGCTGATGAAGGATCAGGCTACTTGCGTACACTTGTGCAGTCACCGAACGCTGGCCTCTAACAGAATGGGCGGGCACTAGTTTTAATAGAAAGCGCTTGTCGTTAGGGAGCCGCACTCCCTGGCAGACAGCGATTCTGAGTACGTTCTGTGCAAGGAAATAAACGCTTGTCGTCTGGCTGAATCTTGGCTCTGTTGTAGTACAGATGAACTCAAGCAGCAGTAAGGATTTCAAAACCACAACAGTTTTGAGTTTGGCTCAGTGCTGCAAAAGGACGGCCGCTTGTTCTGAAGCTGCTGGGCTCGTCCGGGATTTGAACCCGGGACCTCTCGCACCCAAAGCGAGAATCATACCCCTAGACCAACGAGCCTCGTCGGAAGGAAGCCTTTCGGGAGGGCGCCACAAATTCAGTGAAGTTCACCTCAAAGACGGAACCCGACCTGGCGTCGAGATACTAAAGTGTAGTTGTTTGAGCGTCAGAAACCACTTGAAGTCATATTACAGATCAAAGGCAGAGCTTGCCAGACAAGGCCTAGTGGCCTAATGGATAAGGCATCAGCCTCCGGAGCTGGAGATTGTGGGTTCAAGTCCCACCTGGGTCGTCTTTGATGGGCTTTGTTTAAGTTGGCCGTTCGACGAATTCAAGGATGGTTTGTTCAAAGCAACGCCATGATGAGCGCAAGATCTGAATTAGCATAGAACCGACAAACTTCTGACAGCTGTGGTGGGTTTTTGTGTGCATCATTCTGTCCTGCCCGTGCATGCGCCCTATCAGGCTGAAATTACACAATGCACCCTGCGCAAGAGGCCCAGTGGCCTAAGGGGAAAAGGCCACTTTTTGCTTTTGCACCGGACCTACGACGGAGGCTTTGCGTACGAAAGCAGAGAGGCAGATTACACACAAAACAGGTGGGAAAGAGTCATGAACTATAAATGAATCTAGACATACAAAAACATCATTGATACGTTTGTTTTGACCATAGAACCAAAATGGCGGGCCCTAAATGTAAACAGCCTCATAGAGGCTATGTCGTAGGCTTGACTTTGAACCATAGGACATCAGCCCCCCACCTAGGGCGTGCTTGTTGAGCTAGCTCTAAGCCGATGCTGCAAAAAGTCAATGATAATTTGTTCAAAGAAACTCCACAGAACAACAAGTATACCTGTGCTTAGCGTTTCTGCAAAAGAGCCACGGTGATTCAATTAAGAGCGATATAAAATGGTTTGAATCCCACTACGGCATCTACAGGCCTGCAAAAAGTTCAATTTGGCCGAAGCATCAGCCTCTGATGCTGCAGAACGTGACGTCAAGTACTATGTGGGTTGCAGTAAATGGCCAGATATGAAGTGGTTGATAAAGAAAAGCAGCAGAAGCAAACAGAGTCAGAGAACCCTTGAACTCGTACTAAAGGGGAGAGGGCTCGTCCGGGATTTGAACCCGGGACCTCTCGCACCCTAAGCGAGAATCATACCCCTAGACCAACGAGCCTGCCTGATGAAGCTTGGGACTACGTGCGTACACTTGTACAGTCGCCGAACCCTGGCTTCTAACAGAATGAGCGTTTGTCGTTAGGGAGCCATACTCCCTGGCATGCAGATGATTCTGAGTACGTTCTGCGAAGGAAATAAACACTTGCCATCTTGCTGAATTATAATTAGTAATTAGTATAGTAATATACATTATAATTAGTATTATTTAACTCATAACAATATCTTTTATTTTTTTATTTTTTAGATATCTTACTTTTTTTATTGTGTACATATATATATATATCGTCTGTTTGCATATGTTTCATTGTATTTTACAGAGTTGTTTACAAGTTCCAGTTCTATTATTGTTGCAATGTTTTACCCTTTACTCTACTTTTAGGCCTAATAACGTCTGGCAAAGGCACTACCGATGAAAACTAGCCTTCGGGCTAATTTGGGTACATTTACATTCATGAATGTTGATTGATATACACTGTCCCTTTTCTAAATAAATAAAATCTTGGCTAACTTATAGTACAGATGAACACAAGCAGCAGCAAGGATTTCAAGAGCACAACAGTTTTGAGTTTGGCTCAGTGCTGCAAAGGAATGAGCCAACTGGCCGCTTGCTCTGAAGCCGCTGGGCTCGTCCGGGATTTGAACCCGGGACCTCTCGCACCCGAAGCGAGAATCATACCCCTAGACCAACGAGCCTGACTAACGAAGGCTTGGGCTACTTGCGCAGTCACTGAACGCTGGCCTTTAACAGAATGGGCGGGCACTAGTTTTAATACAACACGTTTGTCGTTAGGGAGCCGCACTCCCTGGCAGGCATCGATTTTGAGTATGTTCTGTGAAGGAAGTAAACACTTGTTATCTGGCTGAATTTTAGTACAGATGAAGACAAACAGCCTTAAGGATTTCACAGCACTTTTGAGTTTGGCTCAGCGCTCCAAAGGAGGGAGCCAACTGGCTGCTTGTTCTGAAACTGCTGGGCTCGTCCGGGATTTGAACCCAGGACCTCTCGCACCCAAAGCGAGAATCATACCCCTAGACCAACGAGCCTGGCTGATGAAGGATCAGGCTACTTGCGTACACTTGTGCAGTCACCGAACGCTGGCCTCTAACAGAATGGGCGGGCACTAGTTTTAATAGAAAGCGCTTGTCGTTAGGGAGCCGCACTCCCTGGCAGACAGCGATTCTGAGTACGTTCTGTGCAAGGAAATAAACGCTTGTCGTCTGGCTGAATCTTGGCTCTGTTGTAGTACAGATGAACTCAAGCAGCAGTAAGGATTTAAAAACCACAACAGTTTTGAGTTTGGCTCAGTGCTGCAAAAGGACGGCCGCTTGTTCTGAAGCTGCTGGGCTCGTCCGGGATTTGAACCCGGGACCTCTCGCACCCAAAGCGAGAATCATACCCCTAGACCAACGAGCCTCGTCGGAAGGAAGCCTTTCGGGAGGGCGCCACAAATTCAGTGAAGTTCACCTCAAAGACGGAACCCGACCTGGCGTCGAGATACTAAAGTGTAGTTGTTTGAGCGTCAGAAACCACTTGAAGTCATATTACAGATCAAAGGCAGAGCTTGCCAGACAAGGCCTAGTGGCCTAATGGATAAGGCATCAGCCTCCGGAGCTGGAGATTGTGGGTTCAAGTCCCACCTGGGTCGTCTTTGATGGGCTTTGTTTAAGTTGGCCGTTCAACGAATTCAAGGATGGTTTGTTCAAAGCAACGCCATGATGAGCGCAAGATCTGAATTAGCATAGAACCGACAAACTTCTGACAGCTGTGGTGGGTTTTTGTGTGCATCATTCTGTCCTGCCCGTGCATGCGCCCTATCAGGCTGAAATTACACAATGCACCCTGCGCAAGAGGCCCAGTGGCCTAAGGGGAAAAGGCCACTTTTTGCTTTTGCACCGGACCTACGACGGAGGCTTTGCGTACGAAAGCAGAGAGGCAGATTACACACAAAACAGGTGGGAAAGAGTCATGAACTATAAATGAATCTAGACATACAAAAACATCATTGATACGTTTGCTTTGACCATAGAACCAAAATGGCGGGCCCTAAATGTAAACAGCCTCATAGAGGCTATGTCGTAGGCTTGACTTTGAACCATAGGACATCAGCCCCCCACCTAGGGCGTGCTTGTTGAGCTAGCTCTAAGCCGATGCTGCAAAAAGTCAATGATAATTTGTTCAAAGAAACTCCACAGAACAACAAGTATACCTGTGCTTAGCGTTTCTGCAAAAGAGCCACGGTGATTCAATTAAGAGCGATATAAAATGGTTTGAATCCCACTACGGCATCTACAGGCCTGCAAAAAGTTCAATTTGGCCGAAGCATCAGCCTCTGATGCTGCAGAACGTGACGTCAAGTACTATGTGGGTTGCAGTAAATGGCCAGATATGAAGTGGTTGATAAAGAAAAGCAGCAGAAGCAAACAGAGTCAGAGAACCCTTGAACTCGTACTAAAGGGGAGAGGGCTCGTCCGGGATTTGAACCCGGGACCTCTCGCACCCTAAGCGAGAATCATACCCCTAGACCAACGAGCCTGACTGATGAAGCTTGGGACTACGTGCGTACACTTGTACAGTCGCCGAACCCTGGCTTCTAACAGAATGAGTGTTTGTCGTTCGGGAGCCATACTCCCTGGCATGCAGATGATTCTGAGTACGTTCTGCGAAGGAAATAAACACTTGCCATCTTGCTGAATTATAATTAGTAATTAGTATAGTAATATACATTATAATTAGTATTATTTAACTCATAACAATATCTTTTATTTTTTTATTTTTTAGATATCTTACTTTTTTTATTGTGTACATATATATATATATCGTCTGTTTGCATATGTTTCATTGTATTTTACAGAGTTGTTTACAAGTTCCAGTTCTATTATTGTTGCAATGTTTTACCCTTTACTCTAGTTTTAGGCCTAATAACGTCTGGCAAAGGCACTACCGATGAAAACTAGCCTTCGGGCTAATTTGGGTACATTTACATTCATGAATGTTGATTGATATACACTGTCCCTTTTCTAAATAAATAAAATCTTGGCTAACTTATAGTACAGATGAACACAAGCAGCAGCAAGGATTTCAAGAGCACAACAGTTTTGAGTTTGGCTCAGTGCTGCAAAGGAATGAGCCAACTGGCCGCTTGCTCTGAAGCCGCTGGGCTCGTTCGGGATTTGAACCCGGGACCTCTCGCACCCGAAGCGAGAATCATACCCCTAGACCAACGAGCCTGACTAACGAAGGCTTGGGCTACTTGCGCAGTCACTGAACGCTGGCCTTTAACAGAACGGGCAGGCACTAGTTTTAATACAACACGTTTGTCGTTAGGGAGCCGCACTCCCTGGCAGGCATCGATTTTGAGTATGTTCTGTGAAGGAAGTAAACACTTGTTATCTGGCTGAATTTTAGTACAGATGAAGACAAACAGCCTTAAGGATTTCACAGCACTTTTGAGTTTGGCTCAGCGCTCCAAAGGAGGGAGCCAACTGGCTGCTTGTTCTGAAACTGCTGGGCTCGTCCGGGATTTGAACCCGGGACCTCTCGCACCCAAAGCGAGAATCATACCCCTAGACCAACGAGCCTGGCTGATGAAGGATCGGGCTACTTGCGTACACTTGTGCAGTCACCGAACGCTGGCCTCTAACAGAATGGGCAGGCACTAGTTTTAATACAACACGTTTGTCGTTAGGGAGCCGCACTCCCTGGCAGGCATCGATTTTGAGTATGTTCTGTGAAGGAAGTAAACACTTGTTATCTGGCTGAATTTTAGTACAGATGAAGACAAACAGCCTTAAAATTAGGATTTCACAGCACTTTTGAGTTTGGCTCAGCGCTCCAAAGGAGGGAGCCAACTGGCTGCTTGTTCTGAAACTGCTGGGCTCGTCCGGGATTTGAACCCGGGACCTCTCGCACCCAAAGCGAGAATCATACCCCTAGACCAACGAGCCTGGCTGATGAAGGATCGGGCTACTTGCGTACACTTGTGCAGTCACCGAACGCTGGCCTCTAACAGAATGGGCGGGCACTAGTTTTAATAGAAAGCGCTTGTCGTTAGGGAGCCGCACTCCCTGGCAGACAGCGATTCTGAGTACGTTCTGTGCAAGGAAATAAACGCTTGTCGTCTGGCTGAATCTTGGCTCTGTTGTAGTACAGATGAACTCAAGCAGCAGTAAGGATTTCAAAACCACAACAGTTTTGAGTTTGGCTCAGTGCTGCAAAAGGACGGCCGTTTGTTCTGAAGCTGCTGGGCTCGTCCGGGATTTGAACCCGGGACCTCTCGCACCCAAAGCGAGAATCATACCCCTAGACCAACGAGCCTCGTCGGAAGGAAGCCTTTCGGGAGGGCGCCACAAATTCAGTGAAGTTCACCTCAAAGACGGAACCCGACCTGGCGTCGAGATACTAAAGTGTAGTTGTTTGAGCGTCAGAAACCACTTCAAGTCATATTACAGATCAAAGGCAGAGCTTGCCAGACAAGGCCTAGTGGCCTAATGGATAAGGCATCAGCCTCCGGAGCTGGAGATTGTGGGTTCAAGTCCCACCTGGGTCGTCTTTGATGGGCTTTGTTTAAGTTGGCCGTTCGACGAATTCAAGGATGGTTTGTTCAAAGCAACGCCATGATGAGCGCAAGATCTGAATTAGCATAGAACCGACAAACTTCTGACAGCTGTGGTGGGTTTTTGTGTGCATCATTCTGTCCTGCCCGTGCATGCGCCCTATCAGGCTGAAATTACACAATGCACCCTGCGCAAGAGGCCCAGTGGCCTAAGGGGAAAAGGCCACTTTTTGCTTTTGCACCGGACCTACGACGGAGGCTTTGCGTACGAAAGCAGAGAGGCAGATTACACACAAAACAGGTGGGAAAGAGTCATGAACTATAAATGAATCTAGACATACAAAAACATCATTGATACGTTTGTTTTGACCATAGAACCAAAATGGCGGGCCCTAAATGTAAACAGCCTCATAGAGGCTATGTCGTAGGCTTGACTTTGAACCATAGGACATCAGCCCCCCACCTAGGGCGTGCTTGTTGAGCTAGCTCTAAGCCGATGCTGCAAAAAGTCAATGATAATTTGTTCAAAGAAACTCCACAGAACAACAAGTATACCTGTGCTTAGCGTTTCTGCAAAAGAGCCACGGTGATTCAATTAAGAGCGATATAAAATGGTTTGAATCCCACTACGGCATCTACAGGCCTGCAAAAAGTTCAATTTGGCCGAAGCATCAGCCTCTGATGCTGCAGAACGTGACGTCAAGTACTATGTGGGTTGCAGTAAATGGCCAGATATGAAGTGGTTGATAAAGAAAAGCAGCAGAAGCAAACAGAGTCAGAGAACCCTTGAACTCGTACTAAAGGGGAGAGGGCTCGTCCGGGATTTGAACCCGGGACCTCTCGCACCCTAAGCGAGAATCATACCCCTAGACCAACGAGCCTGCCTGATGAAGCTTGGGACTACGTGCGTACACTTGTACAGTCGCCGAACCCTGGCTTCTAACAGAATGAGCGTTTGTCGTTAGGGAGCCATACTCCCTGGCATGCAGATGATTCTGAGTACGTTCTGCGAAGGAAATAAACACTTGCCATCTTGCTGAATTATAATTAGTAATTAGTATAGTAATATACATTATAATTAGTATTATTTAACTCATAACAATATCTTTTATTTTTTTATTTTTTAGATATCTTACTTTTTTTATTGTGTACATATATATATATATCGTCTGTTTGCATATGTTTCATTGTATTTTACAGAGTTGTTTACAAGTTCCAGTTCTATTATTGTTGCAATGTTTTACCCTTTACTCTAGTTTTAGGCCTAATAACGTCTGGCAAAGGCACTACCGATGAAAACTAGCCTTCGGGCTAATTTGGGTACATTTACATTCATGAATGTTGATTGATATACACTGTCCCTTTTCTAAATAAATAAAATCTTGGCTAACTTATAGTACAGATGAACACAAGCAGCAGCAAGGATTTCAAGAGCACAACAGTTTTGAGTTTGGCTCAGTGCTGCAAAGGAATGAGCCAACTGGCCGCTTGCTCTGAAGCCGCTGGGCTCGTCCGGGATTTGAACCCGGGACCTCTCGCACCCGAAGCGAGAATCATACCCCTAGACCAACGAGCCTGACTAACGAAGGCTTGGGCTACTTGCGCAGTCACTGAACGCTGGCCTTTAACAGAACGGGCAGGCACTAGTTTTAATACAACACGTTTGTCGTTAGGGAGCCGCACTCCCTGGCAGGCATCGATTTTGAGTATGTTCTGTGAAGGAAGTAAACACTTGTTACCTGGCTGAATTTTAGTACAGATGAAGACAAACAGCCTTAAGGATTTCACAGCACTTTTGAGTTTGGCTCAGCGCTCCAAAGGAGGGAGCCAACTGGCTGCTTGTTCTGAAACTGCTGGGCTCATCCGGGATTTGAACCCGGGACCTCTCGCACCCAAAGCGAGAATCATACCCCTAGACCAACGAGCCTGGCTGATGAAGGATCGGGCTACTTGCGTACACTTGTGCAGTCACCGAACGCTGGCCTCTAACAGAATGGGCGGGCACTAGTTTTAATACAACACGTTTGTCGTTAGGGAGCCGCACTCCCTGGCAGGCATCGATTTTGAGTATGTTCTGTGAAGGAAGTAAACACTTGTTATCTGGCTGAATTTTAGTACAGATGAAGACAAACAGCCTTAAGGATTTCACAGCACTTTTGAGTTTGGCTCAGCGCTCCAAAGGAGGGAGCCAACTGGCTGCTTGTTCTGAAACTGCTGGGCTCGTCCGGGATTTGAACCCGGGACCTCTCGCACCCAAAGCGAGAATCATACCCCTAGACCAACGAGCCTGGCTGATGAAGGATCGGGCTACTTGCGTACACTTGTGCAGTCACCGAACGCTGGCCTCTAACAGAATGGGCGGGCACTAGTTTTAATAGAAAGCGCTTGTCGTTAGGGAGCCGCACTCCCTGGCAGACAGCGATTCTGAGTACGTTCTGTGCAAGGAAATAAACGCTTGTCGTCTGGCTGAATCTTGGCTCTGTTGTAGTACAGATGAACTCAAGCAGCAGTAAGGATTTCAAAACCACAACAGTTTTGAGTTTGGCTCAGTGTTGCAAAAGGACGGCCGCTTGTTCTGAAGCTGCTGGGCTCGTCCGGGATTTGAACCCGGGACCTCTCGCACCCAAAGCGAGAATCATACCCCTAGACCAACGAGCCTCGTCGGAAGGAAGCCTTTCGGGAGGGCGCCACAAATTCAGTGAAGTTCACCTCAAAGACGGAACCCGACCTGGCGTCGAGATACTAAAGTGTAGTTTTTTGAGCGTCAGAAACCACTTGAAGTCATATTACAGATCAAAGGCAGAGCTTGCCAGACAAGGCCTAGTGGCCTAATGGATAAGGCATCAGCCTCCGGAGCTGGAGATTGTGGGTTCAAGTCCCACCTGGGTCGTCTTTGATGGGCTTTGTTTAAGTTGGCCGTTCAACGAATTCAAGGATGGTTTGTTCAAAGCAACGCCATGATGAGCGCAAGATCTGAATTAGCATAGAACCGACAAACTTCTGACAGCTGTGGTGGGTTTTTGTGTGCATCATTCTGTCCTGCCCGTGCATGCGCCCTATCAGGCTGAAATTACACAATGCACCCTGCGCAAGAGGCCCAGTGGCCTAAGGGGAAAAGGCCACTTTTTGCTTTTGCACCGGACCTACGACGGAGGCTTTGCGTACGAAAGCAGAGAGGCAGATTACACACAAAACAGGTGGGAAAGAGTCATGAACTATAAATGAATCTAGACATACAAAAACATCATTGATACGTTTGCTTTGACCATAGAACCAAAATGGCGGGCCCTAAATGTAAACAGCCTCATAGAGGCTATGTCGTAGGCTTGACTTTGAACCATAGGACATCAGCCCCCCACCTAGGGCGTGCTTGTTGAGCTAGCTCTAAGCCGATGCTGCAAAAAGTCAATGATAATTTGTTCAAAGAAACTCCACAGAACAACAAGTATACCTGTGCTTAGCGTTTCTGCAAAAGAGCCACGGTGATTCAATTAAGAGCGATATAAAATGGTTTGAATCCCACTACGGCATCTACAGGCCTGCAAAAAGTTCAATTTGGCCGAAGCATCAGCCTCTGATGCTGCAGAACGTGACGTCAAGTACTATGTGGGTTGCAGTAAATGGCCAGATATGAAGTGGTTGATAAAGAAAAGCAGCAGAAGCAAACAGAGTCAGAGAACCCTTGAACTCGTACTAAAGGGGAGAGGGCTCGTCCGGGATTTGAACCCGGGACCTCTCGCACCCTAAGCGAGAATCATACCCCTAGACCAACGAGCCTGACTGATGAAGCTTGGGACTACGTGCGTACACTTGTACAGTCGCCGAACCCTGGCTTCTAACAGAATGAGCGTTTGTCGTTCGGGAGCCATACTCCCTGGCATGCAGATGATTCTGAGTACGTTCTGCGAAGGAAATAAACACTTGCCATCTTGCTGAATTATAATTAGTAATTAGTATAGTAATATACATTATAATTAGTATTATTTAACTCATAACAATATCTTTTATTTTTTTATTTTTTAGATATCTTACTTTTTTTATTGTGTACATATATATATATATCGTCTGTTTGCATATGTTTCATTGTATTTTACAGAGTTGTTTACAAGTTCCAGTTCTATTATTGTTGCAATGTTTTACCCTTTACTCTAGTTTTAGGCCTAATAACGTCTGGCAAAGGCACTACCGATGAAAACTAGCCTTCGGGCTAATTTGGGTACATTTACATTCATGAATGTTGATTGATATACACTGTCCCTTTTCTAAATAAATAAAATCTTGGCTAACTTATAGTACAGATGAACACAAGCAGCAGCAAGGATTTCAAGAGCACAACAGTTTTGAGTTTGGCTCAGTGCTGCAAAGGAATGAGCCAACTGGCCGCTTGCTCTGAAGCCGCTGGGCTTCAGTTGTGTACATATATATATATATGTATTGTGTACATATATATATATATATGTATTATATATGTATTGTGTACATATATATATATATCGTCTGTTTGCATATGTTTCATTGTATTTTACAGAGTTGTTTACAAGTTCCAGTTCTATTATTGTTGCAATGTTTTACCCTTTACTCTAGTTTTAGGCCTAATAACGTCTGGCAAAGGCACTACCGATGAAAACTAGCCTTCGGGCTAATTTGGGTACATTTACATTCATGAATGTTGATTGATATACACTGTCCCTTTTCTAAATAAATAAAATCTTGGCTAACTTATAGTACAGATGAACACAAGCAGCAGCAAGGATTTCAAGAGCACAACAGTTTTGAGTTTGGCTCAGTGCTGCAAAGGAATGAGCCAACTGGCCGCTTGCTCTGAAGCCGCTGGGCTCGTCCGGGATTTGAACCCGGGACCTCTCGCACCCAAAGCGAGAATCATACCCCTAGACCAACGAGCCTGGCTGATGAAGGATCGGGCTACTTGCGTACACTTGTGCAGTCACCGAACGCTGGCCTCTAACAGAATGGGCGGGCACTAGTTTTAATAGAAAGCGCTTGTCGTTAGGGAGCCGCACTCCCTGGCAGACAGCGATTCTGAGTACGTTCTGTGCAAGGAAATAAACGCTTGTCGTCTGGCTGAATCTTGGCTCTGTTGTAGTACAGATGAACTCAAGCAGCAGTAAGGATTTCAAAACCACAACAGTTTTGAGTTTGGCTCAGTGCTGCAAAAGGACGGCCGCTTGTTCTGAAGCTGCTGGGCTCGTCCGGGATTTGAACCCGGGACCTCTCGCACCCAAAGCGAGAATCATACCCCTAGACCAACGAGCCTCGTCGGAAGGAAGCCTTTCGGGAGGGCGCCACAAATTCAGTGAAGTTCACCTCAAAGACGGAACCCGACCTGGCGTCGAGATACTAAAGTGTAGTTGTTTGAGCGTCAGAAACCACTTGAAGTCATATTACAGATCAAAGGCAGAGCTTGCCAGACAAGGCCTAGTGGCCTAATGGATAAGGCATCAGCCTCCGGAGCTGGAGATTGTGGGTTCAAGTCCCACCTGGGTCGTCTTTGATGGGCTTTGTTTAAGTTGGCCGTTCGACGAATTCAAGGATGGTTTGTTCAAAGCAACGCCATGATGAGCGCAAGATCTGAATTAGCATAGAACCGACAAACTTCTGACAGCTGTGGTGGGTTTTTGTGTGCATCATTCTGTCCTGCCCGTGCATGCGCCCTATCAGGCTGAAATTACACAATGCACCCTGCGCAAGAGGCCCAGTGGCCTAATGGGAAAAGGCCACTTTTTGCTTTTGCACCGGACCTACGACGGAGGCTTTGCGTACGAAAGCAGAGAGGCAGATTACACACAAAACAGGTGGGAAAGAGTCATGAACTATAAATGAATCTAGACATACAAAAACATCATTGATACGTTTGTTTTGACCATAGAACCAAAATGGCGGGCCCTAAATGTAAACAGCCTCATAGAGGCTATGTCGTAGGCTTGACTTTGAACCATAGGACATCAGCCCCCCACCTAGGGCGTGCTTGTTGAGCTAGCTCTAAGCCGATGCTGCAAAAAGTCAATGATAATTTGTTCAAAGAAACTCCACAGAACAACAAGTATACCTGTGCTTAGCGTTTCTGCAAAAGAGCCACGGTGATTCAATTAAGAGCGATATAAAATGGTTTGAATCCCACTACGGCATCTACAGGCCTGCAAAAAGTTCAATTTGGCCGAAGCATCAGCCTCTGATGCTGCAGAACGTGACGTCAAGTACTATGTGGGTTGCAGTAAATGGCCAGATATGAAGTGGTTGATAAAGAAAAGCAGCAGAAGCAAACAGAGTCAGAGAACCCTTGAACTCGTACTAAAGGGGAGAGGGCTCGTCCGGGATTTGAACCCGGGACCTCTCGCACCCTAAGCGAGAATCATACCCCTAGACCAACGAGCCTGACTGATGAAGCTTGGGACTACGTGCATACACTTGTACAGTCGCCGAACCCTGGCTTCTAACAGAATGAGCGTTTGTCGTTCGGGAGCCATACTCCCTGGCATGCAGATGATTCTGAGTACGTTCTGCGAAGGAAATAAACACTTGCCATCTTGCTGAATTATAATTAGTAATTAGTATAGTAATATACATTATAATTAGTATTATTTAACTCATAACAATATCTTTTATTTTTTTATTTTTTAGATATCTTACTTTTTTTATTGTGTACATATATATATATATCGTCTGTTTGCATATGTTTCATTGTATTTTACAGAGTTGTTTACAAGTTCCAGTTCTATTATTGTTGCAATGTTTTACCCTTTACTCTAGTTTTAGGCCTAATAACGTCTGGCAAAGGCACTACCGATGAAAACTAGCCTTCGGGCTAATTTGGGTACATTTACATTCATGAATGTTGATTGATATACACTGTCCCTTTTCTAAATAAATAAAATCTTGGCTAACTTATAGTACAGATGAACACAAGCAGCAGCAAGGATTTCAAGAGCACAACAGTTTTGAGTTTGGCTCAGTGCTGCAAAGGAATGAGCCAACTGGCCGCTTGCTCTGAAGCCGCTGGGCTTCAGTTGTGTACATATATATATATATGTATTGTGTACATATATATATATATATGTATTATATATGTATTGTGTACATATATATATATATCGTCTGTTTGCATATGTTTCATTGTATTTTACAGAGTTGTTTACAAGTTCCAGTTCTATTATTGTTGCAATGTTTTACCCTTTACTCTAGTTTTAGGCCTAATAACGTCTGGCAAAGGCACTACCGATGAAAACTAGCCTTCGGGCTAATTTGGGTACATTTACATTCATGAATGTTGATTGATATACACTGTCCCTTTTCTAAATAAATAAAATCTTGGCTAACTTATAGTACAGATGAACACAAGCAGCAGCAAGGATTTCAAGAGCACAACAGTTTTGAGTTTGGCTCAGTGCTGCAAAGGAATGAGCCAACTGGCCGCTTGCTCTGAAGCCGCTGGGCTCGTCCGGGATTTGAACCCGGGACCTCTCGCACCCGAAGCGAGAATCATACCCCTAGACCAACGAGCCTGACTAACGAAGGCTTGGGCTACTTGCGCAGTCACTGAACGCTGGCCTTTAACAGAACGGGCAGGCACTAGTTTTAATACAACACGTTTGTCGTTAGGGAGCCGCACTCCCTGGCAGGCATCGATTTTGAGTATGTTCTGTGAAGGAAGTAAACACTTGTTATCTGGCTGAATTTTAGTACAGATGAAGACAAACAGCCTTAAGGATTTCACAGCACTTTTGAGTTTGGCTCAGCGCTCCAAAGGAGGGAGCCAACTGGCTGCTTGTTCTGAAACTGCTGGGCTCGTCCGGGATTTGAACCCGGGACCTCTCGCACCCAAAGCGAGAATCATACCTCTAGACCAACGAGCCTGGCTGATGAAGGATCGGGCTACTTGCGTACACTTGTGCAGTCACCGAACGCTGGCCTCTAACAGAATGGGCGGGCACTAGTTTTAATACAACACGTTTGTCGTTAGGGAGCCGCACTCCCTGGCAGGCATCGATTTTGAGTATGTTCTGTGAAGGAAGTAAACACTTGTTATCTGGCTGAATTTTAGTACAGATGAAGACAAACAGCCTTAAGGATTTCACAGCACTTTTGAGTTTGGCTCAGCGCTCCAAAGGAGGGAGCCAACTGGCTGCTTGTTCTGAAACTGCTGGGCTCGTCCGGGATTTGAACCCGGGACCTCTCGCACCCAAAGCGAGAATCATACCCCTAGACCAACGAGCCTGGCTGATGAAGGATCGGGCTACTTGCGTACACTTGTGCAGTCACCGAACGCTGGCCTCTAACAGAATGGGCGGGCACTAGTTTTAATAGAAAGCGCTTGTCGTTAGGGAGCCGCACTCCCTGGCAGACAGCGATTCTGAGTACGTTCTGTGCAAGGAAATAAACGCTTGTCGTCTGGCTGAATCTTGGCTCTGTTGTAGTACAGATGAACTCAAGCAGCAGTAAGGATTTCAAAACCACAACAGTTTTGAGTTTGGCTCAGTGCTGCAAAAGGACGGCCGCTTGTTCTGAAGCTGCTGGGCTCGTCCGGGATTTGAACCCGGGACCTCTCGCACCCAAAGCGAGAATCATACCCCTAGACCAACGAGCCTCGTCGGAAGGAAGCCTTTCGGGAGGGCGCCACAAATTCAGTGAAGTTCACCTCAAAGACGGAACCCGACCTGGCGTCGAGATACTAAAGTGTAGTTGTTTGAGCGTCAGAAACCACTTGAAGTCATATTACAGATCAAAGGCAGAGCTTGCCAGACAAGGCCTAGTGGCCTAATGGATAAGGCATCAGCCTCCGGAGCTGGAGATTGTGGGTTCAAGTCCCACCTGGGTCGTCTTTGATGGGCTTTGTTTAAGTTGGCCGTTCGACGAATTCAAGGATGGTTTGTTCAAAGCAACGCCATGATGAGCGCAAGATCTGAATTAGCATAGAACCGACAAACTTCTGACAGCTGTGGTGGGTTTTTGTGTGCATCATTCTGTCCTGCCCGTGCATGCGCCCTATCAGGCTGAAATTACACAATGCACCCTGCGCAAGAGGCCCAGTGGCCTAAGGGGAAAAGGCCACTTTTTGCTTTTGCACCGGACCTACGACGGAGGCTTTGCGTACGAAAGCAGAGAGGCAGATTACACACAAAACAGGTGGGAAAGAGTCATGAACTATAAATGAATCTAGACATACAAAAACATCATTGATACGTTTGTTTTGACCATAGAACCAAAATGGCGGGCCCTAAATGTAAACAGCCTCATAGAGGCTATGTCGTAGGCTTGACTTTGAACCATAGGACATCAGCCCCCCACCTAGGGCGTGCTTGTTGAGCTAGCTCTAAGCCGATGCTGCAAAAAGTCAATGATAATTTGTTCAAAGAAACTCCACAGAACAACAAGTATACCTGTGCTTAGCGTTTCTGCAAAAGAGCCACGGTGATTCAATTAAGAGCGATATAAAATGGTTTGAATCCCACTACGGCATCTACAGGCCTGCAAAAAGTTCAATTTGGCCGAAGCATCAGCCTCTGATGCTGCAGAACGTGACGTCAAGTACTATGTGGGTTGCAGTAAATGGCCAGATATGAAGTGGTTGATAAAGAAAAGCAGCAGAAGCAAACAGAGTCAGAGAACCCTTGAACTCGTACTAAAGGGGAGAGGGCTCGTCCGGGATTTGAACCCGGGACCTCTCGCACCCTAAGCGAGAATCATACCCCTAGACCAACGAGCCTGACTGATGAAGCTTGGGACTACGTGCGTACACTTGTACAGTCGCCGAACCCTGGCTTCTAACAGAATGAGCGTTTGTCGTTCGGGAGCCATACTCCCTGGCATGCAGATGATTCTGAGTACGTTCTGCGAAGGAAATAAACACTTGCCATCTTGCTGAATTATAATTAGTAATTAGTATAGTAATATACATTATAATTAGTATTATTTAACTCATAACAATATCTTTTATTTTTTTATTTTTTAGATATCTTACTTTTTTTATTGTGTACATATATATATATATCGTCTGTTTGCATATGTTTCATTGTATTTTACAGAGTTGTTTACAAGTTCCAGTTCTATTATTGTTGCAATGTTTTACCCTTTACTCTAGTTTTAGGCCTAATAACGTCTGGCAAAGGCACTACCGATGAAAACTAGCCTTCGGGCTAATTTGGGTACATTTACATTCATGAATGTTGATTGATATACACTGTCCCTTTTCTAAATAAATAAAATCTTGGCTAACTTATAGTACAGATGAACACAAGCAGCAGCAAGGATTTCAAGAGCACAACAGTTTTGAGTTTGGCTCAGTGCTGCAAAGGAATGAGCCAACTGGCCGCTTGCTCTGAAGCCGCTGGGCTCGTCCGGGATTTGAACCCGGGACCTCTCGCACCCGAAGCGAGAATCATACCCCTAGACCAACGAGCCTGACTAACGAAGGCTTGGGCTACTTGCGCAGTCACTGAACGCTGGCCTTTAACAGAACGGGCAGGCACTAGTTTTAATACAACACGTTTGTCGTTAGGGAGCCGCACTCCCTGGCAGGCATCGATTTTGAGTATGTTCTGTGAAGGAAGTAAACACTTGTTATCTGGCTGAATTTTAGTACAGATGAAGACAAACAGCCTTAAGGATTTCACAGCGCTCCTAACGGAGGTAGCCAACTGGCTGCTTGTTCTGAAACTGCTGGGCTCGTCCGGGATTTGAACCCGGGACCTCTCGCACCCAAAGCGAGAATCATACCCCTAGACCAACGAGCCTGGCTGATGAAGGATCGGGCTACTTGCGTACACTTGTGCAGTCACCGAACGCTGGCCTCTAACAGAATGGGCGGGCCCTAGTTTTAATACAACACGTTTGTCGTTAGGGAGCCGCACTCCCTGGCAGGCATCGATTTTGAGTATGTTCTGTGAAGGAAGTAAACACTTGTTATCTGGCTGAATTTTAGTACAGATGAAGACAAACAGCCTTAAGGATTTCACAGCACTTTTGAGTTTGGCTCAGCGCTCCAACGGAGGGAGCTAACTGGCTGCTTGTTCTGAAACTGCTGGGCTCGTCCGGGATTTGAACCCGGGACCTCTCGCACCCAAAGCGAGAATCATACCCCTAGACCAACGAGCCTGGCAGATGAAGGGTCGGGCTACTTGCGTACACTTGTGCAGTCACCGAACGCTGGCCTCTAACAGAATGGGCGGGCACTAGTTTTAATAGAAAGCGCTTGTCGTTAGGGAGCCGCACTCCCTGGCAGACAGCGATTCTGAGTACGTTCTGTGCAAGGAAATAAACGCTTGTCGTCTGGCTGAATCTTGGCTCTGTTGTAGTACAGATGAACTCAAGCAGCAGTAAGGATTTCAAAACCACAACAGTTTTGAGTTTGGCTCAGTGCTGCAAAAGGACGGCCGCTTGTTCTGAAGCTGCTGGGCTCGTCCGGGATTTGAACCCGGGACCTCTCGCACCCAAAGCGAGAATCATACCCCTAGACCAACGAGCCTCGTCGGAAGGAAGCCTTTCGGGAGGGCGCCACAAATTCAGTGAAGTTCACCTCAAAGACGGAACCCGACCTGGCGTCGAGATACTAAAGTGTAGTTGTTTGAGCGTCAGAAACCACTTCAAGTCATATTACAGATCAAAGGCAGAGCTTGCCAGACAAGGCCTAGTGGCCTAATGGATAAGGCATCAGCCTCCGGAGCTGGAGATTGTGGGTTCAAGTCCCACCTGGGTCGTCTTTGATGGGCTTTGTTTAAGTTGGCCGTTCGACGAATTCAAGGATGGTTTGTTCAAAGCAACGCCATGATGAGCGCAAGATCTGAATTAGCATAGAACCGACAAACTTCTGACAGCTGTGGTGGGTTTTTGTGTGCATCATTCTGTCCTGCCCGTGCATGCGCCCTATCAGGCTGAAATTACACAATGCACCCTGCGCAAGAGGCCCAGTGGCCTAAGGGGAAAAGGCCACTTTTTGCTTTTGCACCGGACCTACGACGGAGGCTTTGCGTACGAAAGCAGAGAGGCAGATTACACACAAAACAGGTGGGAAAGAGTCATGAACTATAAATGAATCTAGACATACAAAAACATCATTGATACGTTTGTTTTGACCATAGAACCAAAATGGCGGGCCCTAAATGTAAACAGCCTCATAGAGGCTATGTCGTAGGCTTGACTTTGAACCATAGGACATCAGCCCCCCACCTAGGGCGTGCTTGTTGAGCTAGCTCTAAGCCGATGCTGCAAAAAGTCAATGATAATTTGTTCAAAGAAACTCCACAGAACAACAAGTATACCTGTGCTTAGCGTTTCTGCAAAAGAGCCACGGTGATTCAATTAAGAGCGATATAAAATGGTTTGAATCCCACTACGGCATCTACAGGCCTGCAAAAAGTTCAATTTGGCCGAAGCATCAGCCTCTGATGCTGCAGAACGTGACGTCAAGTACTATGTGGGTTGCAGTAAATGGCCAGATATGAAGTGGTTGATAAAGAAAAGCAGCAGAAGCAAACAGAGTCAGAGAACCCTTGAACTCGTACTAAAGGGGAGAGGGCTCGTCCGGGATTTGAACCCGGGACCTCTCGCACCC
Source organism: Abramis brama (assembly GCF_963993115.1). Lineage (NCBI taxonomy): Eukaryota > Metazoa > Chordata > Actinopteri > Cypriniformes > Leuciscidae > Abramis > Abramis brama. Next base: position 40,733,981 of record NC_139972.1, read on the forward strand.
AAAGCGAGAATCATACCCCTAGACCAACGAGCCTGGCTGATGAAGCTTGGGACTACGTGCGTACACTTGTGCAGTCACCGAACGCTGGCCTCTAACAGAATGGGCGGGCCCTAGTTTTAATACAACACGTTTGTCGTTAGGGAGCCGCACTCCCTGGCAGGCATCGATTTTGAGTATGTTCTGTGAAGGAAGTAAACACTTGTTATCTGGCTGAATTTTAGTACAGATGAAGACAAACAGCCTTAAGGATTTCACAGCACTTTTGAGTTTGGCTCAGCGCTCCAAAGGAGGGAGCCAACTGGCTGCTTGTTCTGAAACTGCTGGGCTCGTCCGGGATTTGAACCCGGGACCTCTCGCACCCAAAGCGAGAATCATACCCCTAGACCAACGAGCCTGGCAGATGAAGGATCGGGCTACTTGCGTACACTTGTGCAGTCACCGAACGCTGGCCTCTAACAGAATGGGCGGGCACTAGTTTTAATAGAAAGCGCTTGTCGTTAGGGAGCCGCACTCCCTGGCAGACAGCGATTCTGAGTACGTTCTGTGCAAGGAAATAAACGCTTGTCGTCTGGCTGAATCTTGGCTCTGTTGTAGTACAGATGAACTCAAGCAGCAGTAAGGATTTCAAAACCACAACAGTTTTGAGTTTGGCTCAGTGCTGCAAAAGGACGGCCGCTTGTTCTGAAGCTGCTGGGCTCGTCCGGGATTTGAACCCGGGACCTCTCGCACCCAAAGCGAGAATCATACCCCTAGACCAACGAGCCTCGTCGGAAGGAAGCCTTTCGGGAGGGCGCCACAAATTCAGTGAAGTTCACCTCAAAGACGGAACCCGACCTGGCGTCGAGATACTAAAGTGTAGTTGTTTGAGCGTCAGAAACCACTTGAAGTCATATTACAGATCAAAGGCAGAGCTTGCCAGACAAGGCCTAGTGGCCTAATGGATAAGGCATCAGCCTCCGGAGCTGGAGATTGTGGGTTCAAGTCCCACCTGGGTCGTCTTTGATGGGCTTTGTTTAAGTTGGCCGTTCGACGAATTCAAGGATGGTTTGTTCAAAGCAACGCCATGATGAGCGCAAGATCTGAATTAGCATAGAACCGACAAACTTCTGACAGCTGTGGTGGGTTTTTGTGTGCATCATTCTGTCCTGCCCGTGCATGCGCCCTATCAGGCTGAAATTACACAATGCACCCTGCGCAAGAGGCCCAGTGGCCTAAGGGGAAAAGGCCACTTTTTGCTTTTGCACCGGACCTACGACGGAGGCTTTGCGTACGAAAGCAGAGAGGCAGATTACACACAAAACAGGTGGGAAAGAGTCATGAACTATAAATGAATCTAGACATACAAAAACATCATTGATACGTTTGTTTTGACCATAGAACCAAAATGGCGGGCCCTAAATGTAAACAGCCTCATAGAGGCTATGTCGTAGGCTTGACTTTGAACCATAGGACATCAGCCCCCCACCTAGGGCGTGCTTGTTGAGCTAGCTCTAAGCCGATGCTGCAAAAAGTCAATGATAATTTGTTCAAAGAAACTCCACAGAACAACAAGTATACCTGTGCTTAGCGTTTCTGCAAAAGAGCCACGGTGATTCAATTAAGAGCGATATAAAATGGTTTGAATCCCACTACGGCATCTACAGGCCTGCAAAAAGTTCAATTTGGCCGAAGCATCAGCCTCTGATGCTGCAGAACGTGACGTCAAGTACTATGTGGGTTGCAGTAAATGGCCAGATATGAAGTGGTTGATAAAGAAAAGCAGCAGAAGCAAACAGAGTCAGAGAACCCTTGAACTCGTACTAAAGGGGAGAGGGCTCGTCCGGGATTTGAACCCGGGACCTCTCGCACCCTAAGCGAGAATCATACCCCTAGACCAACGAGCCTGACTGATGAAGCTTGGGACTACGTGCGTACACTTGTACAGTCGCCGAACCCTGGCTTCTAACAGAATGAGCGTTTGTCGTTAGGGAGCCATACTCCCTGGCATGCAGATGATTCTGAGTACGTTCTGCGAAGGAAATAAACACTTGCCATCTTGCTGAATTATAATTAGTAATTAGTATAGTAATATACATTATAATTAGTATTATTTAACTCATAACAATATCTTTTATTTTTTTATTTTTTAGATATCTTACTTTTTTTATTGTGTACATATATATATATATCGTCTGTTTGCATATGTTTCATTGTATTTTACAGAGTTGTTTACAAGTTCCAGTTCTATTATTGTTGCAATGTTTTACCCTTTACTCTAGTTTTAGGCCTAATAACGTCTGGCAAAGGCACTACCGATGAAAACTAGCCTTCGGGCTAATTTGGGTACATTTACATTCATGAATGTTGATTGATATACACTGTCCCTTTTCTAAATAAATAAAATCTTGGCTAACTTATAGTACAGATGAACACAAGCAGCAGCAAGGATTTCAAGAGCACAACAGTTTTGAGTTTGGCTCAGTGCTGCAAAGGAATGAGCCAACTGGCCGCTTGCTCTGAAGCCGCTGGGCTCGTCCGGGATTTGAACCCGGGACCTCTCGCACCCGAAGCGAGAATCATACCCCTAGACCAACGAGCCTGACTAACGAAGGCTTGGGCTACTTGCGCAGTCACTGAACGCTGGCCTTTAACAGAACGGGCAGGCACTAGTTTTAATACAACACGTTTGTCGTTAGGGAGCCGCACTCCCTGGCAGGCATCGATTTTGAGTATGTTCTGTGAAGGAAGTAAACACTTGTTATCTGGCTGAATTTTAGTACAGATGAAGACAAACAGCCTTAAGGATTTCACAGCGCTCCTAACGGAGGTAGCCAACTGGCTGCTTGTTCTGAAACTGCTGGGCTCGTCCGGGATTTGAACCCGGGACCTCTCGCACCCAAAGCGAGAATCATACCCCTAGACCAACGAGCCTGGCTGATGAAGGATCGGGCTACTTGCGTACACTTGTGCAGTCACCGAACGCTGGCCTCTAACAGAATGGGCGGGCCCTAGTTTTAATACAACACGTTTGTCGTTAGGGAGCCGCACTCCCTGGCAGGCATCGATTTTGAGTATGTTCTGTGAAGGAAGTAAACACTTGTTATCTGGCTGAATTTTAGTACAGATGAAGACAAACAGCCTTAAGGATTTCACAGCACTTTTGAGTTTGGCTCAGCGCTCCAAAGGAGGGAGCCAACTGGCTGCTTGTTCTGAAACTGCTGGGCTCGTCCGGGATTTGAACCCGGGACCTCTCGCACCCAAAGCGAGAATCATACCCCTAGACCAACGAGCCTGGCAGATGAAGGGTCGGGCTACTTGCGTACACTTGTGCAGTCACCGAACGCTGGCCTCTAACAGAATGGGCGGGCACTAGTTTTAATAGAAAGCGCTTGTCGTTAGGGAGCCGCACTCCCTGGCAGACAGCGATTCTGAGTACGTTCTGTGCAAGGAAATAAACGCTTGTCGTCTGGCTGAATCTTGGCTCTGTTGTAGTACAGATGAACTCAAGCAGCAGTAAGGATTTCAAAACCACAACAGTTTTGAGTTTGGCTCAGTGCTGCAAAAGGACGGCCGCTTGTTCTGAAGCTGCTGGGCTCGTCCGGGATTTGAACCCGGGACCTCTCGCACCCAAAGCGAGAATCATACCCCTAGACCAACGAGCCTCGTCGGAAGGAAGCCTTTCGGGAGGGCGCCACAAATTCAGTGAAGTTCACCTCAAAGACGGAACCCGACCTGGCGTCGAGATACTAAAGTGTAGTTGTTTGAGCGTCAGAAACCACTTGAAGTCATATTACAGATCAAAGGCAGAGCTTGCCAGACAAGGCCTAGTGGCCTAATGGATAAGGCATCAGCCTCCGGAGCTGGAGATTGTGGGTTCAAGTCCCACCTGGGTCGTCTTTGATGGGCTTTGTTTAAGTTGGCCGTTCGACGAATTCAAGGATGGTTTGTTCAAAGCAACGCCATGATGAGCGCAAGATCTGAATTAGCATAGAACCGACAAACTTCTGACAGCTGTGGTGGGTTTTTGTGTGCATCATTCTGTCCTGCCCGTGCATGCGCCCTATCAGGCTGAAATTACACAATGCACCCTGCGCAAGAGGCCCAGTGGCCTAAGGGGAAAAGGCCACTTTTTGCTTTTGCACCGGACCTACGACGGAGGCTTTGCGTACGAAAGCAGAGAGGCAGATTACACACAAAACAGGTGGGAAAGAGTCATGAACTATAAATGAATCTAGACATACAAAAACATCATTGATACGTTTGTTTTGACCATAGAACCAAAATGGCGGGCCCTAAATGTAAACAGCCTCATAGAGGCTATGTCGTAGGCTTGACTTTGAACCATAGGACATCAGCCCCCCACCTAGGGCGTGCTTGTTGAGCTAGCTCTAAGCCGATGCTGCAAAAAGTCAATGATAATTTGTTCAAAGAAACTCCACAGAACAACAAGTATACCTGTGCTTAGCGTTTCTGCAAAAGAGCCACGGTGATTCAATTAAGAGCGATATAAAATGGTTTGAATCCCACTACGGCATCTACAGGCCTGCAAAAAGTTCAATTTGGCCGAAGCATCAGCCTCTGATGCTGCAGAACGTGACGTCAAGTACTATGTGGGTTGCAGTAAATGGCCAGATATGAAGTGGTTGATAAAGAAAAGCAGCAGAAGCAAACAGAGTCAGAGAACCCTTGAACTCGTACTAAAGGGGAGAGGGCTCGTCCGGGATTTGAACCCGGGACCTCTCGCACCCTAAGCGAGAATCATACCCCTAGACCAACGAGCCTGACTGATGAAGCTTGGGACTACGTGCGTACACTTGTACAGTCGCCGAACCCTGGCTTCTAACAGAATGAGCGTTTGTCGTTAGGGAGCCATACTCCCTGGCATGCAGATGATTCTGAGTACGTTCTGCGAAGGAAATAAACACTTGCCATCTTGCTGAATTATAATTAGTAATTAGTATAGTAATATACATTATAATTAGTATTATTTAACTCATAACAATATCTTTTATTTTTTTATTTTTTAGATATCTTACTTTTTTTATTGTGTACATATATATATATATCGTCTGTTTGCATATGTTTCATTGTATTTTACAGAGTTGTTTACAAGTTCCAGTTCTATTATTGTTGCAATGTTTTACCCTTTACTCTAGTTTTAGGCCTAATAACGTCTGGCAAAGGCACTACCGATGAAAACTAGCCTTCGGGCTAATTTGGGTACATTTACATTCATGAATGTTGATTGATATACACTGTCCCTTTTCTAAATAAATAAAATCTTGGCTAACTTATAGTACAGATGAACACAAGCAGCAGCAAGGATTTCAAGAGCACAACAGTTTTGAGTTTGGCTCAGTGCTGCAAAGGAATGAGCCAACTGGCCGCTTGCTCTGAAGCCGCTGGGCTCGTCCGGGATTTGAACCCGGGACCTCTCGCACCCGAAGCGAGAATCATACCCCTAGACCAACGAGCCTGACTAACGAAGGCTTGGGCTACTTGCGCAGTCACTGAACGCTGGCCTTTAACAGAACGGGCAGGCACTAGTTTTAATACAACACGTTTGTCGTTAGGGAGCCGCACTCCCTGGCAGGCATCGATTTTGAGTATGTTCTGTGAAGGAAGTAAACACTTGTTATCTGGCTGAATTTTAGTACAGATGAAGACAAACAGCCTTAAGGATTTCACAGCGCTCCTAACGGAGGTAGCCAACTGGCTGCTTGTTCTGAAACTGCTGGGCTCGTCCGGGATTTGAACCCGGGACCTCTCGCACCCAAAGCGAGAATCATACCCCTAGACCAACGAGCCTGGCTGATGAAGGATCGGGCTACTTGCGTACACTTGTGCAGTCACCGAACGCTGGCCTCTAACAGAATGGGCGGGCCCTAGTTTTAATACAACACGTTTGTCGTTAGGGAGCCGCACTCCCTGGCAGGCATCGATTTTGAGTATGTTCTGTGAAGGAAGTAAACACTTGTTATCTGGCTGAATTTTAGTACAGATGAAGACAAACAGCCTTAAGGATTTCACAGCACTTTTGAGTTTGGCTCAGCGCTCCAAAGGAGGGAGCCAACTGGCTGCTTGTTCTGAAACTGCTGGGCTCGTCCGGGATTTGAACCCGGGACCTCTCGCACCCAAAGCGAGAATCATACCCCTAGACCAACGAGCCTGGCAGATGAAGGGTCGGGCTACTTGCGTACACTTGTGCAGTCACCGAACGCTGGCCTCTAACAGAATGGGCGGGCACTAGTTTTAATAGAAAGCGCTTGTCGTTAGGGAGCCGCACTCCCTGGCAGACAGCGATTCTGAGTACGTTCTGTGCAAGGAAATAAACGCTTGTCGTCTGGCTGAATCTTGGCTCTGTTGTAGTACAGATGAACTCAAGCAGCAGTAAGGATTTCAAAACCACAACAGTTTTGAGTTTGGCTCAGTGCTGCAAAAGGACGGCCGCTTGTTCTGAAGCTGCTGGGCTCGTCCGGGATTTGAACCCGGGACCTCTCGCACCCAAAGCGAGAATCATACCCCTAGACCAACGAGCCTCGTCGGAAGGAAGCCTTTCGGGAGGGCGCCACAAATTCAGTGAAGTTCACCTCAAAGACGGAACCCGACCTGGCGTCGAGATACTAAAGTGTAGTTGTTTGAGCGTCAGAAACCACTTCAAGTCATATTACAGATCAAAGGCAGAGCTTGCCAGACAAGGCCTAGTGGCCTAATGGATAAGGCATCAGCCTCCGGAGCTGGAGATTGTGGGTTCAAGTCCCACCTGGGTCGTCTTTGATGGGCTTTGTTTAAGTTGGCCGTTCGACGAATTCAAGGATGGTTTGTTCAAAGCAACGCCATGATGAGCGCAAGATCTGAATTAGCATAGAACCGACAAACTTCTGACAGCTGTGGTGGGTTTTTGTGTGCATCATTCTGTCCTGCCCGTGCATGCGCCCTATCAGGCTGAAATTACACAATGCACCCTGCGCAAGAGGCCCAGTGGCCTAAGGGGAAAAGGCCACTTTTTGCTTTTGCACCGGACCTACGACGGAGGCTTTGCGTACGAAAGCAGAGAGGCAGATTACACACAAAACAGGTGGGAAAGAGTCATGAACTATAAATGAATCTAGACATACAAAAACATCATTGATACGTTTGTTTTGACCATAGAACCAAAATGGCGGGCCCTAAATGTAAACAGCCTCATAGAGGCTATGTCGTAGGCTTGACTTTGAACCATAGGACATCAGCCCCCCACCTAGGGCGTGCTTGTTGAGCTAGCTCTAAGCCGATGCTGCAAAAAGTCAATGATAATTTGTTCAAAGAAACTCCACAGAACAACAAGTATACCTGTGCTTAGCGTTTCTGCAAAAGAGCCACGGTGATTCAATTAAGAGCGATATAAAATGGTTTGAATCCCACTACGGCATCTACAGGCCTGCAAAAAGTTCAATTTGGCCGAAGCATCAGCCTCTGATGCTGCAGAACGTGACGTCAAGTACTATGTGGGTTGCAGTAAATGGCCAGATATGAAGTGGTTGATAAAGAAAAGCAGCAGAAGCAAACAGAGTCAGAGAACCCTTGAACTCGTACTAAAGGGGAGAGGGCTCGTCCGGGATTTGAACCCGGGACCTCTCGCACCCTAAGCGAGAATCATACCCCTAGACCAACGAGCCTGACTGATGAAGCTTGGGACTACGTGCGTACACTTGTACAGTCGCCGAACCCTGGCTTCTAACAGAATGAGCGTTTGTCGTTAGGGAGCCATACTCCCTGGCATGCAGATGATTCTGAGTACGTTCTGCGAAGGAAATAAACACTTGCCATCTTGCTGAATTATAATTAGTAATTAGTATAGTAATATACATTATAATTAGTATTATTTAACTCATAACAATATCTTTTATTTTTTTATTTTTTAGATATCTTACTTTTTTTATTGTGTACATATATATATATATCGTCTGTTTGCATATGTTTCATTGTATTTTACAGAGTTGTTTACAAGTTCCAGTTCTATTATTGTTGCAATGTTTTACCCTTTACTCTAGTTTTAGGCCTAATAACGTCTGGCAAAGGCACTACCGATGAAAACTAGCCTTCGGGCTAATTTGGGTACATTTACATTCATGAATGTTGATTGATATACACTGTCCCTTTTCTAAATAAATAAAATCTTGGCTAACTTATAGTACAGATGAACACAAGCAGCAGCAAGGATTTCAAGAGCACAACAGTTTTGAGTTTGGCTCAGTGCTGCAAAGGAATGAGCCAACTGGCCGCTTGCTCTGAAGCCGCTGGGCTCGTCCGGGATTTGAACCCGGGACCTCTCGCACCCGAAGCGAGAATCATACCCCTAGACCAACGAGCCTGACTAACGAAGGCTTGGGCTACTTGCGCAGTCACTGAACGCTGGCCTTTAACAGAACGGGCAGGCACTAGTTTTAATACAACACGTTTGTCGTTAGGGAGCCGCACTCCCTGGCAGGCATCGATTTTGAGTATGTTCTGTGAAGGAAGTAAACACTTGTTATCTGGCTGAATTTTAGTACAGATGAAGACAAACAGCCTTAAGGATTTCACAGCGCTCCTAACGGAGGTAGCCAACTGGCTGCTTGTTCTGAAACTGCTGGGCTCGTCCGGGATTTGAACCCGGGACCTCTCGCACCCAAAGCGAGAATCATACCCCTAGACCAACGAGCCTGGCTGATGAAGGATCGGGCTACTTGCGTACACTTGTGCAGTCACCGAACGCTGGCCTCTAACAGAATGGGCGGGCCCTAGTTTTAATACAACACGTTTGTCGTTAGGGAGCCGCACTCCCTGGCAGGCATCGATTTTGAGTATGTTCTGTGAAGGAAGTAAACACTTGTTATCTGGCTGAATTTTAGTACAGATGAAGACAAACAGCCTTAAGGATTTCACAGCACTTTTGAGTTTGGCTCAGCGCTCCAAAGGAGGGAGCCAACTGGCTGCTTGTTCTGAAACTGCTGGGCTCGTCCGGGATTTGAACCCGGGACCTCTCGCACCCAAAGCGAGAATCATACCCCTAGACCAACGAGCCTGGCAGATGAAGGGTCGGGCTACTTGCGTACACTTGTGCAGTCACCGAACGCTGGCCTCTAACAGAATGGGCGGGCACTAGTTTTAATAGAAAGCGCTTGTCGTTAGGGAGCCGCACTCCCTGGCAGACAGCGATTCTGAGTACGTTCTGTGCAAGGAAATAAACGCTTGTCGTCTGGCTGAATCTTGGCTCTGTTGTAGTACAGATGAACTCAAGCAGCAGTAAGGATTTCAAAACCACAACAGTTTTGAGTTTGGCTCAGTGCTGCAAAAGGACGGCCGCTTGTTCTGAAGCTGCTGGGCTCGTCCGGGATTTGAACCCGGGACCTCTCGCACCCAAAGCGAGAATCATACCCCTAGACCAACGAGCCTCGTCGGAAGGAAGCCTTTCGGGAGGGCGCCACAAATTCAGTGAAGTTCACCTCAAAGACGGAACCCGACCTGGCGTCGAGATACTAAAGTGTAGTTGTTTGAGCGTCAGAAACCACTTCAAGTCATATTACAGATCAAAGGCAGAGCTTGCCAGACAAGGCCTAGTGGCCTAATGGATAAGGCATCAGCCTCCGGAGCTGGAGATTGTGGGTTCAAGTCCCACCTGGGTCGTCTTTGATGGGCTTTGTTTAAGTTGGCCGTTCGACGAATTCAAGGATGGTTTGTTCAAAGCAACGCCATGATGAGCGCAAGATCTGAATTAGCATAGAACCGACAAACTTCTGACAGCTGTGGTGGGTTTTTGTGTGCATCATTCTGTCCTGCCCGTGCATGCGCCCTATCAGGCTGAAATTACACAATGCACCCTGCGCAAGAGGCCCAGTGGCCTAAGGGGAAAAGGCCACTTTTTGCTTTTGCACCGGACCTACGACGGAGGCTTTGCGTACGAAAGCAGAGAGGCAGATTACACACAAAACAGGTGGGAAAGAGTCATGAACTATAAATGAATCTAGACATACAAAAACATCATTGATACGTTTGTTTTGACCATAGAACCAAAATGGCGGGCCCTAAATGTAAACAGCCTCATAGAGGCTATGTCGTAGGCTTGACTTTGAACCATAGGACATCAGCCCCCCACCTAGGGCGTGCTTGTTGAGCTAGCTCTAAGCCGATGCTGCAAAAAGTCAATGATAATTTGTTCAAAGAAACTCCACAGAACAACAAGTATACCTGTGCTTAGCGTTTCTGCAAAAGAGCCACGGTGATTCAATTAAGAGCGATATAAAATGGTTTGAATCCCACTACGGCATCTACAGGCCTGCAAAAAGTTCAATTTGGCCGAAGCATCAGCCTCTGATGCTGCAGAACGTGACGTCAAGTACTATGTGGGTTGCAGTAAATGGCCAGATATGAAGTGGTTGATAAAGAAAAGCAGCAGAAGCAAACAGAGTCAGAGAACCCTTGAACTCGTACTAAAGGGGAGAGGGCTCGTCCGGGATTTGAACCCGGGACCTCTCGCACCCAAAGCGAGAATCATACCCCTAGACCAACGAGCCTGGCTGATGAAGCTTGGGACTACGTGCGTACACTTGTGCAGTCACCGAACGCTGGCCTCTAACAGAATGGGCGGGCCCTAGTTTTAATACAACACGTTTGTCGTTAGGGAGCCGCACTCCCTGGCAGGCATCGATTTTGAGTATGTTCTGTGAAGGAAGTAAACACTTGTTATCTGGCTGAATTTTAGTACAGATGAAGACAAACAGCCTTAAGGATTTCACAGCACTTTTGAGTTTGGCTCAGCGCTCCAAAGGAGGGAGCCAACTGGCTGCTTGTTCTGAAACTGCTGGGCTCGTCCGGGATTTGAACCCGGGACCTCTCGCACCCAAAGCGAGAATCATACCCCTAGACCAACGAGCCTGGCAGATGAAGGATCGGGCTACTTGCGTACACTTGTGCAGTCACCGAACGCTGGCCTCTAACAGAATGGGCGGGCACTAGTTTTAATAGAAAGCGCTTGTCGTTAGGGAGCCGCACTCCCTGGCAGACAGCGATTCTGAGTACGTTCTGTGCAAGGAAATAAACGCTTGTCGTCTGGCTGAATCTTGGCTCTGTTGTAGTACAGATGAACTCAAGCAGCAGTAAGGATTTCAAAACCACAACAGTTTTGAGTTTGGCTCAGTGCTGCAAAAGGACGGCCGCTTGTTCTGAAGCTGCTGGGCTCGTCCGGGATTTGAACCCGGGACCTCTCGCACCCAAAGCGAGAATCATACCCCTAGACCAACGAGCCTCGTCGGAAGGAAGCCTTTCGGGAGGGCGCCACAAATTCAGTGAAGTTCACCTCAAAGACGGAACCCGACCTGGCGTCGAGATACTAAAGTGTAGTTGTTTGAGCGTCAGAAACCACTTGAAGTCATATTACAGATCAAAGGCAGAGCTTGCCAGACAAGGCCTAGTGGCCTAATGGATAAGGCATCAGCCTCCGGAGCTGGAGATTGTGGGTTCAAGTCCCACCTGGGTCGTCTTTGATGGGCTTTGTTTAAGTTGGCCGTTCGACGAATTCAAGGATGGTTTGTTCAAAGCAACGCCATGATGAGCGCAAGATCTGAATTAGCATAGAACCGACAAACTTCTGACAGCTGTGGTGGGTTTTTGTGTGCATCATTCTGTCCTGCCCGTGCATGCGCCCTATCAGGCTGAAATTACACAATGCACCCTGCGCAAGAGGCCCAGTGGCCTAAGGGGAAAAGGCCACTTTTTGCTTTTGCACCGGACCTACGACGGAGGCTTTGCGTACGAAAGCAGAGAGGCAGATTACACACAAAACAGGTGGGAAAGAGTCATGAACTATAAATGAATCTAGACATACAAAAACATCATTGATACGTTTGTTTTGACCATAGAACCAAAATGGCGGGCCCTAAATGTAAACAGCCTCATAGAGGCTATGTCGTAGGCTTGACTTTGAACCATAGGACATCAGCCCCCCACCTAGGGCGTGCTTGTTGAGCTAGCTCTAAGCCGATGCTGCAAAAAGTCAATGATAATTTGTTCAAAGAAACTCCACAGAACAACAAGTATACCTGTGCTTAGCGTTTCTGCAAAAGAGCCACGGTGATTCAATTAAGAGCGATATAAAATGGTTTGAATCCCACTACGGCATCTACAGGCCTGCAAAAAGTTCAATTTGGCCGAAGCATCAGCCTCTGATGCTGCAGAACGTGACGTCAAGTACTATGTGGGTTGCAGTAAATGGCCAGATATGAAGTGGTTGATAAAGAAAAGCAGCAGAAGCAAACAGAGTCAGAGAACCCTTGAACTCGTACTAAAGGGGAGAGGGCTCGTCCGGGATTTGAACCCGGGACCTCTCGCACCCTAAGCGAGAATCATACCCCTAGACCAACGAGCCTGCCTGATGAAGCTTGGGACTACGTGCGTACACTTGTACAGTCGCCGAACCCTGGCTTCTAACAGAATGAGCGTTTGTCGTTAGGGAGCCATACTCCCTGGCATGCAGATGATTCTGAGTACGTTCTGCGAAGGAAATAAACACTTGCCATCTTGCTGAATTATAATTAGTAATTAGTATAGTAATATACATTATAATTAGTATTATTTAACTCATAACAATATCTTTTATTTTTTTATTTTTTAGATATCTTACTTTTTTTATTGTGTACATATATATATATATATCGTCTGTTTGCATATGTTTCATTGTATTTTACAGAGTTGTTTACAAGTTCCAGTTCTATTATTGTTGCAATGTTTTACCCTTTACTCTAGTTTTAGGCCTAATAACGTCTGGCAAAGGCACTACCGATGAAAACTAGCCTTCGGGCTAATTTGGGTACATTTACATTCATGAATGTTGATTGATATACACTGTCCCTTTTCTAAATAAATAAAATCTTGGCTAACTTATAGTACAGATGAACACAAGCAGCAGCAAGGATTTCAAGAGCACAACAGTTTTGAGTTTGGCTCAGTGCTGCAAAGGAATGAGCCAACTGGCCGCTTGCTCTGAAGCCGCTGGGCTCGTCCGGGATTTGAACCCGGGACCTCTCGCACCCGAAGCGAGAATCATACCCCTAGACCAACGAGCCTGACTAACGAAGGCTTGGGCTACTTGCGCAGTCACTGAACGCTGGCCTTTAACAGAACGGGCAGGCACTAGTTTTAATACAACACGTTTGTCGTTAGGGAGCCGCACTCCCTGGCAGGCATCGATTTTGAGTATGTTCTGTGAAGGAAGTAAACACTTGTTATCTGGCTGAATTTTAGTACAGATGAAGACAAACAGCCTTAAGGATTTCACAGCACTTTTGAGTTTGGCTCAGCGCTCCAAAGGAGGGAGCCAACTGGCTGCTTGTTCTGAAACTGCTGGGCTCATCCGGGATTTGAACCCGGGACCTCTCGCACCCAAAGCGAGAATCATACCCCTAGACCAACGAGCCTGGCTGATGAAGGATCGGGCTACTTGCGTACACTTGTGCAGTCACCGAACGCTGGCCTCTAACAGAATGGGCGGGCACTAGTTTTAATACAACACGTTTGTCGTTAGGGAGCCGCACTCCCTGGCAGGCATCGATTTTGAGTATGTTCTGTGAAGGAAGTAAACACTTGTTATCTGGCTGAATTTTAGTACAGATGAAGACAAACAGCCTTAAGGATTTCACAGCACTTTTGAGTTTGGCTCAGCGCTCCAAAGGAGGGAGCCAACTGGCTGCTTGTTCTGAAACTGCTGGGCTCGTCCGGGATTTGAACCCGGGACCTCTCGCACCCAAAGCGAGAATCATACCCCTAGACCAACGAGCCTGGCTGATGAAGGATCGGGCTACTTGCGTACACTTGTGCAGTCACCGAACGCTGGCCTCTAACAGAATGGGCGGGCACTAGTTTTAATAGAAAGCGCTTGTCGTTAGGGAGCCGCACTCCCTGGCAGACAGCGATTCTGAGTACGTTCTGTGCAAGGAAATAAACGCTTGTCGTCTGGCTGAATCTTGGCTCTGTTGTAGTACAGATGAACTCAAGCAGCAGTAAGGATTTCAAAACCACAACAGTTTTGAGTTTGGCTCAGTGTTGCAAAAGGACGGCCGCTTGTTCTGAAGCTGCTGGGCTCGTCCGGGATTTGAACCCGGGACCTCTCGCACCCAAAGCGAGAATCATACCCCTAGACCAACGAGCCTCGTCGGAAGGAAGCCTTTCGGGAGGGCGCCACAAATTCAGTGAAGTTCACCTCAAAGACGGAACCCGACCTGGCGTCGAGATACTAAAGTGTAGTTTTTTGAGCGTCAGAAACCACTTGAAGTCATATTACAGATCAAAGGCAGAGCTTGCCAGACAAGGCCTAGTGGCCTAATGGATAAGGCATCAGCCTCCGGAGCTGGAGATTGTGGGTTCAAGTCCCACCTGGGTCGTCTTTGATGGGCTTTGTTTAAGTTGGCCGTTCAACGAATTCAAGGATGGTTTGTTCAAAGCAACGCCATGATGAGCGCAAGATCTGAATTAGCATAGAACCGACAAACTTCTGACAGCTGTGGTGGGTTTTTGTGTGCATCATTCTGTCCTGCCCGTGCATGCGCCCTATCAGGCTGAAATTACACAATGCACCCTGCGCGAGAGGCCCAGTGGCCTAAGGGGAAAAGGCCACTTTTTGCTTTTGCACCGGACCTACGACGGAGGCTTTGCGTACGAAAGCAGAGAGGCAGATTACACACAAAACAGGTGGGAAAGAGTCATGAACTATAAATGAATCTAGACATACAAAAACATCATTGATACGTTTGCTTTGACCATAGAACCAAAATGGCGGGCCCTAAATGTAAACAGCCTCATAGAGGCTATGTCGTAGGCTTGACTTTGAACCATAGGACATCAGCCCCCCACCTAGGGCGTGCTTGTTGAGCTAGCTCTAAGCCGATGCTGCAAAAAGTCAATGATAATTTGTTCAAAGAAACTCCACAGAACAACAAGTATACCTGTGCTTAGCGTTTCTGCAAAAGAGCCACGGTGATTCAATTAAGAGCGATATAAAATGGTTTGAATCCCACTACGGCATCTACAGGCCTGCAAAAAGTTCAATTTGGCCGAAGCATCAGCCTCTGATGCTGCAGAACGTGACGTCAAGTACTATGTGGGTTGCAGTAAATGGCCAGATATGAAGTGGTTGATAAAGAAAAGCAGCAGAAGCAAACAGAGTCAGAGAACCCTTGAACTCGTACTAAAGGGGAGAGGGCTCGTCCGGGATTTGAACCCGGGACCTCTCGCACCCTAAGCGAGAATCATACCCCTAGACCAACGAGCCTGACTGATGAAGCTTGGGACTACGTGCGTACACTTGTACAGTCGCCGAACCCTGGCTTCTAACAGAATGAGCGTTTGTCGTTAGGGAGCCATACTCCCTGGCATGCAGATGATTCTGAGTACGTTCTGCGAAGGAAATAAACACTTGCCATCTTGCTGAATTATAATTAGTAATTAGTATAGTAATATACATTATAATTAGTATTATTTAACTCATAACAATATCTTTTATTTTTTTATTTTTTAGATATCTTACTTTTTTTATTGTGTACATATATATATATATCGTCTGTTTGCATATGTTTCATTGTATTTTACAGAGTTGTTTACAAGTTCCAGTTCTATTATTGTTGCAATGTTTTACCCTTTACTCTAGTTTTAGGCCTAATAACGTCTGGCAAAGGCACTACCGATGAAAACTAGCCTTCGGGCTAATTTGGGTACATTTACATTCATGAATGTTGATTGATATACACTGTCCCTTTTCTAAATAAATAAAATCTTGGCTAACTTATAGTACAGATGAACACAAGCAGCAGCAAGGATTTCAAGAGCACAACAGTTTTGAGTTTGGCTCAGTGCTGCAAAGGAATGAGCCAACTGGCCGCTTGCTCTGAAGCCGCTGGGCTCGTCCGGGATTTGAACCCGGGACCTCTCGCACCCGAAGCGAGAATCATACCCCTAGACCAACGAGCCTGACTAACGAAGGCTTGGGCTACTTGCGCAGTCACTGAACGCTGGCCTTTAACAGAACGGGCAGGCACTAGTTTTAATACAACACGTTTGTCGTTAGGGAGCCGCACTCCCTGGCAGGCATCGATTTTGAGTATGTTCTGTGAAGGAAGTAAACACTTGTTATCTGGCTGAATTTTAGTACAGATGAAGACAAACAGCCTTAAGGATTTCACAGCGCTCCTAACGGAGGTAGCCAACTGGCTGCTTGTTCTGAAACTGCTGGGCTCGTCCGGGATTTGAACCCGGGACCTCTCGCACCCAAAGCGAGAATCATACCCCTAGACCAACGAGCCTGGCTGATGAAGGATCGGGCTACTTGCGTACACTTGTGCAGTCACCGAACGCTGGCCTCTAACAGAATGGGCGGGCCCTAGTTTTAATACAACACGTTTGTCGTTAGGGAGCCGCACTCCCTGGCAGGCATCGATTTTGAGTATGTTCTGTGAAGGAAGTAAACACTTGTTATCTGGCTGAATTTTAGTACAGATGAAGACAAACAGCCTTAAGGATTTCACAGCACTTTTGAGTTTGGCTCAGCGCTCCAAAGGAGGGAGCCAACTGGCTGCTTGTTCTGAAACTGCTGGGCTCGTCCGGGATTTGAACCCGGGACCTCTCGCACCCAAAGCGAGAATCATACCCCTAGACCAACGAGCCTGGCAGATGAAGGATCGGGCTACTTGCGTACACTTGTGCAGTCACCGAACGCTGGCCTCTAACAGAATGGGCGGGCACTAGTTTTAATAGAAAGCGCTTGTCGTTAGGGAGCCGCACTCCCTGGCAGACAGCGATTCTGAGTACGTTCTGTGCAAGGAAATAAACGCTTGTCGTCTGGCTGAATCTTGGCTCTGTTGTAGTACAGATGAACTCAAGCAGCAGTAAGGATTTCAAAACCACAACAGTTTTGAGTTTGGCTCAGTGCTGCAAAAGGACGGCCGCTTGTTCTGAAGCTGCTGGGCTCGTCCGGGATTTGAACCCGGGACCTCTCGCACCCAAAGCGAGAATCATACCCCTAGACCAACGAGCCTCGTCGGAAGGAAGCCTTTCGGGAGGGCGCCACAAATTCAGTGAAGTTCACCTCAAAGACGGAACCCGACCTGGCGTCGAGATACTAAAGTGTAGTTGTTTGAGCGTCAGAAACCACTTCAAGTCATATTACAGATCAAAGGCAGAGCTTGCCAGACAAGGCCTAGTGGCCTAATGGATAAGGCATCAGCCTCCGGAGCTGGAGATTGTGGGTTCAAGTCCCACCTGGGTCGTCTTTGATGGGCTTTGTTTAAGTTGGCCGTTCGACGAATTCAAGGATGGTTTGTTCAAAGCAACGCCATGATGAGCGCAAGATCTGAATTAGCATAGAACCGACAAACTTCTGACAGCTGTGGTGGGTTTTTGTGTGCATCATTCTGTCCTGCCCGTGCATGCGCCCTATCAGGCTGAAATTACACAATGCACCCTGCGCAAGAGGCCCAGTGGCCTAAGGGGAAAAGGCCACTTTTTGCTTTTGCACCGGACCTACGACGGAGGCTTTGCGTACGAAAGCAGAGAGGCAGATTACACACAAAACAGGTGGGAAAGAGTCATGAACTATAAATGAATCTAGACATACAAAAACATCATTGATACGTTTGTTTTGACCATAGAACCAAAATGGCGGGCCCTAAATGTAAACAGCCTCATAGAGGCTATGTCGTAGGCTTGACTTTGAACCATAGGACATCAGCCCCCCACCTAGGGCGTGCTTGTTGAGCTAGCTCTAAGCCGATGCTGCAAAAAGTCAATGATAATTTGTTCAAAGAAACTCCACAGAACAACAAGTATACCTGTGCTTAGCGTTTCTGCAAAAGAGCCACGGTGATTCAATTAAGAGCGATATAAAATGGTTTGAATCCCACTACGGCATCTACAGGCCTGCAAAAAGTTCAATTTGGCCGAAGCATCAGCCTCTGATGCTGCAGAACGTGACGTCAAGTACTATGTGGGTTGCAGTAAATGGCCAGATATGAAGTGGTTGATAAAGAAAAGCAGCAGAAGCAAACAGAGTCAGAGAACCCTTGAACTCGTACTAAAGGGGAGAGGGCTCTTCCGGGATTTGAACCCGGGACCTCTCGCACCCTAAGCGAGAATCATACCCCTAGACCAACGAGCCTGACTGATGAAGCTTGGGACTACGTGCGTACACTTGTACAGTCGCCGAACCCTGGCTTCTAACAGAATGAGCGTTTGTCGTTAGGGAGCCATACTCCCTGGCATGCAGATGATTCTGAGTACGTTCTGCGAAGGAAATAAACACTTGCCATCTTGCTGAATTATAATTAGTAATTAGTATAGTAATATACATTATAATTAGTATTATTTAACTCATAACAATATCTTTTATTTTTTTATTTTTTAGATATCTTACTTTTTTTATTGTGTACATATATATATATATCGTCTGTTTGCATATGTTTCATTGTATTTTACAGAGTTGTTTACAAGTTCCAGTTCTATTATTGTTGCAATGTTTTACCCTTTACTCTAGTTTTAGGCCTAATAACGTCTGGCAAAGGCACTACCGATGAAAACTAGCCTTCGGGCTAATTTGGGTACATTTACATTCATGAATGTTGATTGATATACACTGTCCCTTTTCTAAATAAATAAAATCTTGGCTAACTTATAGTACAGATGAACACAAGCAGCAGCAAGGATTTCAAGAGCACAACAGTTTTGAGTTTGGCTCAGTGCTGCAAAGGAATGAGCCAACTGGCCGCTTGCTCTGAAGCCGCTGGGCTCGTCCGGGATTTGAACCCGGGACCTCTCGCACCCGAAGCGAGAATCATACCCCTAGACCAACGAGCCTGACTAACGAAGGCTTGGGCTACTTGCGCAGTCACTGAACGCTGGCCTTTAACAGAACGGGCAGGCACTAGTTTTAATACAACACGTTTGTCGTTAGGGAGCCGCACTCCCTGGCAGGCATCGATTTTGAGTATGTTCTGTGAAGGAAGTAAACACTTGTTATCTGGCTGAATTTTAGTACAGATGAAGACAAACAGCCTTAAGGATTTCACAGCGCTCCTAACGGAGGTAGCCAACTGGCTGCTTGTTCTGAAACTGCTGGGCTCGTCCGGGATTTGAACCCGGGACCTCTCGCACCCAAAGCGAGAATCATACCCCTAGACCAACGAGCCTGGCTGATGAAGGATCGGGCTACTTGCGTACACTTGTGCAGTCACCGAACGCTGGCCTCTAACAGAATGGGCGGGCCCTAGTTTTAATACAACACGTTTGTCGTTAGGGAGCCGCACTCCCTGGCAGGCATCGATTTTGAGTATGTTCTGTGAAGGAAGTAAACACTTGTTATCTGGCTGAATTTTAGTACAGATGAAGACAAACAGCCTTAAGGATTTCACAGCACTTTTGAGTTTGGCTCAGTGCTGCAAAGGAATGAGCCAACTGGCCGCTTGCTCTGAAGCCGCTGGGCTCGTCCGGGATTTGAACCCGGGACCTCTCGCACCCGAAGCGAGAATCATACCCCTAGACCAACGAGCCTGGCTGATGAAGGATCGGGCTACTTGCGTACACTTGTGCAGTCACCGAACGCTGGCCTCTAACAGAATGGGCGGGCACTAGTTTTAATAGAAAGCGCTTGTCGTTAGGGAGCCGCACTCCCTGGCAGACAGCGATTCTGAGTACGTTCTGTGCAAGGAAATAAACGCTTGTCGTCTGGCTGAATCTTGGCTCTGTTGTAGTACAGATGAACTCAAGCAGCAGTAAGGATTTCAAAACCACAACAGTTTTGAGTTTGGCTCAGTGCTGCAAAAGGACGGCCGCTTGTTCTGAAGCTGCTGGGCTCGTCCGGGATTTGAACCCGGGACCTCTCGCACCCAAAGCGAGAATCATACCCCTAGACCAACGAGCCTCGTCGGAAGGAAGCCTTTCGGGAGGGCGCCACAAATTCAGTGAAGTTCACCTCAAAGACGGAACCCGACCTGGCGTCGAGATACTAAAGTGTAGTTGTTTGAGCGTCAGAAACCACTTGAAGTCATATTACAGATCAAAGGCAGAGCTTGCCAGACAAGGCCTAGTGGCCTAATGGATAAGGCATCAGCCTCCGGAGCTGGAGATTGTGGGTTCAAGTCCCACCTGGGTCGTCTTTGATGGGCTTTGTTTAAGTTGGCCGTTCGACGAATTCAAGGATGGTTTGTTCAAAGCAACGCCATGATGAGCGCAAGATCTGAATTAGCATAGAACCGACAAACTTCTGACAGCTGTGGTGGGTTTTTGTGTGCATCATTCTGTCCTGCCCGTGCATGCGCCCTATCAGGCTGAAATTACACAATGCACCCTGCGCAAGAGGCCCAGTGGCCTAAGGGGAAAAGGCCACTTTTTGCTTTTGCACCGGACCTACGACGGAGGCTTTGCGTACGAAAGCAGAGAGGCAGATTACACACAAAACAGGTGGGAAAGAGTCATGAACTATAAATGAATCTAGACATACAAAAACATCATTGATACGTTTGTTTTGACCATAGAACCAAAATGGCGGGCCCTAAATGTAAACAGCCTCATAGAGGCTATGTCGTAGGCTTGACTTTGAACCATAGGACATCAGCCCCCCACCTAGGGCGTGCTTGTTGAGCTAGCTCTAAGCCGATGCTGCAAAAAGTCAATGATAATTTGTTCAAAGAAACTCCACAGAACAACAAGTATACCTGTGCTTAGCGTTTCTGCAAAAGAGCCACGGTGATTCAATTAAGAGCGATATAAAATGGTTTGAATCCCACTACGGCATCTACAGGCCTGCAAAAAGTTCAATTTGGCCGAAGCATCAGCCTCTGATGCTGCAGAACGTGACGTCAAGTACTATGTGGGTTGCAGTAAATGGCCAGATATGAAGTGGTTGATAAAGAAAAGCAGCAGAAGCAAACAGAGTCAGAGAACCCTTGAACTCGTACTAAAGGGGAGAGGGCTCGTCCGGGATTTGAACCCGGGACCTCTCGCACCCTAAGCGAGAATCATACCCCTAGACCAACGAGCCTGACTGATGAAGCTTGGGACTACGTGCGTACACTTGTACAGTCGCCGAACCCTGGCTTCTAACAGAATGAGCGTTTGTCGTTAGGGAGCCATACTCCCTGGCATGCAGATGATTCTGAGTACGTTCTGCGAAGGAAATAAACACTTGCCATCTTGCTGAATTATAATTAGTAATTAGTATAGTAATATACATTATAATTAGTATTATTTAACTCATAACAATATCTTTTATTTTTTTATTTTTTAGATATCTTACTTTTTTTATTGTGTACATATATATATATATCGTCTGTTTGCATATGTTTCATTGTATTTTACAGAGTTGTTTACAAGTTCCAGTTCTATTATTGTTGCAATGTTTTACCCTTTACTCTAGTTTTAGGCCTAATAACGTCTGGCAAAGGCACTACCGATGAAAACTAGCCTTCGGGCTAATTTGGGTACATTTACATTCATGAATGTTGATTGATATACACTGTCCCTTTTCTAAATAAATAAAATCTTGGCTAACTTATAGTACAGATGAACACAAGCAGCAGCAAGGATTTCAAGAGCACAACAGTTTTGAGTTTGGCTCAGTGCTGCAAAGGAATGAGCCAACTGGCCGCTTGCTCTGAAGCCGCTGGGCTCGTCCGGGATTTGAACCCGGGACCTCTCGCACCCGAAGCGAGAATCATACCCCTAGACCAACGAGCCTGACTAACGAAGGCTTGGGCTACTTGCGCAGTCACTGAACGCTGGCCTTTAACAGAACGGGCAGGCACTAGTTTTAATACAACACGTTTGTCGTTAGGGAGCCGCACTCCCTGGCAGGCATCGATTTTGAGTATGTTCTGTGAAGGAAGTAAACACTTGTTATCTGGCTGAATTTTAGTACAGATGAAGACAAACAGCCTTAAGGATTTCACAGCGCTCCTAACGGAGGTAGCCAACTGGCTGCTTGTTCTGAAACTGCTGGGCTCGTCCGGGATTTGAACCCGGGACCTCTCGCACCCAAAGCGAGAATCATACCCCTAGACCAACGAGCCTGGCTGATGAAGGATCGGGCTACTTGCGTACACTTGTGCAGTCACCGAACGCTGGCCTCTAACAGAATGGGCGGGCCCTAGTTTTAATACAACACGTTTGTCGTTAGGGAGCCGCACTCCCTGGCAGGCATCGATTTTGAGTATGTTCTGTGAAGGAAGTAAACACTTGTTATCTGGCTGAATTTTAGTACAGATGAAGACAAACAGCCTTAAGGATTTCACAGCACTTTTGAGTTTGGCTCAGTGCTGCAAAGGAATGAGCCAACTGGCCGCTTGCTCTGAAGCCGCTGGGCTCGTCCGGGATTTGAACCCGGGACCTCTCGCACCCGAAGCGAGAATCATACCCCTAGACCAACGAGCCTGGCTGATGAAGGATCGGGCTACTT
Organism: Abramis brama; assembly: GCF_963993115.1. Lineage (NCBI taxonomy): Eukaryota > Metazoa > Chordata > Actinopteri > Cypriniformes > Leuciscidae > Abramis > Abramis brama. The sequence goes on from NC_139972.1 coordinate 40,756,410, forward strand.
GCGTACACTTGTGCAGTCACCGAACGCTGGCCTCTAACAGAATGGGCGGGCACTAGTTTTAATAGAAAGCGCTTGTCGTTAGGGAGCCGCACTCCCTGGCAGACAGCGATTCTGAGTACGTTCTGTGCAAGGAAATAAACGCTTGTCGTCTGGCTGAATCTTGGCTCTGTTGTAGTACAGATGAACTCAAGCAGCAGTAAGGATTTCAAAACCACAACAGTTTTGAGTTTGGCTCAGTGCTGCAAAAGGACGGCCGCTTGTTCTGAAGCTGCTGGGCTCGTCCGGGATTTGAACCCGGGACCTCTCGCACCCAAAGCGAGAATCATACCCCTAGACCAACGAGCCTCGTCGGAAGGAAGCCTTTCGGGAGGGCGCCACAAATTCAGTGAAGTTCACCTCAAAGACGGAACCCGACCTGGCGTCGAGATACTAAAGTGTAGTTGTTTGAGCGTCAGAAACCACTTGAAGTCATATTACAGATCAAAGGCAGAGCTTGCCAGACAAGGCCTAGTGGCCTAATGGATAAGGCATCAGCCTCCGGAGCTGGAGATTGTGGGTTCAAGTCCCACCTGGGTCGTCTTTGATGGGCTTTGTTTAAGTTGGCCGTTCGACGAATTCAAGGATGGTTTGTTCAAAGCAACGCCATGATGAGCGCAAGATCTGAATTAGCATAGAACCGACAAACTTCTGACAGCTGTGGTGGGTTTTTGTGTGCATCATTCTGTCCTGCCCGTGCATGCGCCCTATCAGGCTGAAATTACACAATGCACCCTGCGCAAGAGGCCCAGTGGCCTAAGGGGAAAAGGCCACTTTTTGCTTTTGCACCGGACCTACGACGGAGGCTTTGCGTACGAAAGCAGAGAGGCAGATTACACACAAAACAGGTGGGAAAGAGTCATGAACTATAAATGAATCTAGACATACAAAAACATCATTGATACGTTTGTTTTGACCATAGAACCAAAATGGCGGGCCCTAAATGTAAACAGCCTCATAGAGGCTATGTCGTAGGCTTGACTTTGAACCATAGGACATCAGCCCCCCACCTAGGGCGTGCTTGTTGAGCTAGCTCTAAGCCGATGCTGCAAAAAGTCAATGATAATTTGTTCAAAGAAACTCCACAGAACAACAAGTATACCTGTGCTTAGCGGGACTTGTACAGTCACCGAACCCTGGCTTCTAACAGAATGAGCGTTTGTCGTTAGGGAGCCATACTCCCTGGCATGCAGATGATTCTGAGTACGTTCTGCGAAGGAAATAAACACTTGCCATCTTGCTGAATTATAATTAGTAATTAGTATAGTAATATACATTATAATTAGTATTATTTAACTCATAACAATATCTTTTATTTTTTTATTTTTTAGATATCTTACTTTTTTTATTGTGTACATATATATATATATCGTCTGTTTGCATATGTTTCATTGTATTTTACAGAGTTGTTTACAAGTTCCAGTTCTATTATTGTTGCAATGTTTTACCCTTTACTCTAGTTTTAGGCCTAATAACGTCTGGCAAAGGCACTACCGATGAAAACTAGCCTTCGGGCTAATTTGGGTACATTTACATTCATGAATGTTGATTGATATACACTGTCCCTTTTCTAAATAAATAAAATCTTGGCTAACTTATAGTACAGATGAACACAAGCAGCAGCAAGGATTTCAAGAGCACAACAGTTTTGAGTTTGGCTCAGTGCTGCAAAGGAATGAGCCAACTGGCCGCTTGCTCTGAAGCCGCTGGGCTCGTCCAGGATTTGAACCCGGGACCTCTCGCACCCGAAGCGAGAATCATACCCCTAGACCAACGAGCCTGACTAACGAAGGCTTGGGCTACTTGCGCAGCCACTGAACGCTGGCCTTTAACAGAACGGGCAGGCACTAGTTTTAATACAACACGTTTGTCGTTAAGGAGCCGCACTCCCTGGCAGCCATCGATTTTGAGTATGTTCTGTGAAGGAAGTAAACACTTGTTATCTGGCTGAATTTTAGTACAGATGAAGACAAACAGCCTTAAGGATTTCACAGCACTTTTGAGTTTGGCTCAGCGCTCCAAAGGAGGGAGCCAACTGGCTGCTTGTTCTGAAACTGCTGGGCTCGTCCGGGATTTGAACCCGGGACCTCTCGCACCCAAAGCGAGAATCATACCCCTAGACCAACGAGCCTGGCTGATGAAGGATCGGGCTACTTGCGTACACTTGTGCAGTCACCGAACGCTGGCCTCTAACAGAATGGGCGGGCACTAGTTTTAATACAACACGTTTGTCGTTAGGGAGCCGCACTCCCTGGCAGGCATCGATTTTGAGTATGTTCTGTGAAGGAAGTAAACACTTGTTATCTGGCTGAATTTTAGTACAGATGAAGACAAACAGCCTTAAGGATTTCACAGCACTTTTGAGTTTGGCTCAGCGCTCCAAAGGAGGGAGCCAACTGGCTGCTTGTTCTGAAACTGCTGGGCTCGTCCGGGATTTGAACCCGGGACCTCTCGCACCCAAAGCGAGAATCATACCCCTAGACCAACGAGCCTGGCTGATGAAGGATCGGGCTACTTGCGTACACTTGTGCAGTCACCGAACGCTGGCCTCTAACAGAATGGGCGGGCACTAGTTTTAATAGAAAGCGCTTGTCGTTAGGGAGCCGCACTCCCTGGCAGACAGCGATTCTGAGTACGTTCTGTGCAAGGAAATAAACGCTTGTCGTCTGGCTGAATCTTGGCTCTGTTGTAGTACAGATGAACTCAAGCAGCAGTAAGGATTTCAAAACCACAACAGTTTTGAGTTTGGCTCAGTGCTGCAAAAGGACGGCCGCTTGTTCTGAAGCTGCTGGGCTCGTCCAGGATTTGAACCCGGGACCTCTCGCACCCAAAGCGAGAATCATACCCCTAGACCAACGAGCCTCGTCGGAAGGAAGCCTTTCGGGCGCCACAAATTCAGTGAAGTTCACCTCAAAGACGGAACCCGACCTGGCGTCGAGATACTAAAGTGTAGTTGTTTGAGCGTCAGAAACCACTTGAAGTCATATTACAGATCAAAGGCAGAGCTTGCCAGACAAGGCCTAGTGGCCTAATGGATAAGGCATCAGCCTCCGGAGCTGGAGATTGTGGGTTCAAGTCCCACCTGGGTCGTCTTTGATGGGCTTTGTTTAAGTTGGCCGTTCGACGAATTCAAGGATGGTTTGTTCAAAGCAATGCCATGATGAGCGCAAGATCTGAATTAGCATAGAACCGACAAACTTCTGACAGCTGTGGTGGGTTTTTGTGTGCATCATTCTGTCCTGCCCGTGCATGCGCCCTATCAGGCTGAAATTACACAAAGCACCCTGCGCAAGAGGCCCAGTGGCCTAAGGGGAAAAGGCCACTTTTTGCTTTTGCACCGGACCTACGACGGAGGCTTTGCGTACGAAAGCAGAGAGGCAGATTACACACAAAACAGGTGGGAAAGAGTCATGAACTATAAATGAATCTAGACATACAAAAACATCATTGATACGTTTGTTTTGACCATAGAACCAAAATGGCGGGCCCTAAATGTAAACAGCCTCATAGAGGCTATGTCGTAGGCTTGACTTTGAACCATAGGACATCAGCCCCCCACCTAGGGCGTGCTTGTTGAGCTAGCTCTAAGCCGATGCTGCAAAAAGTCAATGATAATTTGTTCAAAGAAACTCCACAGAACAACAAGTATACCTGTGCTTAGCGTTTCTGCAAAAGAGCCACGGTGATTCAATTAAGAGCGATATAAAATGGTTTGAATCCCACTACGGCATCTACAGGCCTGCAAAAAGTTCAATTTGGCCGAAGCATCAGCCTCTGATGCTGCAGAACGTGACGTCAAGTACTATGTGGGTTGCAGTAAATGGCCAGATATGAAGTGGTTGATAAAGAAAAGCAGCAGAAGCAAACAGAGTCAGAGAACCCTTGAACTCGTACTAAAGGGGAGAGGGCTCGTCCGGGATTTGAACCCGGGACCTCTCGCACCCTAAGCGAGAATCATACCCCTAGACCAATGAGCCTGACTGATGAAGCTTGGGACTACGTGCGTACACTTGTACAGTCACCGAACCCTGGCTTCTAACAGAATGAGCGTTTGTCGTTAGGGAGCCATACTCCCTGGCATGCAGATGATTCTGAGTACGTTCTGCGAAGGAAATAAACACTTGCCATCTTGCTGAATTATAATTAGTAATTAGTATAGTTATATACATTATAATTAGTATTATTTAACTCATAACAATATCTTTTATTTTTTTATTTTTTAGATATCTTACTTTTTTTATTGTGTACATATATATATATATCGTCTGTTTGCATATGTTTCATTGTATTTTACAGAGTTGTTTACAAGTTCCAGTTCTATTATTGTTGCAATGTTTTACCCTTTACTCTAGTTTTAGGCCTAATAACGTCTGGCAAAGGCACTACCGATGAAAACTAGCCTTCGGGCTAATTTGGGTACATTTACATTCATGAATGTTGATTGATATACACTGTCCCTTTTCTAAATAAATAAAATCTTGGCTAACTTATAGTACAGATGAACACAAGCAGCAGCAAGGATTTCAAGAGCACAACAGTTTTGAGTTTGGCTCAGTGCTGCAAAGGAATGAGCCAACTGGCCGCTTGCTCTGAAGCCGCTGGGCTCGTCCGGGATTTGAACCCGGGACCTCTCGCACCCGAAGCGAGAATCATACCCCTAGACCAACGAGCCTGACTAACGAAGGCTTGGGCTACTTGCGCAGTCACTGAACGCTGGCCTTTAACAGAACGGGCAGGCACTAGTTTTAATACAACACGTTTGTCGTTAGGGAGCCGCACTCCCTGGCAGCCATCGATTTTGAGTATGTTCTGTGAAGGAAGTAAACACTTGTTATCTGGCTGAATTTTAGTACAGATGAAGACAAACAGCCTTAAGGATTTCACAGCACTTTTGAGTTTGGCTCAGCGCTCCAAAGGAGGGAGCCAACTGGCTGCTTGTTCTGAAACTGCTGGGCTCGTCCGGGATTTGAACCCGGGACCTCTCGCACCCAAAGCGAGAATCATACCCCTAGACCAACGAGCCTGGCTGATGAAGGATCGGGCTACTTGCGTACACTTGTGCAGTCACCGAACGCTGGCCTCTAACAGAATGGGCGGGCCCTAGTTTTAATACAACACGTTTGTCGTTAGGGAGCCGCACTCCCTGGCAGGCATCGATTTTGAGTATGTTCTGTGAAGGAAGTAAACACTTGTTATCTGGCTGAATTTTAGTACAGATGAAGACAAACAGCCTTAAGGATTTCACAGCACTTTTGAGTTTGGCTCAGCGCTCCAAAGGAGGGAGCCAACTGGCTGCTTGTTCTGAAACTGCTGGGCTCGTCCGGGATTTGAACCCGGGACCTCTCGCACCCAAAGCGAGAATCATACCCCTAGACCAACGAGCCTGGCTGATGAAGGATCGGGCTACTTGCGTACACTTGTGCAGTCACCGAACGCTGGCCTCTAACAGAATGGGCGGGCACTAGTTTTAATAGAAAGCGCTTGTCGTTAGGGAGCCGCACTCCCTGGCAGACAGCGATTCTGAGTACGTTCTGTGCAAGGAAATAAACGCTTGTCGTCTGGCTGAATCTTGGCTCTGTTGTAGTACAGATGAACTCAAGCAGCAGTAAGGATTTCAAAACCACAACAGTTTTGAGTTTGGCTCAGTGCTGCAAAAGGACGGCCGCTTGTTCTGAAGCTGCTGGGCTCGTCCAGGATTTGAACCCGGGACCTCTCGCACCCAAAGCGAGAATCATACCCCTAGACCAACGAGCCTCGTCGGAAGGAAGCCTTTCGGGAGGGCGCCACAAATTCAGTGAAGTTCACCTCAAAGACGGAACCCGACCTGGCGTCGAGATACTAAAGTGTAGTTGTTTGAGCGTCAGAAACCACTTGAAGTCATATTACAGATCAAAGGCAGAGCTTGCCAGACAAGGCCTAGTGGCCTAATGGATAAGGCATCAGCCTCCGGAGCTGGAGATTGTGGGTTCAAGTCCCACCTGGGTCGTCTTTGATGGGCTTTGTTTAAGTTGGCAGTTCGACGAATTCAAGGATGGTTTGTTCAAAGCAATGCCATGATGAGCGCAAGATCTGAATTAGCATAGAACCGACAAACTTCTGACAGCTGTGGTGGGTTTTTGTGTGCATCATTCTGTCCTGCCCGTGCATGCGCCCTATCAGGCTGAAATTACACAAAGCACCCTGCGCAAGAGGCCCAGTGGCCTAAGGGGAAAAGGCCACTTTTTGCTTTTGCACCGGACCTACGACGGAGGCTTTGCGTACGAAAGCAGAGAGGCAGATTACACACAAAACAGGTGGGAAAGAGTCATGAACTATAAATGAATCTAGACATACAAAAACATCATTGATACGTTTGTTTTGACCATAGAACCAAAATGGCGGGCCCTAAATGTAAACAGCCTCATAGAGGCTATGTCGTAGGCTTGACTTTGAACCATAGGACATCAGCCCCCCACCTAGGGCGTGCTTGTTGAGCTAGCTCTAAGCCGATGCTGCAAAAAGTCAATGATAATTTGTTCAAAGAAACTCCACAGAACAACAAGTATACCTGTGCTTAGCGTTTCTGCAAAAGAGCCACGGTGATTCAATTAAGAGCGATATAAAATGGTTTGAATCCCACTACGGCATCTACAGGCCTGCAAAAAGTTCAATTTGGCCGAAGCATCAGCCTCTGATGCTGCAGAACGTGACGTCAAGTACTATGTGGGTTGCAGTAAATGGCCAGATATGAAGTGGTTGATAAAGAAAAGCAGCAGAAGCAAACAGAGTCAGAGAACCCTTGAACTCGTACTAAAGGGGAGAGGGCTCGTCCGGGATTTGAACCCGGGACCTCTCGCACCCTAAGCGAGAATCATACCCCTAGACCAATGAGCCTGACTGATGAAGCTTGGGACTACGTGCGTACACTTGTACAGTCACCGAACCCTGGCTTCTAACAGAATGAGCGTTTGTCGTTAGGGAGCCATACTCCCTGGCATGCAGATGATTCTGAGTACGTTCTGTGAAGTAAATAAACACTTGCCATCTTGCTGAATTATAATTAGTAATTAGTATAGTAATATACATTATAATTAGTATTATTTAACTCATAACAATATCTTTTATTTTTTAATTTTTTAGATATCTTACTTTTTTTATTGTGTACATATATATATATATCGTCTGTTTCCATATGTTTCATTGTATTTTACAGAGTTGTTTACAAGTTCCAGTTCTATTATTGTTGCAATGTTTTACCCTTTACTCTAGTTTTAGGCCTAATAACGTCTGGCAAAGGCACTACCGATGAAAACTAGCCTTCGGGCTAATTTGGGTACATTTACATTCATGAATGTTGATTGATATACACTGTCCCTTTTCTAAATAAATAAAATCTTGGCTAACTTATAGTACAGATGAACACAAGCAGCAGCAAGGATTTCAAGAGCACAACAGTTTTGAGTTTGGCTCAGTGCTGCAAAGGAATGAGCCAACTGGCCGCTTGCTCTGAAGCCGCTGGGCTCGTCCGGGATTTGAACCCGGGACCTCTCGCACCCGAAGCGAGAATCATACCCCTAGACCAACGAGCCTGGCTGATGAAGGATCGGGCTACTTGCGTACACTTGTGCAGTCACCGAACGCTGGCCTCTAACAGAATGGGCGGGCACTAGTTTTAATAGAAAGCGCTTGTCGTTAGGGAGCCGCACTCCCTGGCAGACAGCGATTCTGAGTACGTTCTGTGCAAGGAAATAAACGCTTGTCGTCTGGCTGAATCTTGGCTCTGTTGTAGTACAGATGAACTCAAGCAGCAGTAAGGATTTCAAAACCACAACAGTTTTGAGTTTGGCTCAGTGCTGCAAAAGGACGGCCGCTTGTTCTGAAGCTGTTGGGCTCGTCCGGGATTTGAACCCGGGACCTCTCGCACCCAAAGCGAGAATCATACCCCTAGACCAACGAGCCTCGTCTGAAGGAAGCCTTTCGGGAGGGCGCCACAAATTCAGTGAAGTTCACCTCAAAGACGGAACCCGACCTGGCGTCGAGATACTAAAGTGTAGTTGTTTGAGCGTCAGAAACCACTTGAAGTCATATTACAGATCAAAGGCAGAGCTTGCCAGACAAGGCCTAGTGGCCTAATGGATAAGGCATCAGCCTCCGGAGCTGGAGATTGTGGGTTCAAGTCCCACCTGGGTCGTCTTTGATGGGCTTTGTTTAAGTTGGCCGTTCGACGAATTCAAGGATGGTTTGTTCAAAGCAACGCCATGATGAGCGCAAGATCTGAATTAGCATAGAACCGACAAACTTCTGACAGCTGTGGTGGGTTTTTGTGTGCATCATTCTGTCCTGCCCGTGCATGCGCCCTATCAGGCTGAAATTACACAATGCACCCTGCGCAAGAGGCCCAGTGGCCTAAGGGGAAAAGGCCACTTTTTGCTTTTGCACCGGACCTACGACGGAGGCTTTGCGTACGAAAGCAGAGAGGCAGATTACACACAAAACAGGTGGGAAAGAGTCATGAACTATAAATGAATCTAGACATACAAAAACATCATTGATACGTTTGTTTTGACCATAGAACCAAAATGGCGGGCCCTAAATGTAAACAGCCTCATAGAGGCTATGTCGTAGGCTTGACTTTGAACCATAGGACATCAGCCCCCCACCTAGGGCGTGCTTGTTGAGCTAGCTCTAAGCCGATGCTGCAAAAAGTCAATGATAATTTGTTCAAAGAAACTCCACAGAACAACAAGTATACCTGTGCTTAGCGTTTCTGCAAAAGAGCCACGGTGATTCAATTAAGAGCGATATAAAATGGTTTGAATCCCACTACGGCATCTACAGGCCTGCAAAAAGTTCAATTTGGCCGAAGCATCAGCCTCTGATGCTGCAGAACGTGACGTCAAGTACTATGTGGGTTGCAGTAAATGGCCAGATATGAAGTGGTTGATAAAGAAAAGCAGCAGAAGCAAACAGAGTCAGAGAACCCTTGAACTCGTACTAAAGGGGAGAGGGCTCGTCCGGGATTTGAACCCGGGACCTCTCGCACCCTAAGCGAGAATCATACCCCTAGACCAACGAGCCTGACTGATGAAGCTTGGGACTACGTGCGTACACTTGTACAGTCGCCGAACCCTGGCTTCTAACAGAATGAGCGTTTGTCGTTAGGGAGCCATACTCCCTGGCATGCAGATGATTCTGAGTACGTTCTGCGAAGGAAATAAACACTTGCCATCTTGCTGAATTATAATTAGTAATTAGTATAGTAATATACATTATAATTAGTATTATTTAACTCATAACAATATCTTTTATTTTTTTATTTTTTAGATATCTTACTTTTTTTATTGTGTACATATATATATATATCGTCTGTTTGCATATGTTTCATTGTATTTTACAGAGTTGTTTACAAGTTCCAGTTCTATTATTGTTGCAATGTTTTACCCTTTACTCTAGTTTTAGGCCTAATAACGTCTGGCAAAGGCACTACCGATGAAAACTAGCCTTCGGGCTAATTTGGGTACATTTACATTCATGAATGTTGATTGATATACACTGTCCCTTTTCTAAATAAATAAAATCTTGGCTAACTTATAGTACAGATGAACACAAGCAGCAGCAAGGATTTCAAGAGCACAACAGTTTTGAGTTTGGCTCAGTGCTGCAAAGGAATGAGCCAACTGGCCGCTTGCTCTGAAGCCGCTGGGCTCGTCCGGGATTTGAACCCGGGACCTCTCGCACCCGAAGCGAGAATCATACCCCTAGACCAACGAGCCTGACTAACGAAGGCTTGGGCTACTTGCGCAGTCACTGAACGCTGGCCTTTAACAGAACGGGCAGGCACTAGTTTTAATACAACACGTTTGTCGTTAGGGAGCCGCACTCCCTGGCAGGCATCGATTTTGAGTATGTTCTGTGAAGGAAGTAAACACTTGTTATCTGGCTGAATTTTAGTACAGATGAAGACAAACAGCCTTAAGGATTTCACAGCGCTCCTAACGGAGGTAGCCAACTGGCTGCTTGTTCTGAAACTGCTGGGCTCGTCCGGGATTTGAACCCGGGACCTCTCGCACCCAAAGCGAGAATCATACCCCTAGACCAACGAGCCTGGCTGATGAAGGATCGGGCTACTTGCGTACACTTGTGCAGTCACCGAACGCTGGCCTCTAACAGAATGGGCGGGCCCTAGTTTTAATACAACACGTTTGTCGTTAGGGAGCCGCACTCCCTGGCAGGCATCGATTTTGAGTATGTTCTGTGAAGGAAGTAAACACTTGTTATCTGGCTGAATTTTAGTACAGATGAAGACAAACAGCCTTAAGGATTTCACAGCACTTTTGAGTTTGGCTCAGTGCTGCAAAGGAATGAGCCAACTGGCCGCTTGCTCTGAAGCCGCTGGGCTCGTCCGGGATTTGAACCCGGGACCTCTCGCACCCGAAGCGAGAATCATACCCCTAGACCAACGAGCCTGGCTGATGAAGGATCGGGCTACTTGCGTACACTTGTGCAGTCACCGAACGCTGGCCTCTAACAGAATGGGCGGGCACTAGTTTTAATAGAAAGCGCTTGTCGTTAGGGAGCCGCACTCCCTGGCAGACAGCGATTCTGAGTACGTTCTGTGCAAGGAAATAAACGCTTGTCGTCTGGCTGAATCTTGGCTCTGTTGTAGTACAGATGAACTCAAGCAGCAGTAAGGATTTCAAAACCACAACAGTTTTGAGTTTGGCTCAGTGCTGCAAAAGGACGGCCGCTTGTTCTGAAGCTGCTGGGCTCGTCCGGGATTTGAACCCGGGACCTCTCGCACCCAAAGCGAGAATCATACCCCTAGACCAACGAGCCTCGTCGGAAGGAAGCCTTTCGGGAGGGCGCCACAAATTCAGTGAAGTTCACCTCAAAGACGGAACCCGACCTGGCGTCGAGATACTAAAGTGTAGTTGTTTGAGCGTCAGAAACCACTTGAAGTCATATTACAGATCAAAGGCAGAGCTTGCCAGACAAGGCCTAGTGGCCTAATGGATAAGGCATCAGCCTCCGGAGCTGGAGATTGTGGGTTCAAGTCCCACCTGGGTCGTCTTTGATGGGCTTTGTTTAAGTTGGCCGTTCGACGAATTCAAGGATGGTTTGTTCAAAGCAACGCCATGATGAGCGCAAGATCTGAATTAGCATAGAACCGACAAACTTCTGACAGCTGTGGTGGGTTTTTGTGTGCATCATTCTGTCCTGCCCGTGCATGCGCCCTATCAGGCTGAAATTACACAATGCACCCTGCGCAAGAGGCCCAGTGGCCTAAGGGGAAAAGGCCACTTTTTGCTTTTGCACCGGACCTACGACGGAGGCTTTGCGTACGAAAGCAGAGAGGCAGATTACACACAAAACAGGTGGGAAAGAGTCATGAACTATAAATGAATCTAGACATACAAAAACATCATTGATACGTTTGTTTTGACCATAGAACCAAAATGGCGGGCCCTAAATGTAAACAGCCTCATAGAGGCTATGTCGTAGGCTTGACTTTGAACCATAGGACATCAGCCCCCCACCTAGGGCGTGCTTGTTGAGCTAGCTCTAAGCCGATGCTGCAAAAAGTCAATGATAATTTGTTCAAAGAAACTCCACAGAACAACAAGTATACCTGTGCTTAGCGTTTCTGCAAAAGAGCCACGGTGATTCAATTAAGAGCGATATAAAATGGTTTGAATCCCACTACGGCATCTACAGGCCTGCAAAAAGTTCAATTTGGCCGAAGCATCAGCCTCTGATGCTGCAGAACGTGACGTCAAGTACTATGTGGGTTGCAGTAAATGGCCAGATATGAAGTGGTTGATAAAGAAAAGCAGCAGAAGCAAACAGAGTCAGAGAACCCTTGAACTCGTACTAAAGGGGAGAGGGCTCGTCCGGGATTTGAACCCGGGACCTCTCGCACCCTAAGCGAGAATCATACCCCTAGACCAACGAGCCTGACTGATGAAGCTTGGGACTACGTGCGTACACTTGTACAGTCGCCGAACCCTGGCTTCTAACAGAATGAGCGTTTGTCGTTAGGGAGCCATACTCCCTGGCATGCAGATGATTCTGAGTACGTTCTGCGAAGGAAATAAACACTTGCCATCTTGCTGAATTATAATTAGTAATTAGTATAGTAATATACATTATAATTAGTATTATTTAACTCATAACAATATCTTTTATTTTTTTATTTTTTAGATATCTTACTTTTTTTATTGTGTACATATATATATATATCGTCTGTTTGCATATGTTTCATTGTATTTTACAGAGTTGTTTACAAGTTCCAGTTCTATTATTGTTGCAATGTTTTACCCTTTACTCTAGTTTTAGGCCTAATAACGTCTGGCAAAGGCACTACCGATGAAAACTAGCCTTCGGGCTAATTTGGGTACATTTACATTCATGAATGTTGATTGATATACACTGTCCCTTTTCTAAATAAATAAAATCTTGGCTAACTTATAGTACAGATGAACACAAGCAGCAGCAAGGATTTCAAGAGCACAACAGTTTTGAGTTTGGCTCAGTGCTGCAAAGGAATGAGCCAACTGGCCGCTTGCTCTGAAGCCGCTGGGCTCGTCCGGGATTTGAACCCGGGACCTCTCGCACCCGAAGCGAGAATCATACCCCTAGACCAACGAGCCTGACTAACGAAGGCTTGGGCTACTTGCGCAGTCACTGAACGCTGGCCTTTAACAGAACGGGCAGGCACTAGTTTTAATACAACACGTTTGTCGTTAGGGAGCCGCACTCCCTGGCAGGCATCGATTTTGAGTATGTTCTGTGAAGGAAGTAAACACTTGTTATCTGGCTGAATTTTAGTACAGATGAAGACAAACAGCCTTAAGGATTTCACAGCGCTCCTAACGGAGGTAGCCAACTGGCTGCTTGTTCTGAAACTGCTGGGCTCGTCCGGGATTTGAACCCGGGACCTCTCGCACCCAAAGCGAGAATCATACCCCTAGACCAACGAGCCTGGCTGATGAAGGATCGGGCTACTTGCGTACACTTGTGCAGTCACCGAACGCTGGCCTCTAACAGAATGGGCGGGCCCTAGTTTTAATACAACACGTTTGTCGTTAGGGAGCCGCACTCCCTGGCAGGCATCGATTTTGAGTATGTTCTGTGAAGGAAGTAAACACTTGTTATCTGGCTGAATTTTAGTACAGATGAAGACAAACAGCCTTAAGGATTTCACAGCACTTTTGAGTTTGGCTCAGTGCTGCAAAGGAATGAGCCAACTGGCCGCTTGCTCTGAAGCCGCTGGGCTCGTCCGGGATTTGAACCCGGGACCTCTCGCACCCGAAGCGAGAATCATACCCCTAGACCAACGAGCCTGGCTGATGAAGGATCGGGCTACTTGCGTACACTTGTGCAGTCACCGAACGCTGGCCTCTAACAGAATGGGCGGGCACTAGTTTTAATAGAAAGCGCTTGTCGTTAGGGAGCCGCACTCCCTGGCAGACAGCGATTCTGAGTACGTTCTGTGCAAGGAAATAAACGCTTGTCGTCTGGCTGAATCTTGGCTCTGTTGTAGTACAGATGAACTCAAGCAGCAGTAAGGATTTCAAAACCACAACAGTTTTGAGTTTGGCTCAGTGCTGCAAAAGGACGGCCGCTTGTTCTGAAGCTGCTGGGCTCGTCCGGGATTTGAACCCGGGACCTCTCGCACCCAAAGCGAGAATCATACCCCTAGACCAACGAGCCTCGTCGGAAGGAAGCCTTTCGGGAGGGCGCCACAAATTCAGTGAAGTTCACCTCAAAGACGGAACCCGACCTGGCGTCGAGATACTAAAGTGTAGTTGTTTGAGCGTCAGAAACCACTTGAAGTCATATTACAGATCAAAGGCAGAGCTTGCCAGACAAGGCCTAGTGGCCTAATGGATAAGGCATCAGCCTCCGGAGCTGGAGATTGTGGGTTCAAGTCCCACCTGGGTCGTCTTTGATGGGCTTTGTTTAAGTTGGCCGTTCGACGAATTCAAGGATGGTTTGTTCAAAGCAACGCCATGATGAGCGCAAGATCTGAATTAGCATAGAACCGACAAACTTCTGACAGCTGTGGTGGGTTTTTGTGTGCATCATTCTGTCCTGCCCGTGCATGCGCCCTATCAGGCTGAAATTACACAATGCACCCTGCGCAAGAGGCCCAGTGGCCTAAGGGGAAAAGGCCACTTTTTGCTTTTGCACCGGACCTACGACGGAGGCTTTGCGTACGAAAGCAGAGAGGCAGATTACACACAAAACAGGTGGGAAAGAGTCATGAACTATAAATGAATCTAGACATACAAAAACATCATTGATACGTTTGTTTTGACCATAGAACCAAAATGGCGGGCCCTAAATGTAAACAGCCTCATAGAGGCTATGTCGTAGGCTTGACTTTGAACCATAGGACATCAGCCCCCCACCTAGGGCGTGCTTGTTGAGCTAGCTCTAAGCCGATGCTGCAAAAAGTCAATGATAATTTGTTCAAAGAAACTCCACAGAACAACAAGTATACCTGTGCTTAGCGTTTCTGCAAAAGAGCCACGGTGATTCAATTAAGAGCGATATAAAATGGTTTGAATCCCACTACGGCATCTACAGGCCTGCAAAAAGTTCAATTTGGCCGAAGCATCAGCCTCTGATGCTGCAGAACGTGACGTCAAGTACTATGTGGGTTGCAGTAAATGGCCAGATATGAAGTGGTTGATAAAGAAAAGCAGCAGAAGCAAACAGAGTCAGAGAACCCTTGAACTCGTACTAAAGGGGAGAGGGCTCGTCCGGGATTTGAACCCGGGACCTCTCGCACCCTAAGCGAGAATCATACCCCTAGACCAACGAGCCTGCCTGATGAAGCTTGGGACTACGTGCGTACACTTGTACAGTCACCGAACCCTGGCTTCTAACAGAATGAGCGTTTGTCGTTAGGGAGCCATACTCCCTGGCATGCAGATGATTCTGAGTACGTTCTGCGAAGGAAATAAACACTTGCCATCTTGCTGAATTATAATTAGTAATTAGTATAGTAATATACATTATAATTAGTATTATTTAACTCATAACAATATCTTTTATTTTTTTATTTTTTAGATATCTTACTTTTTTTTATTGTGTACATATATATATATATCGTCTGTTTGCATATGTTTCATTGTATTTTACAGAGTTGTTTACAAGTTCCAGTTCTATTATTGTTGCAATGTTTTACCCTTTACTCTAGTTTTAGGCCTAATAACGTCTGGCAAAGGCACTACCGATGAAAACTAGCCTTCGGGCTAATTTGGGTACATTTACATTCATGAATGTTGATTGATATACACTGTCCCTTTTCTAAATAAATAAAATCTTGGCTAACTTATAGTACAGATGAACACAAGCAGCAGCAAGGATTTCAAGAGCACAACAGTTTTGAGTTTGGCTCAGTGCTGCAAAGGAATGAGCCAACTGGCCGCTTGCTCTGAAGCCGCTGGGCTCGTCCGGGATTTGAACCCGGGACCTCTCGCACCCGAAGCGAGAATCATACCCCTAGACCAACGAGCCTGACTAACGAAGGCTTGGGCTACTTGCGCAGCCACTGAACGCTGGCCTTTAACAGAACGGGCAGGCACTAGTTTTAATACAACACGTTTGTCGTTAAGGAGCCGCACTCCCTGGCAGCCATCGATTTTGAGTATGTTCTGTGAAGGAAGTAAACACTTGTTATCTGGCTGAATTTTAGTACAGATGAAGACAAACAGCCTTAAGGATTTCACAGCACTTTTGAGTTTGGCTCAGCGCTCCAAAGGAGGGAGCCAACTGGCTGCTTGTTCTGAAACTGCTGGGCTCGTCCGGGATTTGAACCCGGGACCTCTCGCACCCAAAGCGAGAATCATACCCCTAGACCAACGAGCCTGGCTGATGAAGGATCGGGCTACTTGCGTACACTTGTGCAGTCACCGAACGCTGGCCTCTAACAGAATGGGCGGGCACTAGTTTTAATACAACACGTTTGTCGTTAGGGAGCCGCACTCCCTGGCAGGCATCGATTTTGAGTATGTTCTGTGAAGGAAGTAAACACTTGTTATCTGGCTGAATTTTAGTACAGATGAAGACAAACAGCCTTAAGGATTTCACAGCACTTTTGAGTTTGGCTCAGCGCTCCAAAGGAGGGAGCCAACTGGCTGCTTGTTCTGAAACTGCTGGGCTCGTCCGGGATTTGAACCCGGGACCTCTCGCACCCAAAGCGAGAATCATACCCCTAGACCAACGAGCCTGGCTGATGAAGGATCGGGCTACTTGCGTACACTTGTGCAGTCACCGAACGCTGGCCTCTAACAGAATGGGCGGGCACTAGTTTTAATAGAAAGCGCTTGTCGTTAGGGAGCCGCACTCCCTGGCAGACAGCGATTCTGAGTACGTTCTGTGCAAGGAAATAAACGCTTGTCGTCTGGCTGAATCTTGGCTCTGTTGTAGTACAGATGAACTCAAGCAGCAGTAAGGATTTCAAAACCACAACAGTTTTGAGTTTGGCTCAGTGCTGCAAAAGGACGGCCGCTTGTTCTGAAGCTGCTGGGCTCGTCCAGGATTTGAACCCGGGACCTCTCGCACCCAAAGCGAGAATCATACCCCTAGACCAACGAGCCTCGTCGGAAGGAAGCCTTTCGGGCGCCACAAATTCAGTGAAGTTCACCTCAAAGACGGAACCCGACCTGGCGTCGAGATACTAAAGTGTAGTTGTTTGAGCGTCAGAAACCACTTGAAGTCATATTACAGATCAAAGGCAGAGCTTGCCAGACAAGGCCTAGTGGCCTAATGGATAAGGCATCAGCCTCCGGAGCTGGAGATTGTGGGTTCAAGTCCCACCTGGGTCGTCTTTGATGGGCTTTGTTTAAGTTGGCCGTTCGACGAATTCAAGGATGGTTTGTTCAAAGCAATGCCATGATGAGCGCAAGATCTGAATTAGCATAGAACCGACAAACTTCTGACAGCTGTGGTGGGTTTTTGTGTGCATCATTCTGTCCTGCCCGTGCATGCGCCCTATCAGGCTGAAATTACACAAAGCACCCTGCGCAAGAGGCCCAGTGGCCTAAGGGGAAAAGGCCACTTTTTGCTTTTGCACCGGACCTACGACGGAGGCTTTGCGTACGAAAGCAGAGAGGCAGATTACACACAAAACAGGTGGGAAAGAGTCATGAACTATAAATGAATCTAGACATACAAAAACATCATTGATACGTTTGTTTTGACCATAGAACCAAAATGGCGGGCCCTAAATGTAAACAGCCTCATAGAGGCTATGTCGTAGGCTTGACTTTGAACCATAGGACATCAGCCCCCCACCTAGGGCGTGCTTGTTGAGCTAGCTCTAAGCCGATGCTGCAAAAAGTCAATGATAATTTGTTCAAAGAAACTCCACAGAACAACAAGTATACCTGTGCTTAGCGTTTCTGCAAAAGAGCCACGGTGATTCAATTAAGAGCGATATAAAATGGTTTGAATCCCACTACGGCATCTACAGGCCTGCAAAAAGTTCAATTTGGCCGAAGCATCAGCCTCTGATGCTGCAGAACGTGACGTCAAGTACTATGTGGGTTGCAGTAAATGGCCAGATATGAAGTGGTTGATAAAGAAAAGCAGCAGAAGCAAACAGAGTCAGAGAACCCTTGAACTCGTACTAAAGGGGAGAGGGCTCGTCCGGGATTTGAACCCGGGACCTCTCGCACCCTAAGCGAGAATCATACCCCTAGACCAATGAGCCTGACTGATGAAGCTTGGGACTACGTGCGTACACTTGTACAGTCACCGAACCCTGGCTTCTAACAGAATGAGCGTTTTTCGTTAGGGAGCCATACTCCCTGGCATGCAGATGATTCTGAGTACGTTCTGCGAAGGAAATAAACACTTGCCATCTTGCTGAATTATAATTAGTAATTAGTATAGTTATATACATTATAATTAGTATTATTTAACTCATAACAATATCTTTTATTTTTTTATTTTTTAGATATCTTACTTTTTTTATTGTGTACATATATATATATATCGTCTGTTTGCATATGTTTCATTGTATTTTACAGAGTTGTTTACAAGTTCCAGTTCTATTATTGTTGCAATGTTTTACCCTTTACTCTAGTTTTAGGCCTAATAACGTCTGGCAAAGGCACTACCGATGAAAACTAGCCTTCGGGCTAATTTGGGTACATTTACATTCATGAATGTTGATTGATATACACTGTCCCTTTTCTAAATAAATAAAATCTTGGCTAACTTATAGTACAGATGAACACAAGCAGCAGCAAGGATTTCAAGAGCACAACAGTTTTGAGTTTGGCTCAGTGCTGCAAAGGAATGAGCCAACTGGCCGCTTGCTCTGAAGCCGCTGGGCTCGTCCGGGATTTGAACCCGGGACCTCTCGCACCCGAAGCGAGAATCATACCCCTAGACCAACGAGCCTGACTAACGAAGGCTTGGGCTACTTGCGCAGTCACTGAACGCTGGCCTTTAACAGAACGGGCAGGCACTAGTTTTAATACAACACGTTTGTCGTTAGGGAGCCGCACTCCCTGGCAGCCATCGATTTTGAGTATGTTCTGTGAAGGAAGTAAACACTTGTTATCTGGCTGAATTTTAGTACAGATGAAGACAAACAGCCTTAAGGATTTCACAGCACTTTTGAGTTTGGCTCAGCGCTCCAAAGGAGGGAGCCAACTGGCTGCTTGTTCTGAAACTGCTGGGCTCGTCCGGGATTTGAACCCGGGACCTCTCGCACCCAAAGCGAGAATCATACCCCTAGACCAACGAGCCTGGCTGATGAAGGATCGGGCTACTTGCGTACACTTGTGCAGTCACCGAACGCTGGCCTCTAACAGAATGGGCGGGCCCTAGTTTTAATACAACACGTTTGTCGTTAGGGAGCCGCACTCCCTGGCAGGCATCGATTTTGAGTATGTTCTGTGAAGGAAGTAAACACTTGTTATCTGGCTGAATTTTAGTACAGATGAAGACAAACAGCCTTAAGGATTTCACAGCACTTTTGAGTTTGGCTCAGCGCTCCAAAGGAGGGAGCCAACTGGCTGCTTGTTCTGAAACTGCTGGGCTCGTCCGGGATTTGAACCCGGGACCTCTCGCACCCAAAGCGAGAATCATACCCCTAGACCAACGAGCCTGGCTGATGAAGGATCGGGCTACTTGCGTACACTTGTGCAGTCACCGAACGCTGGCCTCTAACAGAATGGGCGGGCACTAGTTTTAATAGAAAGCGCTTGTCGTTAGGGAGCCGCACTCCCTGGCAGACAGCGATTCTGAGTACGTTCTGTGCAAGGAAATAAACGCTTGTCGTCTGGCTGAATCTTGGCTCTGTTGTAGTACAGATGAACTCAAGCAGCAGTAAGGATTTCAAAACCACAACAGTTTTGAGTTTGGCTCAGTGCTGCAAAAGGACGGCCGCTTGTTCTGAAGCTGCTGGGCTCGTCCAGGATTTGAACCCGGGACCTCTCGCACCCAAAGCGAGAATCATACCCCTAGACCAACGAGCCTCGTCGGAAGGAAGCCTTTCGGGAGGGCGCCACAAATTCAGTGAAGTTCACCTCAAAGACGGAACCCGACCTGGCGTCGAGATACTAAAGTGTAGTTGTTTGAGCGTCAGAAACCACTTGAAGTCATATTACAGATCAAAGGCAGAGCTTGCCAGACAAGGCCTAGTGGCCTAATGGATAAGGCATCAGCCTCCGGAGCTGGAGATTGTGGGTTCAAGTCCCACCTGGGTCGTCTTTGATGGGCTTTGTTTAAGTTGGCAGTTCGACGAATTCAAGGATGGTTTGTTCAAAGCAATGCCATGATGAGCGCAAGATCTGAATTAGCATAGAACCGACAAACTTCTGACAGCTGTGGTGGGTTTTTGTGTGCATCATTCTGTCCTGCCCGTGCATGCGCCCTATCAGGCTGAAATTACACAAAGCACCCTGCGCAAGAGGCCCAGTGGCCTAAGGGGAAAAGGCCACTTTTTGCTTTTGCACCGGACCTACGACGGAGGCTTTGCGTACGAAAGCAGAGAGGCAGATTACACACAAAACAGGTGGGAAAGAGTCATGAACTATAAATGAATCTAGACATACAAAAACATCATTGATACGTTTGTTTTGACCATAGAACCAAAATGGCGGGCCCTAAATGTAAACAGCCTCATAGAGGCTATGTCGTAGGCTTGACTTTGAACCATAGGACATCAGCCCCCCACCTAGGGCGTGCTTGTTGAGCTAGCTCTAAGCCGATGCTGCAAAAAGTCAATGATAATTTGTTCAAAGAAACTCCACAGAACAACAAGTATACCTGTGCTTAGCGTTTCTGCAAAAGAGCCACGGTGATTCAATTAAGAGCGATATAAAATGGTTTGAATCCCACTACGGCATCTACAGGCCTGCAAAAAGTTCAATTTGGCCGAAGCATCAGCCTCTGATGCTGCAGAACGTGACGTCAAGTACTATGTGGGTTGCAGTAAATGGCCAGATATGAAGTGGTTGATAAAGAAAAGCAGCAGAAGCAAACAGAGTCAGAGAACCCTTGAACTCGTACTAAAGGGGAGAGGGCTCGTCCGGGATTTGAACCCGGGACCTCTCGCACCCTAAGCGAGAATCATACCCCTAGACCAATGAGCCTGACTGATGAAGCTTGGGACTACGTGCGTACACTTGTACAGTCACCGAACCCTGGCTTCTAACAGAATGAGCGTTTGTCGTTAGGGAGCCATACTCCCTGGCATGCAGATGATTCTGAGTACGTTCTGTGAAGTAAATAAACACTTGCCATCTTGCTGAATTATAATTAGTAATTAGTATAGTAATATACATTATAATTAGTATTATTTAACTCATAACAATATCTTTTATTTTTTAATTTTTTAGATATCTTACTTTTTTTATTGTGTACATATATATATATATCGTCTGTTTCCATATGTTTCATTGTATTTTACAGAGTTGTTTACAAGTTCCAGTTCTATTATTGTTGCAATGTTTTACCCTTTACTCTAGTTTTAGGCCTAATAACGTCTGGCAAAGGCACTACCGATGAAAACTAGCCTTCGGGCTAATTTGGGTACATTTACATTCATGAATGTTGATTGATATACACTGTCCCTTTTCTAAATAAATAAAATCTTGGCTAACTTATAGTACAGATGAACACAAGCAGCAGCAAGGATTTCAAGAGCACAACAGTTTTGAGTTTGGCTCAGTGCTGCAAAGGAATGAGCCAACTGGCCGCTTGCTCTGAAGCCGCTGGGCTCGTCCGGGATTTGAACCCGGGACCTCTCGCACCCGAAGCGAGAATCATACCCCTAGACCAACGAGCCTGGCTGATGAAGGATCGGGCTACTTGCGTACACTTGTGCAGTCACCGAACGCTGGCCTCTAACAGAATGGGCGGGCACTAGTTTTAATAGAAAGCGCTTGTCGTTAGGGAGCCGCACTCCCTGGCAGACAGCGATTCTGAGTACGTTCTGTGCAAGGAAATAAACGCTTGTCGTCTGGCTGAATCTTGGCTCTGTTGTAGTACAGATGAACTCAAGCAGCAGTAAGGATTTCAAAACCACAACAGTTTTGAGTTTGGCTCAGTGCTGCAAAAGGACGGCCGCTTGTTCTGAAGCTGTTGGGCTCGTCCGGGATTTGAACCCGGGACCTCTCGCACCCAAAGCGAGAATCATACCCCTAGACCAACGAGCCTCGTCTGAAGGAAGCCTTTCGGGAGGGCGCCACAAATTCAGTGAAGTTCACCTCAAAGACGGAACCCGACCTGGCGTCGAGATACTAAAGTGTAGTTGTTTGAGCGTCAGAAACCACTTGAAGTCATATTACAGATCAAAGGCAGAGCTTGCCAGACAAGGCCTAGTGGCCTAATGGATAAGGCATCAGCCTCCGGAGCTGGAGATTGTGGGTTCAAGTCCCACCTGGGTCGTCTTTGATGGGCTTTGTTTAAGTTGGCCGTTCGACGAATTCAAGGATGGTTTGTTCAAAGCAACGCCATGATGAGCGCAAGATCTGAATTAGCATAGAACCGACAAACTTCTGACAGCTGTGGTGGGTTTTTGTGTGCATCATTCTGTCCTGCCCGTGCATGCGCCCTATCAGGCTGAAATTACACAATGCACCCTGCGCAAGAGGCCCAGTGGCCTAAGGGGAAAAGGCCACTTTTTGCTTTTGCACCGGACCTACGACGGAGGCTTTGCGTACGAAAGCAGAGAGGCAGATTACACACAAAACAGGTGGGAAAGAGTCATGAACTATAAATGAATCTAGACATACAAAAACATCATTGATACGTTTGTTTTGACCATAGAACCAAAATGGCGGGCCCTAAATGTAAACAGCCTCATAGAGGCTATGTCGTAGGCTTGACTTTGAACCATAGGACATCAGCCCCCCACCTAGGGCGTGCTTGTTGAGCTAGCTCTAAGCCGATGCTGCAAAAAGTCAATGATAATTTGTTCAAAGAAACTCCACAGAACAACAAGTATACCTGTGCTTAGCGTTTCTGCAAAAGAGCCACGGTGATTCAATTAAGAGCGATATAAAATGGTTTGAATCCCACTACGGCATCTACAGGCCTGCAAAAAGTTCAATTTGGCCGAAGCATCAGCCTCTGATGCTGCAGAACGTGACGTCAAGTACTATGTGGGTTGCAGTAAATGGCCAGATATGAAGTGGTTGATAAAGAAAAGCAGCAGAAGCAAACAGAGTCAGAGAACCCTTGAACTCGTACTAAAGGGGAGAGGGCTCGTCCGGGATTTGAACCCAGGACCTCTCGCACCCTAAGCGAGAATCATACCCCTAGACCAACGAGCCTGACTGATGAAGCTTGGGACTACGTGCGTACACTTGTACAGTCACCGAACCCTGGCTTCTAACAGAATGAGCGTTTGTCGTTAGGGAGCCATACTCCCTGGCATGCAGATGATTCTGAGTACGTTCTGTGAAGGAAATAAACACTTGCCATCTTGCTGAATTATAATTAGTAATTAGTATAGTAATATACATTATAATTAGTATTATTTAACTCATAACAATATCTTTTATTTTTTTATTTTTTAGATATCTTACTTTTTTTAATTGTGTACATATATATATATATATATCGTCTGTTTGCATATGTTTCATTGTATTTTACAGAGTTGTTTACAAGTTCCAGTTCTATTATTGTTGCAATGTTTTACCCTTTACTCTAGTTTTAGGCCTAATAACGTCTGGCAAAGGCACTACCGATGAAAACTAGCCTTCGTGCTAATTTGGGTACATTTACATTCATGAATGTTGATTGATATACACTGTCCCTTTTCTAAATAAATAAAATCTTGGCTAAGTTATAGTACAGATGAACACAAGCAGCAGCAAGGATTTCAAGAGCACAACAGTTTTGAGTTCGGCTCAGTGCTGCAAAGGAATGAGCCAACTGGCTGCCTGTTCTGAAACTGCTGGGCTCATCCGGGATTTGAACCCGGGACCTCTTGCACCTGAAGCAAAAATCATACCCCTAGACCAATGAGCTTGACTAACGAGGTCTTGGGCTACTCGCATACACACTTGTACAGTCACTGAACGCTAGCCTTTAACAGAATGGGCAGGCACTAGTTTTAATACAAAGCGTTTGTAGTCAGGAAGTCGTACTGCTATCCATAGGCAAAGTGCAGTAACTAACCATTTGGTTAAAATTGAGTTAAGGCCTGAAATGGTCTGTCTTGTGACAAAGTTTCATGGTTCAATTTTGTCCCGTTTCAGAGAAATGAGTGTGTCAAAATTGCAGTAACTACAAAATCCATGCTAATACCAAGGCAAACCGAAGTAAAAGATGTTACTGCGTTCTAGCTTTATTTTCCCGACTTTGATGACTTTTCTATAGGTCTGCCTTGGTAACCTTATCCCGAAGGGGATTGTGATACTGTTTGCCCCGATCGTAACACTCACACAGAATCGACAAGCAAACCACATTCGCCCGGTGTTGTGCCTAAATTCGACTGCCTGCCAGATTTCGACTGCCTTCTGCATGACGTAATTTGGTGATGTCGGTGTGGCCAAATAAATGTAATATATATTTTCAGTTTTATTTCATTTCAATGACTTTATCTAGTTATTGCATCCTTAAGTCTATAAACATTGTTTGTAAAATATTTTGAGAACATATTGAATTGTTTTGTATTTTTGAAATTAAATAAAAAAAAATTACAAATAAAATAAAATAAAAAGTTCTGCACTGTTTGCTCTTTTACATCTTTTAAACACTTTTACTGTTAAGTTACACCAGGACAACACGTTCAACGTTCAAGAAAGCGTTAAGAAATCAGATCAGAATCTTGTATGGTGTTCTCTATCCTGGGCTTGTTGTTATTTACACTCAGTACATTTAGCGTTGCAGTTCATATTATTTGCGTATCTATATTGTGTAAAATATGTACAGTAGTCTATGTGCAATAGGCTGTTATGTGTAGGCTATTATAAGCACATGGAACAAGAATTAAAGGAATTTCACTCTGTAAGAAATAGGTACAAAGGTCTCATTCCCAAAGAAGTAAAACAAAAGGTAATAAAGTCTTTAAGAGTTTAGAGATAACTGGCACACAAAGGAGGGTGGGTCGCCAGACAAATGGCCTCCAACTCACAAAAGGTGTCAACTCTGAATGTAAATTCCCATTGTTAGCAGATGCTAGTGAAAATTATGTTGTTGCTTTTTATTATTATTGTAATCCCACGCTTAATCGGCCCAAAGGAGGCATCCGTTCAGCGGTGAAGGTCTCTGCGTGTTACCGTCTTTTCTCGTGGCAAAGTATTTTTGATTAAATGAAATACATTTTCTCATATGTATTTTCTCGTTATTTCATCTGACTCCCTAAATGAAAAGGTTTTAATGATATCTGTGCATCATTAAATGTGAGCGAATGTTTGACTATTCTTTTTAACTCTTTACTGAAAATGAGTCCATTAGAATAAAATCAATGGTTACAATTTATTATGTCAGGTAAATATATCGTGCCAATTTCGTAATCAGTTCAAAGATAATCAATACAAAACATCAAATGCTCTGGAATAAAGAGAAGAGATGCAAACCCTACATTTGGAAATACATGATGCTGAGAGTCCCGGCGACTCTCAGCATTCACGGGCTGATCTGAGGTACAGAATCGCCCTGATCCTCTAGTTGCATTTCATTATATAGACAGAAACTTATTTTACATGGAAACAAGTAACTTTTTTGAACACTGAAACATTTCAAGTGATATCAAACATGATGATAATTATTCATATTAAACCATATAGATTCTTGGGTGAATTTTGGTGATCTCAGCATGAGGGAGGAGGGATGTGGGAAGAAATGTAGATTAGGATTGCTTAGGTGAGAGGTGCTAGTTTCACAAGAGAGAGTTCAAATGTTAATTTCCAGAAAGGTCCTTTGTCTTCTCGAGGAGTGGTCATTCCTCAACCAGTTCTTCCAGTTTCTCCATCTTCCAGTTTCCCTCCTTGACTCCGTGGGTCAAATTCAAATGAGTCCCTGTAGTGTCACTGTTAGAGGTTTGTTGTAGTCTTTGAGATGTAGCTCAAAAATTGTCTTTGCAATGTTCGCATCTGTAGAAGCTTTTAGAGGGCTGTGTTCACCTGCAGAACACCCAGTCTCACCAGGTGTATGTAGCTTGAGTCCAGCAGGTGGATGAATGCATTCAGGTTTTCTTGCTGTGGTCCAACGTAGGATGTGAGCAAAGTTCATAGAGTCAATCTGGACTTTTGTGAATTGTTCAGTTGACGTGTCATTCCTTCATGGAGAAACTTCTGCTTCTGTGGCACCTTCCCCATGACTATAATCTGTCCCCTCTTGACCAATCCCATCACCTCCAGCGGTGCGGTTGTCTGGGCAGACCTCAATGGATGAAGGGGTTCTCCTTGGTTCCACACTGCTTTGTGTGAGACACATGAAAAGCATCTAAAATTTCCACTTCACGATTGAGGACTTATGAACTTAAAGCCATAATGCAACAAAACAAAACAAAAACAATAAATGGGTTCATGTCAGCAAGTGCGAATGGTCCATCTGGTCTCAAGTGTTTCTCAAGGTAGGGTGGTCCCATTTTAAACATCAAATTCGTCACTACCACTGTGATGATGTTAAATGGTAGTGGAATTTAAATATTCTTGGTCTAAATTGCTCTAAATGGAAATGCAGCAAGAGGTCAGTGTAATCTAAACAATCAAATAGATGATATGCATCAATAAATCCCGTAATAACAATAATAATATTCAATCACAATTATGAACAAATGCATATATATATATATATATATATATATATATATATATATATGTATATATATATATATATATATATATATATATATATGTATATATATATATATATATATAGTCACTGTGTTTGTTCAGGAATCTTCCAATGCAAGCCACCTATGCAGATCTAAGAAGTGACCTGGAGCATGCTTAGTCATACACTGTTAACCCTTGCTGTAAAATTCTGACAATATTATACCATTTTCCATTAAAACAGTAATATACCGTAGAAAATAAAAGTAGCCTACAGGAATATACTGTGAATTAACAGCGCTCAAAGTCGACACTCAGAGGCTGTTTTCCCAATCACACCCTATACCCTCATTCACTATTCCCTACATTAGTTCACTAATATAGTCCACTTGAATGAAAAGAAGTGAGTGAATTGAGACACTGATGAACACCTGATAAGCAGAATCACTGAAGGACAGAGAAACAAGAACAGAAAAAAGAGAAACACAAAAACTACAACTGACTTCCAGCCACACTGAGTGTGAAACCAGTTTACAAACCAGTTTACGATTATTTATTTACAAAAGATTATTTACATTATTTAGATTATTTACAAAAG
Source organism: Abramis brama (assembly GCF_963993115.1). NCBI lineage: Eukaryota > Metazoa > Chordata > Actinopteri > Cypriniformes > Leuciscidae > Abramis > Abramis brama. The sequence continues at coordinate 40,783,281 of NC_139972.1, forward strand.
TTCTTGTTGAGAATTAACAGAGATTTAGTTATTAATAAAATTTGTTGTCACCATGATGGAGATCAGTATTTGCTTTAGTTGGTCTCTTGTCCCTTGACTTCTTACCATTCATCTCCCTCTGACTGCTGTAACAGTGAGTTTATAAAACACTTTTGTTATGGCAAGAAAGAGCCAAGAGGAAGATGATCAGGTGTTTATGGCTTTTGTGATGATGTCACAATCATCCTAGACATGTCTGATCCTCTGATCTTTTCTGTATTTATTCTTTGAATTTATGGGTATTTCATATTTAGCATATATCTGTGAATCTACAAAATGAAATCAATATTTCTGTAATCAGGTCTTCTAAAGAATATTGTAATCATATAGTGCATTCAATTTTATTTTACTCCTGCTTGACTGAGACCCACACAGATATCAACAATCAGCACATGAATCTCAACAATGGTGAAAAGTTTCATGTCGCAATGCATGCCGGGTTCCAGGATAATATAAAACTCCCAGCATGCACTGCGGCATGAATAATAATAATAATAATAAAAAAATATTGCCACCATTGTTGAGATTCATGTGCTAAATTGTGATATCTCGGTGTTTCTAAAACACAGTGTAGCTCTGTTTCTCTGGTTATGCATCATGTGTTAAAAAAAAAAAAAAGAGTCATTGTATCTTATTGCTGCGTTTTCACAGTGGTGGTAATGTAACACTTTTGATTGAGGATTAAACTCTGAATAAGTGGGAATGAATTCCTTAGTGAATGAACAGGCAATATGATGATTTTGTCATCATAATCATTATAACTGCAGTCATTCATAAACTGTGTGTGCACAAGTGTGACTTGCAAAAACACAGCTCAAGCAGCAAAAGAAAAACTAATGTTTTAGCATCAGCATCCCAACTAAAGCAAGCACTGATCTCTATAATGGTAACTTCAAACCAAACATTTTCAATTAAACATCTCAATAACAACTTCTGTATGACAGAAATAAAGTCATACTGGTTAATAATAAGTGTAATAATGTGTAATGGCTGGAAGTCAGTCATAGTTATTGTGTTTCTCTATTTTCTGTTCTTGTGTTTCTCTTTTCTTCAGTGATTCTGCTTACAGTCACTTACATATTCCCTTAATTATCTCACTGCATCGTTACTTTTTACTCGTAGTGTGGATTTCCCTGAGGGGTTGAAAGGGTTAACTGTGTAAGATAAAAAAGACACACCCACAAAATGTATTTTAACAGTAATAAACTGTAAGTTATAAAACAGGTTTATACTGGCAACACTGTTGCCAGTAGTTTACTGTAAAATTATTTTTTTGGGGTCACCATTGTGCTGAAGAGTAGAGCCTGTGCTTCAGTCCAGGAGAAGATCTACAAACATTGATGATACGCTGCATGTTGCTTTATTTAACAGGCGGTGATTGTGTAGTTGCTGATCCAGTGGAAATCTTTTTATGTACAATAGTTTTTTAGTGGTCTCAAATGAAAGAAGTTCACAGTAATACTTTGCTCACATTATTAATGCATTATAAATTTTAGTTAATACATTTAAATGACAGTTGGTCAATTTAAGGCAGTCGGTTTCTGCAAGTGTAATTAGTTAACTATAATTTAGTGCATTTTTACAGAAACAAACTAGATTACAGTAAAGAACTGTACAATTAACAGTATTTTACTGGCAACAGTGTTGCCAGTATTTTACTGTAAAAAAACCCGGTAAGGTCTAACAGTGTACAAGAATGGAGATTGTTCATTCCTTGCAACAGTTTGGTGTGTGTGTGTGTGTGTGTGTGTGTGTGTGTGTGTGTGTGTGTGTGTGTGTGTGTGTGTGTGTGTGTGTGTGTGTGTGTGTGTGTGTGTGTGTGTGTGTGTGTGTGTGTGTGTGTGTGTGTGTGTGTGTGTGTGTGTGTGTGTGTGTGTGTGTGTTGTGCTGGCTAAGTCACAGTCGATGACAGGGTTAAATTGTAATTTTTGTAATTGATTGAAGCGCTCACACTTCAGATCTATCCGTTTTTTATGATATTTCTGTTATTAGTGGTATGTTGAGAAATAAGGGGCCCTCTGATTTTCCAACCACCCTAATAACAATCAAAGTTTAAACAGTTTGAAATTTAATAGCAGGTCTGTCTCTGCTTTATAATTTGCATCATCGATTTGTGACTGTAGCCATTCATATGTATATTACAGTGTAATATAACATAGTGTGTCTCTGTTAGACTGTTATCATGGGATCAGCTTTACCATCCTATGTGTGTGAAGTTATCTGGATCTGTTAGTGTGACGATGGACAATAGATCTTTAGTGAAGTGACACTTTTGGACACTGTCATCTTTATCTTTTTATAACATAGACACACTATGTTATATTACACTGTAATATACATATGAATGGCTACAGTCACAAATCGATGATGCAAATTATAAAGCAGAGACAGACCTGCTATTAAATTTCAAACTGTTTAAACTTCTGCAATGTGTAGAGTTCAGCCTGGATAGATTTGATCTATTCCGGGTGATGATGCTGTGAGGGTGTAGTGATGGAGGTGTGTGTTCAGTGTTCATGTCTAGGAGATGGATGGAATATAATCTATAACAATTGTGTTGCAAATTTAGTTCCAGTTCTATACTGGGAGGCCATTCTTATGCAGTGATGTGCTACTGTGAGATGTGAACGGCCTCTTGAAGTGTCTTTTCACCCATCTCCCGAGTCTCAGGTTATGTTCTTACAATTCCGCTGTCCTGGCTCTGATCCAGGTGGAGTCCGGACCGTCCTGGCATCCATCCTCCGAGGAATTGCAGAAGTAAACCTGAGATAGAAACAAATGCAGAGAGAACCACAGTTAATTCTGATATTTTCAACAGCTTCAAATTCAGACATGTGGAATTCTTTTACTTGCTCCATTATCATGTCCTTTGCCATTTTAATTCCAGTTGTCACATGAAACAGTACAGTGTGTGACACCTAAAGCTGCTCTTGCAGTTCAGCTTTCACAGTCTGCTGTGTCATATGAACATTAGAGACCCCAGTTCTGCTGGGGAAATTTTCTGGATTAATCAGAGTTTTTATCACTCGTAGTGTCATGAGTTCCAATGGGTCGATGCCCATGGCTTTACTTCAAGTTGCTTCAAAATTTACTTCAAAATAAAAGCACATCCCCTCCCCTTTTGGCACTGGGTAGTAGACCAATGAAATCGAATTGTAAGGATTAATGTCACACATCTCCAATTAATGCCGTTTGTCGATTATAACAAAATGTATATTATAATTCGAGTTATGATACAATTATATTATATTTAAAAGAATATAAATTAAATAATATTGTTTCTGGTCTCTGAAGAGTCTCTGGAACAACTTATTTGTCAAAGTGTTCGTTTTGCAAAAAAACTGTATTGTATGTAGGCCTACAACAAAGGTCAGGCTGAAAGTCAATGAGGGACTCTGTTGTTGCTGACACCCAATATCTGATTGGCAGGATATGCATTCATTATTTTTCAAATTAAGAGTTTACCCACACTGTATTTGTTAGCCTGTAAAATTAATAGTCTATATGCATGCTATTTGTCACCCAATTATTTGGCTTAACTGACTGAAAAAATCGAATTTGAAAATATAGCCTAAATGTAATGTTCACGCATTGGCAGTTGTCAGGGTGGTTATCAGACAAAAGAGAGAAGGCCATTCTTATAGTTTATATTGCATTCCTTCAAAATATAGGTTACTTTTGCCTTCCCTTGCCAATAGATTTAGCTATCCCTTATATCTTCCCGATATACTCCTGCTCAGGCCATCCTTAAAAATATTTTGGTTTGCCGTAATGGTATGAATTTAAACAAATGTGCATATAAATATATATATATATATATATATTAAATAACATTTAGAAAACTTGTATAAACTGAACACCAAAGAATGATATTAACTATTGAGCGGTGGTGGCGTGTTCATGTAACATGTAAGGGTGGCGCTGCCAATAACGCACCTAAAAGCTGTCACAAAGAACTGTGAAAAGTAATGATTATTAATATGTCAAATATACAGTATCAAGGAGACATTTCAATTGTTTATTAATAAACAAGTGTTAACCTGTTCGAGGAGGGAGGAGTTTATCAGGATCCAGTCAACGTCGTCATGGGATGTGTCACGGATGCGGTTTATCATCTCGTCAGGGAGTGAGGATTACAGATTGCTATTCTGCAATTGTAATCTTATTTTTCTTTATTTGTGAGTATACTGGTTTTGTATCAAAAGAGCTCAAACTAGCGCACCATCTGTGTACTGAGAATCCCAGCTGGAGAATTTGGAATATTGGAGTTTAACATTGACATTTTTTTTTTTTTTTTGGGGGGGGGGGTTATGGTGATTAATGGGATTTATTGCTGTGTTTGTGACATTGTGGATTTAATTATTTGGTCATTCAAGGGGAAAAAAGGGAAAAATACACAAAGACAAAAGAGCTCTGAGGAGAATAAATACATGTTTATTGTGTGTGATTTCCTGTGGAAAGAATTGTTTATTGTTGACTTGGCATTTAATTTTAATTTTAATAAAAAATAAAAAAAAGCAAAAGCAAAACACAGCAGTGTATTTTTATTTCCAAGTAGAAAACATAAATCTGTCAATATTAGGTGGTATCTGAATATCTGTTTTGTGATCAATAGAAATTAAGTATATTTAGAAATGTGCCTCTTACCATGTTTTTTTTTTTTTTTTTTAAACAACTATTTTATTTGTCAAAAATTGTCACACAAGTTTAAACAGTGTTTCCATTTTCCATTACAACTGGATAAAAAAAAAAAAAAAAAAAAAATCAATAAATAAAAAAAAGAAAAAAGAAAGAAAAAAAATATAATAAAAACATAAATAAATAATAATAATTATTATTATTAAAAAAAAACAAAAAAAAAAAAAAAACACATACAGCAATAACATAGGCTGCTTGTCTATATACTCTCAATGTCCATCAATTCCACGAAGGAGTCACCATCTAGACTTTCCAGATGGACCAAAAGGTATGTGGCTTATTTTTCAAAAAGTAGGTAATTTTTTCTAAGGCAAGGTGTGAGGTCATCCCCTTTATCCATTGAGACACGCCGGGACTTTCTTCTTTTTTCCAAGTACATGCTATTACACGTTTAGCTTCTAGCAAACAGAGAATTAACAATAATCTTTCATGTTTGGTGATTTTAAAATTCAGAGGACAAACATGCAATATACACAGCTTTGGATCAAGAGGAATTGCTTTACTAATGACTTGGCTTATAATATTCAGTATCTTAACCCAAAAGCAATTAACTTTAGTGCATTCCCACATACAGTGAAATAAAGTTCCCTTTTCTTGTTTACATTTGTAACACATGTCAGGAATATTCGGGTTGAAGTGATGTAACTTAACTGGAGTGATATATTGTCTGCTCAACCATTTATACTGAAGTAATCTCAAATGGGTGTTCATTGTCTGAGTTTGGGCTTTCAAGCATGCCATTTGCCACTCTTCCTCGGTTATATCAGTCTGCAGGTCAGACCGCCATGCTTGAAGTCTATCATTAAATGATTCTTTAGATTTGGCTACAAACAATTTATATAACATAGAAATCTGGCCTCTACCTTTCAAGCAATTAAGTGTGATATTCTCCAAAGTAGAAAGAGTCGGCTCAACCAGACTTTGGCCTTGTCTTGATAACATGAAACTACGTAATTGCAAATATTTAAAAAAATGTTTTTGCGGAATTCCAAACCGTGTCCTAATTTCTTCAAAGGACATAAATCTTCCCTCGTTATAAAGATCAGACACCTTACTAATACCTTGAATTGACCAGATTTTAAAGCCTGGATCGGCTCTTCCAGGGCGAAAATTTTCATTACCAAAAACCGGTGAAAAGGGTGAGAAATGCGGTAATTCCCCTATGTGAGCAAGAGCCTCAAACCAAACTGCTATAGTATTTCTAGTATACGGGTTTTTAGTACATTTACTTAACTTTTTAGCATCTGTTGAATACAAATATAAATTCAAAGGAATTGGGATAGAGTGAGCCTCTATAGATACCCAGGTCGGAAGATAATCCTTCTCAAAATAAAACATTGCTGCTCTAATTTGAGCTGCCCAGTAGTACCATTTTAGGTTTGGTAGGTTTAACCCCCCTCTATCATAAGGCAAGTAGAGCAAGGAGAGCCTGAGACGAGGGCGCCTGTTATTCCAAATGAAGTTTGTAAACGATTTTTTCATTCGGGCAAAAAAAGAAGAATGTGGAGGGAGGGGGATAGATTGGAAGAGATATAACAATTTGGGTAAAATTGACATTTTTAATATATTAACACGGCCAATCAATGAAATAGGAAGTTTTGTCCATCTATTCAACAGGTCAATTGTCGAGTCTGATAGGGGCTTATAATTGGCTGATACAATTTCATTAACAGTTGGTGTAATTTTGATCCCAAGATAGGTAAAGCCTTCTTGTGAGATTGTAAAGTTTGACTGAACTGGGGGGAGAAGTCTTTCTGCTTTGTGGAGGAACAGCAACACAGACTTAGAATTATTAATTTTATACCCCGAGAATTCTCCAAATGTTTCAATCAAATTTAGCAATGCTGGGATAGACCGTTTTAGATTAGAAGAGAATATAATTATATCATCTGCGTACAATGAGATACGATGTTCTGAGGATCCAATTGTGATACCAGAAATATGTGCATGATTACGAATTGCCATAGCCAGTGGTTCAATTGCTATAGTGAAAAGCAGAGGAGAGAGCGGGCAGCCCTGGCGTGTACCCCTGTAGAGTCTGAAAGGGGCAGATGTTATTCCATTTGTTAATATCTCAGCTAAAGGGTTAGCATATAGGATCCGGACCCATTTCATAAACTTATCCCCAAACCCCATCCTTTCCATAGTTCTGAACAGATACTGCCACTCAATTCTGTCAAACGCTTTTTCAGCGTCTAATGACAGGAGTGCATTATCGCGAGTATTACATTTCTCATGTAATATATTAAGTACTCTACGAATGTTATGGAAACCCTGTCTCCCCCAAACAAAGCCATTTTGATCAATATGCACAAGCTTGGGCAAATGTATTTCTAGTCTCTTTGCTAGCACTTTGCAAAGAATCTTTAAGTCATTATTCAGGAGAGAAATTGGTCTGTATGAACCACAATCAGTTGGTGACTTGCCAGGTTTTAACAACAGAGTGATCACCGCAGTATTCAAAGAGGGAGGTAAAGCCCCATGATCTAGTGACTCCTGGTACATTTCCAATAGAGGATGAATTAATTTATGAGAAAAAAATTTATATAGCTCTATTGGTATGCCATCTGGCCCTGGGGTCTTCCCTCCTTTCATACTGATAATGGCCTCAGACAGCTCCTCAGACCTTAGGTCATCTTCAAGAGATACCATGAAGCCCAAATCCGTTGACCCAAAGTCCAAAGTATCTAGGAAAGCCTTTTGTCTCTCTGCTGCACTCTCAAAATATTCAGAGCTGTAAAGAGCCTGATAGTAGTTCCTAAAGACCACATCTATCTCAGTTTGATCAAATGTTATCTCACCCTCCTTTATCTGAATAGAATTTATGGCTCTTTCAGTTTGTAACTGCTTAATACGCCAGGCTAGTAACTTACCCGCCCTCTCCCCACCTTCATAATAGGTCTGTTTAAGTCTCATCAAACTTTTCTTGGCGTGATCTAATGAAAGTTCATTATATTCCATTTTCAATTTGTGCAATTCCAAAAGAAGATCAGGTGTAATTTTCTGGTATATTTCAGATTCAATTCTCTTTATTTTATTTTCGAGGTTTACCATTTTTGCTTGGCAGCTCTTATATTTATAACTTGTGTAGCTAATCATTCGTCCTCTTATAAAAGCTTTAAAGGCTTCCCACCTAACTGAGGCAGATGTTTGATTCGTGTTAATTTCAAAATAATAGTCTATCTGTTTATCAATGAAGTTCAAAAATTCTGCATCTCTCAGCCAAGTTATATGCAAGCGCCATCTTGGGGGTCTACATGAAAAGTTAGGAAAGTTTAACGTGAATGAAACTGCAGCATGATCTGAGATTAATATGCTATCATACCAACAGTTCCTAACTTTAGATAATAGATCAGCAGATAAAAGAAAATAATCAATACGAGAAAATGTTTTATAAGTACTAGAGTAGCATGAATAAGTCAAACTATCCGGGTTTCTGTTCCTCCAAATATCAATTAAATTGAAATCTTGCATACACTGTTTTAACTCTATTCTGGTTTGTAAATGAGAGAGGTCTGATTTAGTTGATCTATCTAGTTCTGGATATAGAGCGCAATTAAAATCTCCTCCTATAACAGAATCTCCCTGCAGTCCAGCCAATGTTAAAAATAGATTTCTGTAAAAAACAGGATTCTCCACATTAGGCCCATAAACATTCACTAAATTCAGTCTAACAGATAGGATCTCTGCTTGGATAATTATATATCGCCCCAGTTTGTCCGTAATTGTGTTAATTATTTGTAAAGGTATGGATTTATGTATAAGTGTGAGAACCCCCCTAGAATATGAATTGAAGGAGGCCGAAAACACTTGCCCTGGCCATCTCTTCCTCACCATTACAACATCTTCTGAAACTAAGTGAGTTTCCTGAAGGAACACTATTTTAGCTTTCATTTGTCTAATTCTATTCATCACTTGTTTTAACTTTACAATTTTGTTTAGGCCTCTTACATTCCAGGAAGTAAATTGAATATCAGATAAGGAAACCATTATTGCATATGCAGTATGTGCCCGTTCTTCCAAAAAATGCGAAAGTAAGTATATAGACTATTATTTGAAGGAGGAAATGTGTATATATATATATATAAAAAAAAACAAAAAAAAAAAAAAAAAACATGCCGAACGGAACAATCGGCCAAACAAACAGGTATTTCCCCAAATGAAATACCATCACCCCTCCTCCCCTCCCCAGTTAAACACTTCCCAAGGTCTTCTTCAGAGAGCCTGGTTGTAGCACTTTGCCGGTCCACCCGCGAACTTTCCACGGTGAGGAACAGCTTGCCTGATCGCTGGGCGGGTCCCGCAACAGTCAGAAATGTCAACCCAACATCGCGTCGCGAAGAAATTATTTTAGCATTTAGCTTATCAATAATAAATCAGTAGATTGCTTACGTTTATGAAACTGAACGTAGATCCCAAGAAGAAATGTTTTCCATAAGTCCTGCTAGGCATCATCTTTTAGATCCTGCAGAAACCTCTGAGCGTCTGGAGGGCTGTTGAATAAATGGCGCTTTCCCTTATGTGTCACGCACAGAGTGGCTGGATGCAAGATGCCATACCGCAGTTCGGGGATATTAAGATCGCGAAGATCTTTCTTCACCGCGTCAAATCGTTTCCGCTTCTTATGCAGTTCAGCCGAGACGTCAGAAAAGAACATAAGCTTACTTTTGTCCAACATCACTGTGCCTTTTGCTCGAGCTGCTTTCAGGGTACGAACTTTGTCAGCGTAGTTTAGGAATTTCATTATCACGGCTCTTGGCGGAGAGTCAGGACGATCTTCGGAGAATCTGCCGATTCGGTGAGCTCTCTCAATTACAAGTGGACCAGGAAAGTTTTCCGGTCCGAGGATCTCAGGTAGTAATTTCTCTAAGAAAACACACATATCTTGCCCCTCATTTTTTTCTGGAAGTCCCACTAAACGTAGATTCGACCGACGGCTGCGGTTTTCCAGATCATCGACTTTTAATGAGAGTGATTCAATGGTAGTTTTCAATGTTGCATTTTGCGTTTGCAACTCTGAGACGTTATCTTCTTGTGTACTTATTCGATCCTCGGCTTCTGTTACCCGTGTTGTGAGGGCTTTAAGGTCGCACTGCACTCCGTTAATCGCCTGGAACAATCCATCAAATCTCACAGTAAATTCCGACTTCAGTGAGTGGATAGCCTCAAGAATTGCAGAAAGTGACTCTTGGCTACCACACGGCGCTCCATCATCGTCACAATTAGCTTCGGTAGATCTAGCATCTGTCTCGGCGGTCGATCTAGCATCTGTCTCGGCGCCGGCGGTCGATTTTACTTGTTTTTGTGTCGTTTTAATTGGTTTTGGTGGCATCTTGGCATACTAAGATATATCCGAATTCAGAATGGAATCAGTTTGTCAGCGATTATTGGGTTAAAGAGTTAAGTTTTATTCAGTATTTGTTGCGGAGCTCCGATTCGCGTCCACTCAGCACCGCGCCATAACCGGAAGTCCTACCATGTTTTTTTAATTAGGAAGTTCCCCTAGACATCATTCTTACATCTGAGTCATATTTTTTGGCGAGAGGTCTATGTAAGGGGATTTACAGTCAAAGACCCAGAACCAGATATGATGAATGAAGACACGGAGTCAGAATTATAATAAATTAAAGAATAGTTTTACCAAAGATGGTTTACAGTTTCATGGTTTCAGAAGTCAGCTTCAAGACTCACTGCAGGAGTTTGTAGGAAATAGATAAACATAAACGTAATTTTCCACACATATACAGATAGACTGAGGCATACTGTATCTCCATAGATTATGCAGCTGACACTGCATAATCTATGGAGCAAGCAGGCAGTCAGCACAAAGAGAGACACACTAGTGAGGTTGATTGGGAGGCCTAATTATCCTCAGGTGAAGAAAGTTTCAGGAAGTGGGCGTGTCTCCCAATAGAGTGACAGGAGGGTGACCAATTGGGATTTTTAACAGCCGCCCCCAAATATGACAACATATTTGTCCAAAGAAATCCCACTCATACAGTAGGATCGGTGGGAAAGGCAGGAAGAACGATTAATCGGCTAACTGGAAGGATAAATTGTTTGCCATTTATGACGATCTCAGCCACTCGAATGCGGCCATCAGAATTGGGCAGGACCTTAGTGACTGGCCCTATGGGCCAGGAACTAAGAGGGAGCTGGGGATCCATCACCATGACAACAGCAGAAGGTGAGATAGAGGGACCATCCATTTTCCACTTCTGACGGGACTGAAGGCTTGGGAGATAATCCTTGATGAAGCTAACCCAGAACCTGTCGGCAAGGATCTGACTGTGTCTCCACTTCCTACAAGTCAAGAGCTCAGAGTCAGCATACATTACTTGTGGAAGGGACAAGTCTCGCCGCCCCATCAGAAGAATATTTGCCGTTATCGGATCCGTGTCCGAGATGTTCGATGACACGTAGCCAAGGGGTTTTGAATTAATTTTCTCTTCAACTTCTTAAGTTCTGCATCTTCTGCCTTTCTCTCTAATTGTGGCATTCTGCCAATTGATGGTCAACTCTTTCTAAAAGGCAAAACGTAACATTCTCCAAGGAATCTCCAATCAACTCTTCCCAGAGGCAAGAAACTTCCATGTGACACCTCTTCACAATGGTCTTATTCTTTCACCATCACTTGTCGTTTACTTGAAAATCCCTGACTAAGCTAAAACTGCTCAGTGGCTGCACAAACTTCTCATCTTGACCTTTGTCGTCACAGTCACACAGACCAAGGCCTTAAAACACATCTGGCTTTTATAGTATTTAAACTAGTTCTGCCATTTTTTTCTGTAGAATAGATAAAATATTTCAACACATTCTGCTTGACATCTCCTCAAATAAATTTTGAATATTGCCATTTTTGAATAACAAAGGTAAATAAATGATGATTGTCATTTTTCGGTAAACAGTCCTTTTAAACTAATGAGAAAAGCTCCATCTACATTTTGTCACTGACACCAAAATTAAATGTGAAATGTTTTGCAAAGTTAAAACTATTTAAAAACATTTTTTAGGGGATTCAGTTCTACACAGCAAAAAAATGGATGCTGGCAATTGAAGGCAGAGTCCTCTTTCCTGAGGCTGACCTACCAGATATGTCCTCTGCATTTGCTGTTCTCTTCGTTTGCTATTATGTGCTTAACAATTGAGTACCAAGTGGAAGCAGCCACTACTTTGGAGTTCATTCAGAGGCAAGTACATCTTGCAGTGATAACATGCTATAATATCAGGTAAACATTAAAGAGATAGCCCACCCAAATAAGACAGGTCTGTGATCACTTACTCACATTCATATCATTCCTAATCTGTATGCTCTTCTTTCTTCAGTGGAACTCAAAAAAATATATTTTGAAGAATGTTGGTGAATGAATTGGTTCTATGTCAGAACGGCGCCTCTCTATTGGCCGACGCTGGTCACGTGATCACCACAACACATGCGTGTGACTCTGACCCAGGAGCTGGCCAATAGTGAGGCGGCGTTCTGGCGTAGAACCAGGAAGCGCTGCACTGTTTACACCACATCAATAGTGTAGGAGATTGACGTGGAAGAGAAGAGATTGTTGAATAAAGTCGTTTTAAAGTCGGGGGCGGGGGTTTGCTCACAAAAAGTATTCTCGTCGCTTCATAACATTAAGGTTGAACCACTGTAATCACATGGGCTATTTTAACAATGTCTTTACTACCTTTCCAGGGCTTGAAAGTAGTAATGACATTGCAGTATATGGGAGGGTCAGAAAGCTCTCGGATATCATCAAAAATATCTTAATTTCTGTTCCAAAGATGAACGAAGGTCTTACGGGTTTGGAACGACATGAGGGGGAGTAATAAATGACAGAATTTGACTATGAACTAACCCTTTAACTCTTTCTAACAGAATATTCTGTTGTATGGATATCTGAACCTACAATATGTCAAAAAACAAACAAACAGAGCCTCTGCTTTTAAACAAAGAAAACATTTTATTCTATCTTAATGCGTTTTTTTTTTTTTTATCAACACTTGAATGTGGGTAAGTTTAATTTTTTAAAAAAAGCTATTTTTTAACAAAAAGCTGAGGTTTTTTTTTTCAAAGACCACAATGTGCATAAGCAATGCTTCTATTACTGCTTCTTCTTCACCTGTGTTTTCATCAGGAGATTCTGTACTAGAAGATGCGTAACAGTGCCCCCTACCATAGACAGATAGATAGATAGATAGATAGATAGATAGATAGATAGATAGATAGATAGATAGATAGATTAGATTAGATCTACTCTGTTACGCATGGAATCAGCAGACACAGCAGCGCTCCCACATTCTGTGCCTCTTCTCGAGCCCTCTTCTTTGTTGGTTGTTGTGTGGAAGGTGGTCGATTAGCTCATACAGTGTGAAGATGCAGAAGGAAATCTCATCATAAGCCGTCCTTGTGCCGCTCTCAAACAGGCAGGCAAAGACGGCAACCGCCGGGGCATCAGCAGACATCAGCTCAACATAAGCCAAGTCTGAGTATGCACTAGGGCCATCGTATATGATCCACGGTCCTGACCAACTGTCTGGGTCTCGTGGCAGAAGACTGAGGTAAACTCCCAGGTCTCGGCGGGCGCTCGAGCGCGTGGGATGAGAATAAACCACCCATGTTGGAGGGAGGAAGTTCTGTGAAGAGCTCAGAGCCGGGGATATGCTGACAGCTGGTGGGCTGTAGATGGACCTCAACTGTCTCAGATAGTGTTGGGATTGCCCAAGCTGGTAGACTGGGGCTGGAAATCCAATCACACTGCCATGACACCCATTTTTCTGCTCCACTAGTTTCTGCACCAGCTGGCCGTCTTGAAAAACGGCTCCCTTATCAAAACTAACGGCCTGCACCCGGCAGCCTGATGCACTCCGGGCATTGCAGTACAAAATGTTGAGTCCGTCTTCCTCATCTACCGACACCATCTGACACTCCACGCTCTCTGGCGCGGACAGCGCCTCTCCAAAATGCCACACATTTCCATGCGTGTCACTATAAAAACAAAACGAGTGTGACGAAGTCTTGCACTTCCTGCCATAGCAGTTTCTGCAGTCAATATGGTAGGCATAGGCTGGGATTATCAGCCTTCCAGATTTTAACTGTGTCCCGTGACCTGGACCCACAGCAAAAGTGGCCCACTCTGCCAGCAATAAAACACACACAAGGGTTTCTTCATTATTTTAAAAACCTGAGACATCATGTTTGTGCAAAATATCAAACAGAGCAGTGTACATGTGGAAATTAAAGGCCAATTCACACCGTACCAACAGGCACTTTGTTGGGTTTTGTCTGAGCTTGTTTTCGCCCATTGAACATGCTGAATCTGCGTTAGGATGTCTGAGAAGTGGTGTAATCCGTCAGTCTGTGTTAGTGTTGGGAATCGAAAATACTTGAGGTCAGGAATCGGATACTTGTTCTAAAATTAATATTTCGATTTCTCTTATCGATTCCTTTGTGTGCATTTTAATATGAGACGTGAGACGCTGCCCACAAGTAACAGTGTATTGTGCAGCTCTTAAAGTGAGAGCAGCCTAATATTCCTGCTGCCGTCTCTATAATAACACTAATCAAACAAAAGACAAAGAGAAAATTCACTCGCTGTTCTTGACTGAATAACTTTTGTAACTATATTTGTAATTTATATTTTATTTATAAAGTGTAGTGTTATTTTACCTTTGATTAGTTTGTGTACCTGAATATCTTAAAACTGTTTATTTCAAACATATATTTGTTCAGTTGTATTTATTTGCTGCGATTGATAATTTTTTGCTTGTTCTATTTTAATTACTGAGTCTTTAATAAAGCTTGAAATTTTAATTAGTTAGATTAGTTGTTTTTCTATGGTATTTTTTAACCATAGGCAAAAGTTCCTTGTGTAAGTGTTCTTTAGCCTGTTGATATTTGTTCATGGTATTCAGCCACAATGAATGTTTTACAATAAGACTTAAAATAAATGTGAAAGATATCTAAGGTTTATTTTTACCTTATTGGAATTTAAATTAGGAAACCGATAAGAATCGGAATCGATAAGTAGAATCAGAATCGTTAAAATTCGATACCCAACCCTGTGTCTGTCGGTGTGGTGAGAATTGGGCTTAAGACTGCAGTCTATAATTTCTGCATCCACTGGCATCACCAAAAGGAATTGAAAAAATGTAATTGATCAGACAAACACAAAGTCCCACCATGTGTCACAAGTTGACATGATGGGCTGCTCAAACAAACAACATTTCACTGTTTACAATCTGACCAAGGAATATTTCACCCAAAAATGAAGGTGTGAAACATTATGTGAACCAAAATGTATAGCCATTGAGTTGAATTCACCCAACAAGGACATTCATTGAAAAACCTCCAGTTGTGTTCCACAGAAGAGTGACTGAAATTTCATTTTTGGGTGAACTATACCTTTTAATCTGGGTAAAGAGAGACTATTTTAACATTGGCTTTACGTATCAGACTTTACCTTTAATGGTGTCCCCTAAGAGCGTCCTGGTGAGGTCTGTGACGGAGCTCCAGGTGTCCCCTTGGTCACTGCTAGACACGTAGCAAAGCCGTGTCATGTTCTTCCCTGTGATTAACTGGTAAGACTCAGAAGTGTGACCCAGAATAGCGATGAAGAACAAGAAGATGGTGCCAGTAAACTCATCATAAACGGGGCAAGGGTTCATTGAGCGGTGGCCCTCCAGTCGAGCGCTACTCAACACCTCCATGTCTTTCCACTGAGGAGAGAGGTAAGATGCTTCTTTGATTATGAAAAAACATATAATCTATATGGTTAAACCTCTGGTGCTGTTTGGACCGAAACATTTTACTTTTCTTTTTTTATTTACTTTTTCATTTACTTCATTGGAATGGTACGAAACTTGCTAAAGGTTTTGGCACTTGCTATGTGAACACAAAAAAAGCATGGACATGATTTGAACATGTTAAATGGTCCTGTGAAAAATAGTCACACTTGTGCTCCTCGCAGTCAATAATGAGCACATTGGAAATAAATGGGAGACGAATTTCCTCTAGTAAAAGCGTTTGATACTGCAGCAAAACAAAATCTTTTTTGAGACATCAAGCTCAAATTTGGAGCTTGCAGTTTAAAAAAAAACTTGCAGTTTTAGAGTAAATGTGATTTAGTATTAGTATTTTAGTATTAATAGTATTTTTCGTGCATTTTTCATAACAATACATGTAAATTTCTGTTTGTTTTTTTAAGTTCACTTTTTAAAACTTTTTTCACTTCAGCAATAATCTGCCAAGTGTCGTCTTTGAAAAGAGATCAAACTAAACTCTGTTTCTCTTAAGCATTCAAGATTTAAGACAGTTTATTTTCAGGTCTATGCTCAAAAAGTGAATAAATGGATTATAAATACAGCGTAAATATAATTTAATCTAAAAAAAAAATCCCCTGAAAATACAAGAACATTAAATAAAAAACATAATCAAACTAAAATATAGCACATTCATTCACAAAAAAAGGGTTAATAGCTATAACAGTGTTGACATATGTACGCATCTTACTTCCACATAGTTTTTGTAAAAGGTGCCTTTGCGCATGACCAGCAGATGTGCTTGAGCGTCTGCCGGAGTCAGTCTCTCCTCACAGAAGGCCAAGAAACAGCTGGAGCGAGGAACGTAGATCAAAGCAGGCACGCGGTACGTGACTCCACTCGGCTCCTGCTGGAAGAGCGTGGATCGTGCTGGGAAGTACTGAGACCCCATAGCCTCACATAACTAGAAATAAATTGTTCAAGTCAGTACCAATTCAAACTCGAATGCAACATTTGCAATAGTGAACCCTATAAATGTTTTCCCTCCACTGTATAGCGGCTGGTTTCATGAGTTATGAATAATCACATCATGAATATGCAGAAGTGACAATGGTGGAAGAGAAGATGTTCACTGCATGGTGGCTTAAACTTGCTTTTTTTGTGCTTGACAGCTCTGGCTTGCCATCTGATTTTCATAACGTGGAAAAGAGCAGCATGGACATTCTGCTGAATATCTCCTGCCGTGTTTCACTAATGAACTCATGAAGCCATTTAAACGAAGAAAAACCTTCCTAAAGTCTTCCAACTTTCAAGGAAGTAAAGCTACTAAAGTTCTTGGTGATAAAAAAAAAGTGCTGACACTCACAAAACATGCAGAAGGTGTGACATTCAGTGAGGACTATTGTGTTAAAAGAAAGACAGTTGGACAGAGAGAGCACAGTTCACGTCAGCATTTTTACAAAAGGCTTATTCTGGCTTTTAACTCGACTCGCAGCTGAAAAGGCAACGGCTCTTTCTTCACAATAGTTTGTTCATCACAACCATAGTTAGTATGAAATACACAAAAACGAGTTGTTCACTTGCTGTGATAATTCTTAATATTGCTGTGATAATTTCAATAATCACTGTAAATAAAACAGAAAATGTCTCTTATTAAGACAACAACAACAAAAAAACACCCATGTCTACAATATCCACTTTCTGGTGTGGACGAGCACAAGCTGTTTCACAGTCTTTGCTTTTGGGTAATTGTGTTAAACATGTTTTCATTTTCTCCAAAATATAAAAAAAAACGTAACAAATAATTTAGCTAAATGAAATCAATAAACAGCAGAGCACAAAAAGAGTACTTACAGCAAACAGGCAGCGTCGTGAGATGAGTGTCAGATGTCAGATGGGTGTGTGAGATCGAGAGGTTGAAAGTGTGAGAAAGTGCTCGTGTTAGTCTGTGACAAGTGCCATATATAGCACAGACTATCAGATGGTGATCTATTCACTGCCATGTTCGCTGTTTGTGCATTGACCTAGAAGTGGGCTTGACTTAAAGCCCACTTAAAAATAAAAGCCAATCCAAAATTACATCTGTACATCTATTCAGCCTGGGGTGTTTTGTTTTATTTGGGGAAACGGGTTGGTTGGCTAAGGCTACATTGTCACTTTATTTATATAGCACCATATAATCACAAGACTGTTCAAAGATGCTTTACAATAATGAAATGAAACTAATTACAAACATAATAATAATAAAAAAAATTTTTAAATCAACACTTCACATAGCATCACACGAGACTGTATATTTAAACCATAAAAAAAACTGACCAAAAAATAAATTTATTTAAAAGGCATAAAGAATAAGTTTTTAAGTTGTGGGTGCTAACCCACATAGCAACATTGTGTCGGCCCAGATCCGGCCCACATCTGGCACCCGTGGAAAGATGATCTGGCCCACAATCTGGGTGGATTGTCGGCCCTTGGGCGGCTCACTCCTGTTTACCAGATCTGGGCCACAAGCAGGCCATAGCAATGCCACATGTCAGCCAAGAGCAAAGAAATACACCACAACTGGACCTTATCTGAGTAAATCAGATAAGAAATCACAGAAAATCTGTGTATATTAAATATAGAGTCATCTGAGCCTTAATAAGCCTCTTAACGAGCAGAATCACTGAAGGAAAGAAGAGAACAGAAAAAAGAGATGAGCAGAAATACAAGAACTACGACTGACTTCAGACACAGCTTAGATGAAATCAACTGAAGATAGAAGAAGACTTCAAACCTCTGAAGATCTCAGCAGAGGAGGATTAAACAACTGAGTTGATTTTCAGAGCCCAAGAGACGTCAAACTGTTGCTATGTGGGAATGTGTTCGAAAGATTGGGACCGGCTGCCTGAAACGCTCTATTTTTCAGTCTGGTTCTTGGACGGAGCGATTAAGGCCGAAATAAAGTTAAATGCAGTAGTCCACATACGAACCCTTGAGCGTCCTTATGGACATTTTTGTCTTTTTCAGTTTTTTTTTTTTTTCTCACTTTGCCTGTGTTAAAGGTCCCGTTCTTCGTTATCCCATGTTTCAAACTTTAGTTGGTGTGTAATGTTGCTGTTAGAGCATAAATAATATCTGTAAAATTATAAAGCTCAAAGTTCAATGCCAAGTGAGATATTTTATTTAACAGAAGTCGCCTACATCGAACGGCCCGTTTGGACTACATCCCTCTACTTCCTTCTTTAATGACGTCACTAGAACCGTTTTTTGACTAACCTCCGCCCACAGTTGCTCCCTCAACGGAAATTCGTTTACGTACTTGCGCACTTCTTATAACTTACTGTGTTTACTCAGCTCTTACGGTGATTTTCTGAAGTAAAACTGACGCTTCATCTTTTGTGTGATGTACAATAAACTTTATTAAACTCATCAGTATATGTTTGATATAAAAGACAGCAGACTTGTAGGCTTGTAGGCTATTAATAATGGATACATACAAGCAGATGACAAATACGTTATAATAACCGTAATTAAACTACTAAACTATACCTTTTCCATCTCTATACAGCACTCTGACTCTGTAGGCATTATTGTCCGACTCGAAATGAACACCGTTACTGAGAGTTTCTGATATTATCATCATTCCGTGAGGTGATATTGTCCTGAGAGACTGAGCGCGAGCTCGTGAAGCTCCGCCCCCTGGGTCATCCAGCAGCAGCTTATTTGCATTTAAAGGGCACACACTAAAACAGCGCGTTTTTCTGTGACCCAAAAAATGACAATTTAAACATGCTGTAAAAAATGATCTGTTGGGTATTTTGAGCTGAAACTTCACATACACACTCTGGGGACATCAGAGACTTATTTTACATCTTGTGAAAAGGGACATAATACGGGACCTTTAAAGCAGGACTTAGTTTCGGGATTTCTTCGCTGTATTCTCGCTTTTTGCTCGCAGGTTTCTCTCTAGAGCTCCCCCCACAGCTTCGGAATAGATATTTGACAACACTGTTGTAAAAACTCGTTGGCGATTCTCAGACACCAGAGGCTAGTAGATTAACGACATCAAAGCATATGGGACATTCTTTAAAACGTCTTCTTCATTCGGGTTCAAACAGCGTGAGGGAGCGCAATAATGACAGCATTTTAGCAGATTTCTTTTGGCCGTAAAGCAATTGTTTACATCGCGAGACCTGATATAACGCGATACTTCCTGATGCGGCGGCCGGCGGCCTGTCGGCTCAAAGTTGCAAGTGCGTATTTTCCGCTCACGGGCACCAGGGGGGTGCGAAACGACCACCATTCAACCCGAAATAAGTAATATAACCATTCCAATGACTCCGAAGCTGTTCAGTTAAGGTAAAAAAGTTACTTTTACTGCATAAAATTTGGCACAGGTGTGTATTTTTATTGGATTTTTACTACGTCACCGCCATTTCCTTTAAAAAATCTATTTTGCACTAGTAACACAAAATAGTTCCTCTCAGCGCCTTTTGGACAAAAATGTCCCCATTGAAACCAAACTGCAGTTTTTAATCCCACGGCCATTTAACTATAAAATGATGCAATCTTTGTTAAGAGGCTTTCATTCTGTTGGCAAGGCTTCAAAATTTTAATTTTTACTATTTTTTACCAGATGGTGCCATTTTTTCGGGTTTAGCCTATAAAGCAAATACTTGCTTTATTCCTGTTTTCTGCTTCGGAAAATTAAATAAATCGTACAATGGATGCAGAATTTCACGTAGGCCTAGATAAAAAAAAAAATCGCAAAGCCTCATTCACTTCCATTCGGGCACCGAAAGTGAAAGTCAGTAGGGGAAGGGCAAACCCTGTTTACGTGACTGCTGCGCTGCATGCGACCAGTGTAGCAGTTACCATATGTGAATGTACGGGAAGCCAAAAGGTTAAAAAAGGATTGTATTTTTTCCCGAATTTTTTTTTATTTTTTTTTTTAGAAGCGAGTTTTTCCCCATCTGTCAATTCAATCCAGATTATTTATTTTCAAATAAAAATAAATAAATAAAAATAAATAAATAAACAATAATATGAGGAACTCTTTTTCTCATGTGTATTTTGGTGACATTTAACATATTGTTAATGCATTTTGTATACTGTTTACAAAGTTGTATATCATAAACCTGTCATCTCTGACGTTTTGCAATCTTTATAAATAATAATAAGACCATAATATGACTCAAGTCATGTTTTTTCTGTGTTATTATTAGTAGTAGTTAAGGTGATTGAGTGCTATATTTCAGTGTTTTACTTCTTTGTGTATATATATATTTTAATAAAGACCCTGTTATTCTCAGTCCTTCATATAGCCCATGTTCATAAATAATTTTCATAAACTTAAACCTATATAATTTTTTTTTATTTACTTTTTTTTTTTTTTTTTTTTTTTTACTTCAGCAATAATCAGTTTTGTCCATTTGTCTGGGTATAAAATAAAATATGTATCTTTCTCCGTCTGAATTTACTTGTGCAGAGACAACTGTCACACACACAGTTAATTAATTATTCATAAATTGTTTGGATAGTGACAGTATGAACAACAAATGTGACACTGTGTTGAGTGCAGTGCTTATGGTGGAAGAAGGGTAATAAAGCAAACTGCAACAGAATAGTCTGGGGTGGGAAAAGTTAAAGGGGGGGTGAACTGCTATTTCATGTATACTGAGTTTTTTACACTGTTAAAGAGTTGGATTCCCATGCTTCTGAAGTTACAGTAAAACACAACTTGGGGGCGCTCAAACACAAAACGGTCTTGCCGAGCACACATACGTAACGGCGAAGAAGATATACGCCAAGTAGCGTCTACACTGGGAAGAAATAAGACGAGGAAGATGCAAGGCAAGATGAATGTAGAGCTGCTGGTCTCGTTGGTGTCGGAACATAAAGAACTATATGACAAACACGACAGTGACTACAAAAATCTTGATAAAAGAGAACTGTTATGGAGTAGTATTGCAGAGCTAATGGACCTTGTGTACCGGGGTATTTCTGTTTTACATTAAGCGCCATCTAATGTCAGGGAATGAATTTGCATGTTCACTCAGCTCATCGTCAGCGAAAATCGCTTGGGTGTGAACACAAAAAAAACGCGTTGAAAAACGCTGGCGAATAACGCGAGCCGATATTCGTCCCGGTGTGTACGGCCCTTCAGGGACCAGTGGATGGAGTTTGTTTTTTCAGAGCATCAACGGAGTTGTGCAAGTGTTCTTGTTTGTTCCCTGCATTTCGACGATGATTGTTTTATAAACAAGGCCCAGTTCGACGCCGGATTTGCAGATCGTCTAATGCTTAAGGATGGAGCAGTCCCAACGATAAAGGTTCGTGGTCGTGCGTTGGAACCGCAGGCGGTGAGTAAAACTGCTTCAAATGTCTGTGTGTTGTTAGCTCGGCGCGTTAGCACAGCTTTAGCTCCGCCCACACGGCACGCCTCCAGCCGCTCGTTTTTTTCCGGAAAGACTCGGTACAGCCTATCTTTCTTTTATAAATATAATAAAACTAAAGACTTTTTGGAGATATGAAGGATGCAATACTACTCTATAGGTACTCAAGATTAACATGAGATTGACTGAAACTGAGTGTTTCACCCCCCCTTTAAGAATTGTTTTCTTCCTGTGCATTGAACTGTTACTAGTGTTAGTGCCGTGTGAGGCTTATGGGACTGGGGATATATGCAACACAGGGTGGGTGAAGGAAGGATTACAATTGATTTTAATTGAGAAACAGATTAGACAATTCCTCTTCTTGGACAAAACCTCTCCAGCCTTGCAAAATATCCTTTCGCCTGGAACAGAGGACACAGGGGAATATAAAAATGCCAGTGCCAGCTGGTATAAGTGAGGATACAGATGCTTCTGTTGAGCCCAATATACTAGAGGATCCTCAGATCTTGTGAGATTGACTTGAGCTCCTACTGTGATCAACCGTGCTATCCAGCAGATGCCAAAGGTCACCTAATAATAGAGGAACAAAGCAAAGACCAATCTGTGCCAAGGAAATGCAGCTCTGAGGTCACCTACAACAAAACTGCAAAACCTTTGCGCCCACTGGAATGTAAAGATTTGGTGCGAGTAAGATGTGACGGTAAATGGGGACCAAAAGCAAAAGTTCTGAAAGAGATCACGCCTAGATCTTACGAAGTGTTCACAGAGTATGGTAATACTCTTCGCAGAAATAGGAGGGATTTGCTGAAAATTCCAAAAACAGAATTCAATGTGGATGATGGGAGCAATTCTTTGGCTTCAAAAGAAAATTGCAATGAGAGAGATGTTGGGCAGAAGAGTTCCCAGAGGAAAAGCTTCGCAGATAGTACGCTATCGTCATCTCTGAATGCAGAAAAACCAGAGAGGGCAAGGAGAATAATTGTTAAGCCCAAAAGACTTATTGAAGAGTGTTGAGCGTTGATATGTGACATTGTTAAATAGTTCAAATGTTGTGATAAAAAAAATAAAAAAAACAGAACAGGAAGTTTTCTGAAATAAGTTTTGTTTATTTTATTATTTGACTGTTACATTGGAATATCTAAAAAAAAAAAAGAAAAAAAGGAAGATGTACTGATGAGTGCCACTAGGGGGCACTAATGGGATGAGTAGTGCAAGTACAACTGTTCGGGAAAGGAGAATAAAAGAACGCACATGGTGTGTAGAAACTAAGCATCTGTGTTGGTTGTCTGTGCAACAAGGTAAATGAAACAGTAGCGCATTCAGATTTAGTCTTGATACCGCTTCTTGCTGGTTCCCCTGACTCAAGAATCCCAGTTTGGTACAAATGTACTGCGTTTCCCTGACCCTCCGGTCCAGGCTGTCACCCAGCTGCCTTGTTAAATTGGACTTGAGTTCTCATTAAAGCATGATTAAGCATGTTTATCTTTGGAAGCAGACACCCTTTTCTCCCCAGAAAGCTGTACTGTAGCCTGGAGAAAATGGGCAAGAACATGTAAAGCATCTTGGACTGCCTCAGACTCCAGGCTGTAGGAAGGGTGACGTCGGTCCTTAGAGAGGCAGGGCTGTCCACTTCACTGATCAACTTCAGACCTGGTCTCCCCATCTGCTCCTGTACTTGTCTGCTCCAGTCTCTCTTTTGCTGTAGTGCTGGTTCGGAAATAGGTCACAAGTTTCCTACATACGGACTGAATTTTATTGAAGCTACTGATGTCATCAAAAGATTTCTTCACAATAAGGTTTAGTGCATGTGCAATGCATATCGCATGCCTAACATTTAATGGCCGTACACATGCTGTCATGTTGGCGGCAGCATCAGTTATGCCCCACTCCTCCATGAGCATGATATGTCCAGTAGCCAAGTTCTCAGCAGAATGAGCTTGTCATTGTCATCTATAAAATGGCAAGTTACTGCTTGGTAGGCATCCACGTTTAGGGATGTCCACATGTCCGAAGTAAGGCTTATAGCCGCAACTTTCTGCAACTGCTCTCTGGCCTTCTCCTTAGCCTCCTTGTATTTATGATCAACCATGACCTTCAAAGCCTTTGGATAAAAATAAATGCAGTAACTCTTACTTTCAACTTCTTAAATAATGATGAACCACTTTATTAATCACATACCTTTTGAGTTGGGACAACATAAGTGGGATCCAACACATGCAGGAGCTCCCTAAACCCAACATCCTCCACAATGGAAAAGGGTTGGGAGTCCGTGATGACCACGTTCACCACCAGGGACACACCTAGACACAGCCAGCCTTTCATCTTGAAACATGAAATAATACACATGAAATATTATACAGCCATATAGTGAGGATTATTATTATATCAAGACAGTAAAAAAATAAATGATACACATATCTTATTGTGAGCAACCATTTCAAAATACTCCCGGACAGGAGAGGATTTCCTCCTTCTTGATGGCTCCATTACCTGGAAAAAGGAAGAGGTCACAAAAAGCAAACAAATCCAGATCAGTCCAGTCCAGATCCAAAAATCCGAAGCAATCCAAATAATCTTATCTAATTAATATAACTGTTACGATATAGGTGAGCCAATAGATGGCGCCAGTGAGCTATCATGAGATGTGGGCTATGCCGTCGGCAGACAGGGAGGATCCGACTAAAGAAGATTTCACTCACTACCCTGTACTTTAATACTTGATCTTACACTCACTACCCTGTACATCACTGTTAAAAAAGGATAACACTTAAGATATTTGGGGTCAGATTGACCCCAAACTTTTAAAGAGCGATTGCATAAGGAAATATAATTTTTTTATATGGAAAACTATATATCATTTTTTTTTTATGTACTTCTCAACTATACATTTATGCTGTGTTTTTGTGGAAATGTTGAAGTTTTTTACCTATTTACTGCACAATTACATAACTAGGCCATAAACTGGCTCATGAAAAATGATTTTTTAAGGAAAAAATCACTTAAATGATGATCTTAATTAAATCTAAATAGTTTTTGAACATTGCTCTATGTGTTAGGGATAGAATACTGGCATCTAAAGGTTAGTCGAAAAACTTTATTTCTTATAGGTAAGGAATTAAAGTGCAATGACCACATGTATCCAATAGAGGGCTATAGAGACTCATTCATTTTCACTTCGTTTTTCTTGATGCTTCAACTTCTCCTCACAACTTTATGATATATATTTTGTGAATATTTATTTAAACATTTTGAAATACATAAAAAATCTGTAGTTTTGTCAGAGTTAGAATTTGTTGTTGTTTTCTGATATATTTTGAATTATCTGCTTTTGCAAATTATTATACATACATTTGCAGAAACATTACAAGTCACCACTATGTCATGACTGTCCATCAAAGCATGAACCCTATTGTATATTACACCCAACTCAGCAGGAAAATGAAACGGTTGCTCACATACTAAACGGATGCTACAACTATAAAGGACTTTTTGTGGCTAGACATGACCGTCTGGTTGCAAAGGACTTGCAAAAGGTAATCTGTGGACATGATAGTAAGATCTACAAGCATAGCACTGTACGAATGAACTGGTTTCATCATAACATATCTGACAGTGACTATTTTAAAAACATTCCAAATACTCCTGACATTGTAATTGTAAATGAGGCTATGAAATCTGTGTGTGTCTTTGAGGTGGGCTGCTGTTTTGATCTGTATATGGATACTTGCTACTATTCCAAATTATTGAAATATCAACCCCTGGTAGATCTTATTCTCCATCTTGGATACAACTGCAGATTAATAATTCTGGTACTCGGAAGTTTGGGCCATGTCCATAAGAGTGTGATCAGGGGGATGCAGTTAGGGGGGCTGCAAAAAAAGGAGGCAAAAAGGCTTGCAAAATTCTGCTCTGTTTCAGCCTCGATAGGGAGCATGCAGATATGCAGACGGAGATGTTTTGTTTATCCTTAGTGTTTTGAGAATCTTATATAGAAGGACCTGTACAAGTGTGTGAGCCATGAATTGATGACCTGTCACCGTGTCAAAGACTCTTCCCAGAGTATTTGGATCTTGTTTTCTTTGTAATGTCTTTCAGATCCAAATAAAAGTATTCAAATGTGTGGGAACAAGCTTGTTCCATGTTGCATATGTGACATTTTTCAGATTTACGCCAGTTTAGTTGATTTTATTTGCCAATTTCTATAAAAATGCTATCTGTTGCAGTGACATACATGTGTGTGTTTGTGTATGTGTGTGTGTGTGTGTGTGTGTATGAGATAGAAAGTTTGTTCCACTTTATGTTTATGCTTTAGGACCAGACCTTGATTTAAATGTAATTTTTTATGCCAGTTTTGTTTATTTTATTTGCCAATTTATTAAAAAATGCTCTCTGTTGCAGTCACATACATTTGTGTGTTTGTGTGTGTGTGTGTGTGTGTGTGTGTGTGTGAGATAGAAAGTTCGTTCTACTTTTTATTTATGCTCTAGGACCAGACCTTGGTTTATTTGTAGAAATTTTCAGATTTATAATGGATTTACTTTTATTTTTTTGACAAACAAAATAAAAAAAAGTAGTTTTTTTCATTTTCCCATTCATTTTCAATGTGGGGTCATTTTGACCCCAAACAGCTTAAAAGGTAAAAAAAAAATTACACACCTTTAGAACAACCAAATCAAGCCCAGTTTTTTTTTTTTTTGCATGTTTAGATAGATTATGTAGGAAAAGTCACAGTGTTTCATGCCTCTGAGATGAAGGTAACACTTTTAAAAAATGAAGGAAAAGTCCATTGGGGTCAGCCTGACCCCAAACAGTGATTAAGGGTTGATCTCACTACCCTGTACTTTAATACTTGATCTTCTCCAGCCCTGGAGAAGATCAAAGATTTAGTCACTCACTACCCTGTACTTTAATACTATGACCTCAAAGAGGAGGTCACACTGCAATGTGATGCCAGTGAGAGAGGCTTAGGGGCAGCCCTCAGAAAGGACAACCAGGACACTGACCCCAACAGAACAACAATACGCTCAGATTGAGAAAGAATGCCTTGCCATTGTCTTTGCTTGTGATATATTTGACCAGTCTCTACATGGCAGAGAGCACATCACTGTACATAGTGATCACAGGCCACTTGGAGCAATCTTCAAAATACCCTTGCTGACAGCACCCAAGCGATTACAGAGGCGACAGAGATAACAGATACACCTGCAGTACAAACCAGGCAAGGATTTGCACGTCGCCAACTTTCTCTCTAGAGCGCCTCAGGCGAGCATGACACACTCACAAATGCAGACAGCAGCCTCAGTATACGCAATGGGCCTTACCCCAGCGCTAGACTTTGAACAAGTTAACCATTCCAGCTGTATCAATATCCCCACAAAGACACTGGAAACCATCAAAACACACTCTGCCAAAGACACGCTGTTCCAAAAACTACATGCTTGCATTAAAAATGGGTGGCCCAACCACCTTTCTGTACTTTCAAGGAGGAACTTGCAAGTGACAATGGCCTAATATTCAAAGGACAGAGGATTCTCATTGCTGAAGCTCTGCGCCCTGTTATTTTTTAGAAAAGATCCTCTGGAATTGAGGCTAGCTTGAGAAGGCGGTGAGGCAGTTTTCTGGCCTGGCATCACAGACAAAGTCAAAAACGTTGTCAGCAGTTGTGCCACATGCAACACTATCCATGTGAAACGGCAAAAAGAAACATTGATTCCACACAAAATACCTCACCTCCCATGGTCTAAGATAGGGATGGACATATTTACTGCAAATGACTCCATGTTCCTAATTATGGTGGATTACTATTCTGACTACTGGGAGATAGACCGAATGCCAGACTACACCTCATCCACAGTCACTGAATGCTGGAAAAGACAGTTCAGCAGACTTGGCATTCCCCTTGGGGGTTTCACAGACAATGGACCGCACTTCAGTGGCATGGACTTTCAGCAGTTCGCAGATGGGACTTTAACCATGTCACATCATCACCATATCACAGCCAAATAAAGCAATGGTAAAGCAGAGTCAGCTGTAAAAATAGCAAAAACACTGATAAAAAAAGTCCACCTTGGAAGGGGGAGACCTCTGGAAAGCAGTTCTGGCATGGAGAAACACCCCAACAGAAGGCCTCAACAGCTCTCCAGCTCAAAGGCTCATGTCAAGGAGGACACGCACCACCCTGCCTACTGGAGACGCTTCTGCATCCTAAACTAGTGCAAGACGTTGTCACATGAAAAATAGCCAAGCGAGCAGCAGTGAAGCAACACTATGACACTACAGCACGTGACATGCCAAGCATGACTCAAGGACAGACCGTGTGAGTCCTTCTTCACCCCAATAACCCAACCAGCACATGGGCGCTTGGCATCTACATTGATCAGCTTAGTGACCGTTCCCACTGCTAGTGAAAGGCAAGAAATATCGTTGCAACAGAAAAGACATTCGTCCCGTGCCTGAACAGCTCAAAGTCACCTTGCCAGCAGACCAACCCACCGTAAATGATGACTATACTGGGGGACAGGAGGGTTTCGGAGGGCGCAGAGAAACAGAGAAGCTACCTTACCACCCACAGTCCCAGTTCTAAGACACACAAGAACCAGATCCAACGTCAACATTCCAGCTAGATACTCGAAGACTATGTTATGTAAAAAAAAAAAAAAAGAAATATAAAGAAGAAAGAAGGAAAAAGACAGAGAATTGGCATACATTTGCAGAACAATGTCATGCTTACTGAACTATTCATTAAGTTCACATGAAAAATAGCCAGTGCAGCCTTGCAGTGTTTCTAAGTACATCTTCATGTCAGCCTTCCAATGGTAGATGTTGGGTCTCCTTTCAGACCGTTTACATTTGTGTATATAAAACTTACAAAGTAATATAATAAGATTTGACATAAAAACGTGACTCTTGTCTAAATCTTTTTTGTCATAATAATAATAAAAAATGTGAATTTTAATTCCACTTAACATATTAAATAAATATTCCACATCAATCCAAAATAATTTAACATACATACACTCAAAGAAAAGATGAAAAATAGTTTCAGTATCCTTTTTACAAAATACACAGAAAAGTCATCTTTTTTTTTTATCTGGTTTGTTGGATAAATGTTATGTACAATTTTAAAGTATATTTCATAAACTCTAGTATTGATACAGTATTTGTTATTATAAGTCCAAATCAATCTCCAATTAATATTTCCACAATGGACTATTATGAACAATATCAAATGTTACGAGGCGCATGACATGTGACATCATCAGCAGGCGACACGTGACTTATGCCCTCGCGACGTCATCAGCAGGCGACGCGTGACATAACGCGCACCTGAAAATTGCTCAGGAGCGACTGCAATTCATAACAGGTCTGTGAAGATTAATAATCGATGTTTGTATGGAGAAAAATAATCTAATGACGATTCACCGGAATATAAGATCAATGTCTGTTGAGTTTGACAGAATGTTTGTTTGACTTCTGTAAGTTAAAGGGATGAACGCGTGTATAGTTTAGTGATGAAGGCAGAACTCATGCACTTAAATCACAGCCTTTTGTGTTCATCATAAGGGCTGTTTGACAGATACTTTGCCATGGTGCAAAACACCTCTAGAGTGAGTAACACTGATAGGCAATACTGGATAGGAATTAACACTGTTCAACTCGTGCTGTAGTCAGTCTTTCACAATCTGTCCTGATGTGGATAGTTTTAAAATGTATACTCAATGAAAATACATAAAATAGTGCCGAACCTTATTACAAACATGTAAAACTGCTGGAACATCATACTGTACTTTTTTAAATATTAGTATTAATATATTATTTATACCTTATTATTCATGTTACCACGTTCATAGTGCAAGAGAAACAACTTTAAAATATAAAAAGTGACATTAGTCACACGTGTATATTGTATATTTTTAATTTGTTTTAAAACTTTCATTTTAGAACACTTGATTATCTAATCAAAATATGTATTATAGTAACGATAAAAAAAGAACTGAAATTGAATGCGTTTCTGATTTATGTATATATATGTTTCTGTCGGCTGCTGTATCGACGATAGTTTTCTTTCTCGCGTCTCTAATTTTAAATATGCAACTTCACTGATTATCGAATACATAAGTGTGTTTTTTGCCGATAATCGAGTAATGTACAAAACGGATCAGCCGGTGAGCCTCTAGTGTGAATGCTGTCAGATTGTGAGCTCTGCACTCTTGTGTGTGTGTGCAGGTCAGGATGTCCCGCGTGTGGACGGGCGGTCACTCCTCCCCGGTGTTGTGCGCTGCCGTCTCCCGGGAGGCGATGGTGGCGACCGGAGCCGAGGCAGGAGAGCTGACCCTGTGGAGCCCCGCCGGCTCTCCGCTCTCCTCGCTGCACCTGAGCGATGACGTCACAGGCCTGTGCTTCTCCCCGGCGGACCCCTCGCTCCTGTCCGCCTGCCACGGCCGGGCCGTGACCCTGCTGGACCTCAGGAGCCTGAAGACGCCGCTGGCTGAGCTGAGGGACGTGGCCGAGGACGAGATCAACGGTGTGTGTGTGGACGAGAGCGGGCGGACGCTCGCTGCGGGCGACGACACCGGAGCCGTGACCCTCGTGGATCTGCAGCAGATGAAGGCCACCGGGACCCTGCGCGCACACACCAACATCTGCTCCTCCGTGGCCTTCAGACCGCGCCGGCCTCAGAGTCTGGTGTCTGCGGGACTCGACATGCAGGTACGACGACACCCGGGGTTTCTGGAGCGCTCGCTGACGGCTCTGTGTTACAGGCGCTGTGAAAGTGGGACACGATGAGGTGTTTGGTATTTTAAGCCCCCAACGGTGCCTTCCAGGCAGCGAGGGGATGGGTAGGTTTAAGGTTGAGGGTAGGGTTAGCTGCCTCTAAGGAGCCATTGGGGGCTTAAAACACCATCGAGCGATGACGAGATCATCCTGTTTTAAAAAAATAGCATCTAATGGGTGATATAAAGCCAATAGCCTATATGTGACCCTGGACCACAAAACCAGTCACATGGGTCAGTTTTGAAAAGCTGAATAAATAAGCTTTCCATTGATGAATGGTTTGTTAGGATAGGACAATATTTGGCTGATACAACTATTGAAAATCTGGAATCTGAGGGTGCAAAAAAATCGAAACATTGAGAAAATCTCCTTTAAAGTTGTGCATTTATGTTCGCGATTGTGCAGCATTCACTCACAGAAATAAAAGTTTTATATATTTACGGTAGGAAATTTACAAAATATCTTCATGGAACAATCTTTACTTGGCCGAAAAACAAAAATTACTTTTCGTTAAAAAATGTGTTTTAATTGTATTAATATTAGACTTTTTAATATCATGAAATTGTATTAATCTGAATTGAAAAACAAATCAATAAAATAATCAAACTTTTATTGAAAGTAACAACAACAAATTGGACAGAAAATATTTTAGAACAAAATTAAATGTATTACTCTCCATTCTGTTCTTTTCAATAGAATCAAATTTAACTTTATTTATTTTTATTTTTTACCAATTATCCAATACATATTATTATAAGCAAAACAGTAGTCAAGTAATGAACTCTTTGTGAATACAAAAAGTTTAAATATGCTAAAAACAACAGGCAAAACACTGATCCTGCTGATTATGTAAACGTCTTTCTACTTAAAGGTGCTCTAAGCGATGCCGGGAGTCGTGACTTCTTGTTGACATTCGAATTGTTGTCAAACAAAATGGAGGCTAGCTAGACCCTCCCTCCTCCTCATCCCGTCTCCTCCCTCCTCCCCTCCCTTCCGGCATAAAGGAAAGTCAAAGTAGTCACTAGTACAAACAAAGTTAAGTTTTACTGATACTTCATTCAGTGTGTAATGTCATCAAGTTAGATAAAGGGTTTTATATATTGCAGAACAGAATGCAGAAAAAGAGAAACGTTATCTTAAAATCGTTTCGCAATCTGAGGTTATAACTATAGCTCCCATACAAGGACGCAATAATAGCATGATAACGTTAGCTTCGCGTTTCCCAGTGAGCATAAACAACAGCGGCAGCGTAAACAAATTTAGTCAAAGTTGTCAACAGCCTATAAATGAACATTCAAATTCATAACAAACAGTGGGTGAAAACAATCATTCACACAAATTGTCGCCCTACGTTACTGTGAATTTGCTTGATCAATTACAATAGAGATTGATCGCTAGCTGCTAGAAACATATAAGTTATGTTGTATTCACCAAAGTTAACGCTGACTGCATAGTTCTAGCTAATTACATCCTTGTGTTGGTTTGGAGAACATGAACGTTAGTTTAGAAAGAAATATGGATTTACCTGTTCTGCAAAAACAGAGCAACTCAAAGGCACAATATGTAACTTTTTTGCTTTAAAAATAGCAAAAATCACTATATCTATGTTATATATTTTTTTTAGTTGTGTACTTACATTATCCCGACTGTTTCCAACAACTTTCAAACCAGGAGAAATTTTAATTTAATTCGAAGACACGGCCCGTTTCTTTATTTCCGTTTTGTCGCAGTCAATGGCGTCATATCCGCGTTGTCCCTGGTTTCCGCTCGTGCTGCCATGGCAACCAGAGCCGTCTGATAGTAACCAAGACGACAGACGTGGACCACTGTAGTTCGCAATGTCTATCTGCACGCTGTTGTTGTTTCGTTCAAACATTATGGACCATGGCAAGCAGACTTTGGATAAAAAAGGAGAACTAAAACGAGAATCAATATCGGCGCAGTGTTTTCGAGATGCCGAGAGCTCCCATAGACAGTATATAAACGAGAGCTCCACGTCCGAGACTTCAACCGCTCCTACATGTACTTATTAAACAGGTGAGCACATTTACATAAAACTAATCAATGTTATATAGTTCAACAATGATAAAATGTCAGAATATGATCTGTATGTTATTCTAATGTTGATCTAGCTTACTGCTAGTCTCATACAGACAAACTAACACATACATTTCAACACATTCAAATGCAGTTTAGTGTGCTAGTGTAATGTTAGACCAAGTGAAACAGCGCTGCGTTACCTCACAAGTTTAATTTGTCTAATAAACTGACCTGTGAGTAGTAATTCTGCGTGTAGTTCGGTAGAATGAAATGTCCATATTCCTTTTATATCCGCGGGACTTCGCGCGTTCCTTATCCTCGTCCCTCTTCTTTGCAGTTTGTTCATCGGAACGTCGTCTCTTTGGTCGTGTGTCGGCGATAATTCAAACTTCCCTCTTCATGCTTCTCTCTCCTCCACACCCCCTTCATGTGCACGCGCACTAACCCCCCAAACCCCACCCTCAAATATTTCTTGTCTGTGATTGGCTGGAACACTGTGTGTTGTGTTTCGTGGTGTGGATGAGCCCAGTTTGTTTCTGTTGCCGTTTGTGGAGCCTGTGGTGTCTAGAGAGACCGTGTTTTTTTACAGTGTGTTCAGGGGACAGGCAGCTAGCGGATAGTGAGGAGATGTTTGCTGGATGTGACAAAAAATGTTGTGGCCTAAAAAACGTGTGACATCGCTTATAGCACCTTTAAGTAGAAAGTGACTGTGCTAAACAACAGTAATAGAACCAAACCAACCTCAAACTGTGAACAACAGCTTTCATAATATCTGTCAGCTGTTAAATTTAACTACACAATTAGATAATACCAGTTTAGCTCAACCAGTCACCAAGCAATGCGTCATTGTGTTCAGTCTGTGTGTAAAAAGAGCATTAGCAATTAAAGAAAACACACTCCAGCAAAACATGATCAGGTCAAAGTGTCCGAATCATTTTTGGTCCCAAATTTTATATAAATGTTACTGGTAGTCGCTGTATGAAGAATTTTTTTATATCATATGTCACAGTTTACTTTATTTTGCTCTCCTCACTTACATGAACTCTAGTGTCCTGCACACACTAGTAAAAAAAAAAAAATATCAAAAATGATATCTGGTGTCTGAATAATTTTTGGTTTGACTGAAGGTAGACCTGCATGTAAACTGATGAGTTTGACTGGTGTCCTTCAGAAATCATTCTAATATGATGATTTGATGCTTAAAAAGCATTGATTATTATCAATGTTGAAAACAGTTTTTTTTTGTTTTTTTCAGGATTCTTTGATGAATGGAAAGTTCAAAAGAACAGCATTTATCTTAAATTAAAAGCTTTTGTAACATTAAACACTACCGTTCAAAAGTTTGGGGTCCGTAATAATTTTTATTGTATTTTTGGGGGGAAATAAATAAAAGAACTCAATACTTTTATTCATCAAGGATTAATTAAATTATTATTATTACAGACGTCCTGTGGTAAATTACATTACTCCATCCACCCTTGTATAATTTGTCACGGTTTACTTTATTTTGCTCTCCTCACTTACATAAATTAACTATAGTTTCACCCACTAGTAAAAAAATATTAAAATGATATCTGGTGTCTGAATCATTTTTGCTTTGACTGCAGGTAGACCTGCATGTATGATAGTGTGACAGTAAAGACATGTAAGTGTGACGTGTGTGTGTCGTCCGCAGGTGTGTCTGTGGACCCTCCCGAAGCCCCGTCCCGTCTGGAGCGTCAGTCTGCAGGACACACAGCAGGAGCACACGGGTCAGGTGTTCAACCCTCCTCTGGCTCACTGCGTGTGTGTGTCGTCCTGCGGGGACGTGTGTGTGTGTGCGGCGGAGGACGGCGGGCTGCATCTGCTGCGTGCGTGTGCCGACGGCCGGCTCCGGGAGCGCGGGATGATCCCGGCACACAGTCAGGGGGCGTCGCAGGCTCACTTCATCAGCTTCCTCTCGCACCCCTACTGGCTCGCCAGCGGGGGCAACGACGGGCTCGTGGCGCTCTGGGACCTCAGCCGACACCCACTGGTGGATCACAGCAAGAAGAAGAAGAGGAGAAAGAAGAGGAGAGGCCAGAACCCGCAGGACGAGGAGGAGGCCTGTAGCTCAGAGACGAGACCCAGGCTGTGTTTCCAGCACGCGGAGAAGGTGAACTGGGTCTGTCCCGCTGTGCTGGAGGGGAAGCCCAGTCTACTGGTGACCGACCAGACCAGCTGCCCAACGGTGTACTCGCTCGAGCAACTATAATACAGCTGAGAGATCCTTCACATGTATTAAACTTGTGGAAACTTCATGCAAGATCTGCAGCGTAAATGATGCTTTCTCAGGCGTTTGTGGCTCCTCTGTTGATCTGATGTGGGTGTTTTTCAGTCCCTTTTCAGATGGGATTAGTTTAACATGGAGAGGAGGGGTAGAGTAATTATTACCAGAGCTTCTCAGTGATTTAGTCCCATCTGAATGTGCATCTCAGTGATCATCACGGTCAATATCAGTAAAGATTACAGCGACTTTTGCTTTCTGTAAAAAGGTCCTGAAAAATGACCTCAGGTGATACTAATCCCGTGCGAATAGACCCGCTGTAAATATGTACGTAAATAATCCATCAATCTCCTGTTTAAAAGTAGTTTTCCGTGTTTTTTTCAAGTATGGAGACGCTTGATGAAGCATTCAGTCGTGTTCTAGACGCTGGGACGAGTCTGTGGCAAAACTCAAGTGTTCTCCACACAACATTCAGAGCAAAAAGAAGATAGAAAGCACTTGTTAGAGGCACGACACTTATTTTAGCATTAGGTAAGTGCCTATTACCAACAGAACCCACTCAGAAGTTAATACATACATCGTTGGACTAGACCTAACTGTTTTATATATATATATATATATATATATATATGTAGGTTATATTTGTTTTGCGCACATGATATCAGGAAGGCAGAGGTGGGTAGAATATCCAAAAACTGTACTCAAAGTAAAAGTAAAAGTAACTAGAATGCATTTCCGGAGGAACTGCGAAGTGTGCTTGCTCGGGTGCGGTTCACTAACGGTAGCAGGTAGTGGGTAAGGGTGCGTTGAAGTTTGCTTGATCTGAGAATTTCAACAATAGTACTTTTTTCAAGATTGTGCAAAAAGGTGAAAAGTTATGTGCATTAAGATAGATGTCTGCAATGTAGACTAGTGCCAATGGCATTGTTTATGTGGCTTGGTTGTTGGTTTTGAAATAATTGGTTATGAATATACAGCAGAGAGTGGGAGTGTTTTGGGTGATGAAATAGTATTGAAAAGAAGTTGACAGTCTTCATTTACTGTATCCAATAAGCCAATACAAAACTCACCCAGCTGTTCTGTGGTTGAGTGTTTCCTTTGATTAGGAACAAATTTACTATCTCAAATTAAGGTCTACCGTAATTAGCGATGCTTTGATTGCTGCTGTCAAGATGGTTGTCATCACCTACACAGAAACGCTTATTTTTATAGCCTACCTTCAGTCCTCATATTGTAATTAAATGAAAAACGTTATCAGTTTCACTATTAGCTTACTCTAGCAATGCAATCGCAACAACATGGATAACGCTGTTTGGCCTTGCCTAACTTTATATGACATATGCGCCATATTCTAGAGTTACACATCCCGCTGCCATTTCAGGGCTTGAATTTCGGTGCGGGAATGTGGGGATTGCGCCTAATTTAAAGCATTCCCGCAAGGTTAGCTTTTATAGTGTGAGAAATTCCCGCACAAATATATTCGCTTCATCTCAGAACAAATGATTAAAAAATAAATTCACAGACGTGAGAAAAAAGATGTCAAACTGTCTTTTATTTTCGAATTTAATTCCTCAATCGGCGCTGGACCAGCATTTTCTGTCTATCGCTGAGCCCTGGCCGTAGACAGATCATATGTTTCACGCTGTCAGTGCAGTGGTCTGCGTTGCGCTGATCTTATTCACACTATCGAGTGTAGGTGCAGCATTCTAACATTGAGTCATAATGAGCTGTTTGTGAAGAAATTATCCGCTTCCAAATTATGTCATTTTAATCACGAAATTGAAACATTGAAATACAATTTGCTCTTTATGGTGTGCGAGTGATAGAGCGCGGCAGCAACGAACCAACTGATCAGCTTGCAGCGTAACAACATTGAATGCTCGGCCGAACAGCTGATCATAGCTGTACAGGGCGCCTTATTATTTTTCATCTCCATAAATATATCTAGTAGTAAAGCTAATGCAAGGGCTAGAAATCAATTAATCTTTTGCTGATACTTCCTTGTCATCATGGAGAGCGCAGTTCATGGTTGCATAGCAACGACTGACGCCATGGGAGAGCAAGCGCTTGTGGAAAGGAGACAGCGGCGCGCCCGCGCTTTCCACTTGTTTTTACACATCTAAGGTGCGTTCCATTCGACAGGGTCCATACGCAGTGTTCACTGCTCCCCTACTCCCTGAGCACGGTATATCAGTTGAAGTGGACTTCACTGACAATAACCGCTCATTTGAAACGCCCTGCAAACGTCATCAAAGAAAGTCAATGACGGGGTCGTGCAGATTATGATATAACATAAATATGTATGTATGATAATGTAGGACTACATTCATATTTTAATTTTTATTATTATATTATATATTTACAATTATATTGCACTATTTTACAACTACATAAAATAAAATCGCTTTACTTCACAAACTAGCTAAGCTGGCTGCATTCACTGAGGTAAATTATAATCATCAAAAATAGTATATGTAATATTCACAACAATAACCGTTAAAAATACTGTCATTTGTATAACAATGGCGAAATGTATGAATACTTACACACATACGTAAACTCCTCCATCGTTAGTTATGACCGTTCTGACTGGTGATGACGTGGTGCGCGAAATGACAGTTGGGTGATCATCGCTCTCCACTTCCTGTGAAGTGATGTATCGATGTTCCCTTATTCCCTATGCCGTGCGCAGTGCCCTTCGAACTGAACATGTTCGCTCCCTTCGGATTGGAATCTTACTTAAGATGGCGGAATACCCTGTGAAGTCCACTTCGAAGTCCACTTATGGTCAAATGGAACGCACCTCTAGAGCGACGTTGTT
Source organism: Abramis brama (assembly GCF_963993115.1). Taxonomy (NCBI): domain Eukaryota; kingdom Metazoa; phylum Chordata; class Actinopteri; order Cypriniformes; family Leuciscidae; genus Abramis; species Abramis brama. Next base: position 40,821,031 of record NC_139972.1, read on the forward strand.
GATTGTTTGAGCATGTGACTGCGCGTTTCTCCTTGTTTTCTATTGTTATGCGCAGCATATTTCTCGCGTGCACAAACAGCCACAGACAATGAATTGTTTGTTCGGTTAGCGAAGAAGAGCATGATGTATTTTGTATAGTTTTTTTGTGGTTTTATTATGAACTGTTTTGAGAACTGGAAATGCATAATTCATGCATACAAATCTGTAGATATTAATAAATGAAGTTGATTAAATTAGTCCGATGCATCAAAAGTTATCCCCCCCCCCCACCCCACCCATCCATAATCTTTAGATCCCCCCCATGTGACCCATGTAAGTGGGGAATTCCCTCCCATTTAAAAAACGAAATTCAGGCCCTGCATTTATTAAGACAAACCTAGTAAAAACGAATGCAGTCTATACACTGACTTGGCAGCTCTGTGAAATGTAATACAACAGTGCCACCTACTGTCTAAATGCATTAACATTAAAAGTGTGAGGTGAAACTCTTTTGCGTAGACATAAGTAAATAGGTTTGTCAATTAGCCTAAAAATTAAAAAAAAAATTCAGATCGTGTGCGTCCTCACATTGGAGTCCCGAGTTCATGTACAAAGTTTGGTTTCGATACGCGACAGCATTCCTGAAATATGAACTACTTCTGTTTTGGCGACTACGCCGCCGATTTTGTTTGGCTGTGACGGGCAAACGCTTCTGAAAATCAAAAATCCTTCTAGTAACTTTTGTGAGGCTTGGTCCAAGGATCATGTACGTCCAGTTTCGTGAAGTTCGGACCAAATTTGTGACCTGTGAAAACTTAGTTTCGGTTTCTGTTCAATCCAATATGGCGGACAAACGACATGGACTTGTGATGTCATCTTTGCGAGCAACTTACACCGGTACTGACCGGACGTTTTAAAGTTGGAACGGTGTCTGTCTCAAAGGGCGCTTTTCCACTACACAGTACCAGCTCGCCTCGACTTGGCTCGGCTCTGTTTGGTTTTCCACTGTGTAAAAGTTGTACCTGTACCTGCTTCCAGGTACTTTTTTTCGTACCACCTCCGGCGAGGTTCTAAGCGAGCTGAGGCGATACTAAAATGTGACGTGAAAACACGGCAGACTGCTGATTGGTCAGAGAGAATCGTCACTATTCACTGCGTCATCATTGCACGCGCCAGATGGAGTATCCTGAATAAAAAAAATAAATAAAAAAACATCCAAAAACAGCATACACTCGATTTCCTCCATTGTCCTGTGTGTGTGGGTAGCGGGTGTGTCTCGCGTAAAAGATTAAGTCACGGCAGTTTCCTGCGGTGTTGCTATGACGACCAGGTACTATTGTGGAGGTAATATCTGCATTGGAAAACGGAGCGAAAAGCAAGCCGAGCCGAGTCGAGTTGAGCAGGTACTGGTAATGGAAAAGCGCCAAAAGAGCCTAGGCGCAGGAGCTGGCCAAAATTTATCTCCCGGGAATAATAAGAAGAATAAGAAGAATAAGAATAAGAAAACTTAAGAACAACAATAAGTGTGCTGCTTTCAGCAAGCACACTTAATTATACATTTATTAACAGCCCAGCAAGCAATAAAGTTCTTTGGCGTATGCCCCGTCCGTAGCTCGCAATCTGAGGGTCCGGACTCTGCATATCCTGCCTGAAGACAAAGGCAGGGGTGCAGCCCACCCCCTGTGAGGTATGGGAAGGGACCATCCTGGTGGTGGTGGTGGGGAGGATGGAGGGAGGGATCCATCTTGGAGGTGGTGGGGGGGGTGGAGGTGAATGGAAGCGTCAGCATCTGTGAACTCAAACTTGTGTAAGTACCAATCTTTTATACCATGAGTATTAGAATGTGATTGGATAGATGAGAAGGTAAAGTGACTTAACAATTGAGTCTTCCCGGCAGAACTTATGATAAAGCTTTCATTTCTTACACCAGTAAAATCGTGTAACATATCTTATTATCCAAATAAGCTACCCTACTGTTCATGTCCCCTATTATTAAAGAATCTTAATGCTGTTTATCGGCTAAAGTGAATCAAGTCTCCCTGCAGTGAAAAGTGAAAGTGATTGTACACAGTGCTCTGTCTGACAGAAACAGCCCTGATTTACAAGAAGAGGTCTTTAAAAAAAGGGGGGTAGTGGGGGGTCAAGTTATTTCCTCTCAGGTAGTATTGAATATGTGAATATGTGCCTCTAATGCTGTTGTGGCCATAACATCTGGTAAAGTGAATCAAGTCTCCCTGCAGTGAAAAGTGAAAGTGATTGTACACAGTGCTCTGTCTGACAGAAACAACCCTGATTTACAAGAAGAGGTCTTTAAAAAAAGGAGGGTGGTGTACAAGAAGAGGTCTTTAAAAAAAGGAGGGTAGTGGGGGGTCTAGTTATTTCCTCTCAGGTAGTATTGAATATGTGAATATGTGCCTCTAATGCTGTTGTGGCCATAACATCTGGTAAAGTGAAACAATACTTTCTGCTGTGTAAAGTGTGGAACAGGAAATGCACAAGTGCTCTGTGGAACAAAAGACATTAACATCAGAGGTGTGTTTGTTGGCTCTTTTACTATAAAATCTTGCCATTGCTTGATGAAATTTCACAGCTGAAAGTCAGTAATCCCTATAGGAACCCATGTGATCGTGAGTTTCACACGAGAGTGTAAAAGTTCCCCATGCAGATTTCACTCAGATCCATACATGACTATATCCTATACTAAAGAGTGGTCAACATCATATTGCACTTTTTGCCATAACAAACATGTATCTGAAACACAGACTTAAAGCAACCATTGAACTAATGTTAAATAGTAAAGAGTCCAACTAAACAAACACCGATCATCATAATGGTGACATTATGTTTTTTTTTTTTTTTTTTTCAAACATGTTTTTTCAATAAGATATCAACATCTAAACCTCTGTTAATTCTTAATAAGATCTTCTGTAGACATAATACAGAAATAAAGTCAATCTGGTAAGTAATAAGTGAAGCTGGCAATACTGTGTTTGTTGTTTAATCCTCCTCTGCTGAGATCTTGAGAGATGTGTTAGTGTTTATTAACACATTCTGTTGGGATTTAAAGTGTTTCTGTTGAGTTTTGTGGGTCACCATTGTGTTTAAGAGTAGAGCCTGTGCAGTCCAGGAGAAGACCAAGAAACATTGAGAATATGCTGGATGTTGCTTTATTTAACAGGCGGTGATTGTGTAGTTAATGATCCAGTGATGTATAGTTAAATTCATGCATGTTGTTAACTGCAAGAGATTCACTTTTTACATTGTAGAAACCATGGCAACACAGTGAGTCTAATGAAAACAATGCAGAAGTAGTAGTTGTAGTGTCTAGCACACCGCTCTGAGGATCAATATTTCCTAGATGGAGAGAGCTTCGCGACAAACTTCAACTAGACAGAGACGCTGATCTTGCATGTGTTTTATTAGACAGGCGAGTAACTGTTTGGGTACCTTTATCGACATAAATTAATGTTATGTAGCTCATCACATTTACCACCAATTAATTCAACAAATAAAGTGAATGAATGAGTAGTAATTTATCATAACATATTACATTACGTGTGGCTAATTCATTAGAATAAAATAAAATCATGTGATCAAACGAAACGTTATAAAACTTTATTTCATTAGCTCATTCATATATATGTCCCGTCGGATTGATTTCCATCAGCAGTGGAGATGAAGACGAAAACTCCCATCATTTCATGCTCATTCACGGAGTCATCAACATACAGCTTTTTTTATTGTTTTGAATAATCGACCTCTAGGGGCAAAACTTACAAAACTTGACCTCTAGGGGCAAAACTTGCCTTTAATAAAAACTGGATGACTCGTTTTTCTAAATGGTAAACATGGTACTCGAGTTAAATTAAGAAAACGAGATTCAAACAATTAAACTAACCGTGATGAGCTATATAACAATGATTTGTTTTCTGTTGATAAATATAAATCATTTATTGAGAAAATGGTTTATAAAGAAAAAACATACCACACTGAATGTTGTAAGCATTTATTAAGCATATGGCAATAGTAGAGACATTTTTTAAATGTATTAGAAAGAGCTTTGCAAAACAAAGAAGAAAAATGCAATCATTACCATCTATGTGTTGCGTACGAGATACAGAAGATACAGCAATGAAGATAAGGTCCAGAAGAAGAAGGACGAAGAGGCAAAGGCTTTAATGACCAAGTGCTAGGGGGTTTCCAGGAGGAGATTTTGGAAGATGTCAAAAAGTTGATGGACTTTAAAAAGGACTGGAAGGACATGTCCAGTCAGACGCTGATTCACCAAGGACGGCCTCTCTCTGGTTAGATGCCTTGCCATTGTGCCTCATGAAGTTAAAAGCTCGTAAATTATTTGGTTTTGATTTACTTTTATTTTTATATTATATATTAGTACCTTTTATGTAAACTAGTTCATCTGTATTTAATAAAAAATGTATATAATTGAAATTAAGAAGCTCACCTGCCATAAGTCTCTGTTTTACAAAAGATTGAGCTGAACTGACCACGGAGAAGTCTTCTGTGATCTAAATATTGTAAGTATGGAAATTCAAATGCTTATTATTATGACCGCCGCTAGCATAGCTAGCGAAAGCGGTCATATAGGGATTGTCAAAGTTTTTTTTTTGTTTTTTTTCGTCATCTACTGAATTTTTCGTCAACGATACCAGGGACACCGAAACACCGGGGAACATGAAATTTGGTGGGCATGTAGCCCCACTAGACTTTTACGGAAAAATTTCGTTTGGTCCCCGGGGGCCACTCCCCCCCCCCGCGCTGGGCCCCCCCAAACCCCAAAAATGCAGTTTTTCCTAAATAACTACCTGAACCGTGGCACCGAGGATGAAGAAATTTTTATGGTATGTTGGTCTTAAGGGCCCACATCAACCTAGCCCATAATCACTCATTTGTGATTTGCGCCCCTTCCCATAAAAAATGAAAATGCAATATTATTCTGCTTTAATCGCCCCTATCTTCAGTTGAGATGTTCAGAACTGCACCATATTTCATGTGTATGATTAACTTGACATCCTCTGGGGGTATGCTAAGTTTCGTAGAATTTCATCCATGGGGGGGTATAAAATAAATTAATTTATGTGCACATTTAGTGACTGTACACTCATCGGCCTGTAGATGGTGATGTTGAGCGAAGGGTTGCTGGTTTAGGATGATACTGTCACACACACACATGCAGGAATACAAACAAACGCAAGCATGCACACACACTGACATCCACACGCACAGACACACACCCATATACACACATACAAATCCACATGCACAGACACACACACACAAACACACACCCGCACACACATGTACGCACGCATACATACACGCACAGACACACACACACACAGACACACACATACACAAACACACACACATACACACACACACAGACAGACATGCACATACTACAACTTTTTTTTAGGTATATACATAAACACGCAATACAGCCAAATTGCTCCACGTCAATTATTTTTGTGGAAAGCCAGTGCAGGCCTGAGCGGCGGTCATATTTTGTACCGCCATGCGGTACATCTAGTTTAGGACAGATTTGACTTACTTTACCTAACCTGAGAATAATTTAAAAAAGGTTAAAGGTGTTTAAAATTACGCACCATAAAACAATGCACACGACCCAGGTTGAGTAAATTAGTACATTTTCATCTTTGGATGAACTATTCTAAGTCTTTGACTATTCTTTTTGACTAAGACCAAAGATCACGTTTAATTTTAGGTAGGTCATGTGTGAAAGTTTCCCTCCATTCATACTGAAACCGAAACTAAGATCACATCTGATTACAGACAAACATGCCGTTCCTATCTGACCTGATCTATAAATCCATAATCACAGTTATGACCAGATATAATTTGATATCTAAATACATGTGCAACCTTTGTATGTTCGTTGTACTGAGTTTATTGTGTAAGTTACAAATTATATTATCAGCAATACATTTTTTTTAGTGAAATGTTGATTTATAACATGATTTTTTTTTTTTTACATAATTACCCACTTTTTTTTTACTTAACTTTATGGCTTTCTTTTTATGTTTACATTTATGCATATTAATTTATACAAAGTGACATGAGAAACTCTCTAATAGCTGCTCTTTACACAGATCTGGATAACAAACATCTGTTATGTATAATCATTTTCATTATTCATATCCTGTGAAGAAACTGTCTTTCTGAGGTGACAGACCTTTAGACACAGGACAGAGGTAACTAGAAAAATGCATTTCCGGAAGAACTGCGAAGTGTGCTTGCTCGGGTGCGGTTCACTAACGGTAGCAGGTAGTGGGTAAGGGTGCGTTGAAGTTTGCTTGATCTGAGAATTTCAACAATAGTACTTTTTTCAAGATTGTGTAAAAAGGTGAAAAGTTATGTGCATTAAGAGACATGTCTGCAATGTAGACTAGTGCCAATGGCATTGTTTATGTGGCTTGGTTGTTGGTTTTGAAATAATTGGTTATGAATATACAGCAGAGAGTGGGAGTGTTTTGGGTGATGAAATAGTATTGAAAAGAAGTTGACAGTCTTCATTTACTGTATCCAATAAGCCAATACAAAACTCACCCAGCTGTTCTGTGGTTGAGTGTTTCCTTTGATTAGGAACAAATTTACTATCTCAAATTAAGGTCTACCGTAATTAGCGATGCTTTGATTGCTGCTGTCAAGATGGTTGTCATCACCTACAAAGAAAGAAACGCTGATTTTTATAGCCTACCTTCAGTCCTCATATTGTAATTAAATGAAAAACGTTATCAGTTTCACTATTAGCTTACTCTAGCGATGCAATCGCAACAACATGGATAACGCTGTTTGGCCTTGCCTAACTTTATATGACATATGCGCCATATGCTAGAGTTACACATCCCGCTGCCATTTCAGGGCTTGAATTTCGGTGCGGGAATGTGGGGATTGCGCATAATTTAAACCATTCCCGCAAGGTTAGCTTTTATAGTGCGAGAAATTCCCGCACAAATATATTCGCTTCATCTCAGAACAAATGATTAAAAAATAAATTCACAGATGCGAGAAAAAAGATGTCAAACTGTCTTTTATTTTCGAATTTAATTCCTCAATCAGCGCTGGACCGGCATTTTCTGTCTATCGCTGAGCCCTGGCCGTAGACAAATCATATGTTTCACGCTGTCAATGCAGTGGTCTGCGTTGCGCTGATCTTATTCACACTATCGAGTGTAGGTGCAGCATTCTAACATTGAGTCATAATGAGCTGTTTGTGAAGAAATTATCCGCTTCCAAATTATGTCATTTTAATCACGAAATTGAAACATTAAAAAACAGTTTGCTCTTATGGTGTGCGAGTGATAGAGCGCGGCAGCAACGAACCATCAGCTTGCAGCGTAACAACATTGAATGTTCAGCCGAACAGCTGATCATAGCTGTACAGGGCGCCTTATTATTTTTCATCTCCATAAATATATCTAGTAGTAAAGCTAAAGCAAGGGCTAGAAATCAATTAATCTTTTGCTGATACTTCCTTGTCATCATGGAGAGCGCAGTTCATGGTTGCATAGCAATGACAGACGCCACAGGAGAGCAAGCGCTTGTGGAAAGGAGACAGCGGCGCGCCCGCGCTTTCCACTTGTTTTTACACATCTAAGGTGCGTTCCATTCGACAGGGTCCATACGCAGTGTTCACTGCTCCCCTACTCCCTGAGCACGGTATATCAGTTGAAGTGGACTTCACTGACAATAACTGCTCATTTGAAACGCCCTGCAAACGTCATCAAAGAAAGTCAACGACGGGGTCGCGCAGATTGCGCAGGTGTCTCTGTCTCAAAGAGCCTAGGCGCAGGAGCTGGCCAAAATTTATCTCCTGGGAATAATAAGAATAATAAGAAGAATAAGAAAACTTAAGAACAACAATAAGTGTGCTGCTTTCAGCAAGCACATTTAATTATACATTTATTAACAGCCCAGCAAGCAATAAAGTTCTTTGGCGTATGCCCCGTCCGTAGCTCGTAATCTGAGGGTCCGGACTCTGCATATCCTGCCTGAAGACAAAGGCAGGGGTGCAGCCCACCCCCTGTGAGGTATGGGAAGGGACCATCCTGGTGGTGGTGGTGGTGGGGAGGATGGAGGGAGGGATCCATCTTGGAGGTGGTGGGGGGGATGGAGGTGAATGGAAGCGTCAGCATCTGTGAACTCAAACTTGTGTAAGTACCAATCTTTTATACCACGAGTATTAGAATGTGATTGGATAGATGAGAAGGTAAAGTGACTTAACAATTGAGTCTTCCCGGCAGAACTTTCTTACAGTAAAATCGTAACACATATCTTATAATCCAAATAAGCTACCCTACTGTTCATGTCCCCTATTATTAAAGAATCTTAATGCTGTTTATCGGCTAAAGTGAATCAAGTCTCCTGTTGTGAATTCTTTACTTTTATTTGTCTCTTATGCTTTTATATTCGGTAAGAGCTTGTATTATGTAAATATGCAAGATGCGACTTTTATTATGATACGTGTTCGGCGTAAGTGTTGCGCTATTGGTTATGCATGCAGAGCTAACAGAATGTGACGCAGTTTTCCACCTGTGCAGCACCGTCAAGTGCAGGGCAAAAGTTATTGACGAAGTAAGTTCATTCTATGACTTTATGTGTGTAATACTGGACGTTTATACTGCTGAATCTGTTTGCGATGTTAAGCCTTTGTGATATTGTTGGTTTTCGCGATCTTTATGATAATTAGTTCACCATGTGAAATGCACGTGAAAATGCCGCTAGCATCGCGGCTTATCTTGCTAATGTTGTTAGTATCTTGTTTACACATGTTGCTGATTTCGTGTGATATATTCTATACTTGTAATGCTTTCAAATCGCGATGGGGACATTGTATAATGTACCAAGTTGTTTATATGCATCTTTATATTGTATTACTCCAGTAATTATTCGTCCACAAACTACAAGTTGTTAATATTGCTTAATGTGGAAAAGTGCGCTGTTTACTGTAACAGTATATTTATGTTTAACATTTAGTTATTTATTTCTGATTTATTGTTTATTGCAGAAACTACCTCCAATGCATCAGTGTGTATATGGTGAAACCCTGTACCTAAATAAATGGTGGAAAGAAATTTGATGACTCAGACTCCCTGATCAGAGTACTGAAGTGGTTAACACCCTTAAAAACAGGCATCAGTGGGGCAGTCCCCAACATCTCCCTGCAGTGAAAAGTGAAAGTGATTGTACACAGTGCTCTGTCTGACAGAAACAACCCTGATTTACAAGAAGAGGTCTTTAAAAAAAGGAGGGTGGTGTACAAGAAGAGGTCTTTAAAAAAAGGAGGGTAGTGGGGGGTCTAGTTATTTCCTCTCAGGTAGTATTGATGTGAATATGTGCCTCTAATGCTGTTGTGGCCATAACATCTGGTAAAGTGAAACAATACTTTCTGCTGTGTAACGTGTGAAACAGGAAATGCACAAGTGCTCTGTGGAACAAAAGACATTAACATCAGAGGTGTGTTTGTTGGCTTTTTTACTATAAAATCTTGCCATTGCTTGATGAAATTTCACAGCTGAAAGTCAGTAATCACTATAGGAACCCATGTGATCGTGAGTTTCACACGAGAGTGTAAAAGTTCCCCATGCAGATTTCACTCAGATCCATACATGACTATATCCTATACTAAAGAGTGGTCAACATCATATTGCACTTTTTGCCGTACCAAACATGTATCTGAAACACAGACTTAAAGCAACCATTGAACTAATGTTAAATAGTAAAGAGTCCAACTAAACAAACACCGATCATCATAATGGTGGCACATGGTGTTTTTTTTGTTTGTTTTTTAAACTTGTTTTTTCCATAAGACATCAACATCTAAACCTCTGTTAATTCTTAATAAGATCTTCTAATACAGAAATAAAGTCTGCTGAGATCTTGAGAGATGTGTTAGTGTTTATTAACACATTCTGTTGGGATTTAAAGTGTTTCTGTTGAGTTTTGTGGGTCACCATTGTGTTTAAGAGTAGAGCCTGTGCAGTCCAGGAGAAGACCAAGAAACATTGAGAATATGCTGGATGTTGCTTTATTTAACAGGCGGTGATTGTGTAGTTAATGATCCAGTGATGTATAGTTAAATTCATGCATGTTGTTAACTGCAAGAGATTCACTTTTTACATTGTAGAAACCATGGCAACACAGTGAGTCTAATGAAAACAATGCAGAAGTAGTAGTTGTAGTGTCTAGCACACCGCTCTGAGGATCAATATTTCCTAGATGGAGAGAGCTTCGCGACAAACTTGTGGTCAGATGAGAACACCATCCCTACTGTGAAGCATGGGGGTGGTAGCATCATGCTTTGGGGGTGATTTTCTGCACATGGGACAGGGCGACTGCACTGTATTAAGGAGAGGATGACCGGGGCCATGTATTGCGAGATTTTGGGGAACAACCTCCTTCCCTCAGTTAGAGCATTGAAGATGGGTCGAGGCTGGGTCTTCCAACATGACAATGGCCCGAAGCACACAGCCAGGATAACCAAGGAGTGGCTCTGTAAGAAGCATATCAAGGTTCTGGCGTGGCCTAGCCAGTCTCCAGACCTAAACCCAATAGAGAATCTTTGGAGGGAGCTCAAACTCCATGTTTCTCAGCGACAGCCCAGAAACCTGACTGATTTAGAGAAGATCTGTGTGGAGGAGTGGGCCAAAATCCCTCCTGCAGTGTGTGCAAACCTGGTGAAAAACTACAGGAAACGTTTGACCTCTGTAATTGCAAACAAAAGCTACTGTACCAAATATTAACATTGATTTTCTCAGGTGTTCAAATACTTATTTGCAGCTGTATCATACAAATAAATAGTTAAAAAATCATACATTGTAATTTCTGGATTTTTTTTTTGGATTATGTCTCTCACAGTGGACATGCACCTACGATGACAATTTCAGACCCCTCCATGATTTCTAAGTGGGAGAACTTGCAAAATAGCAGGGTGTTCAAATACTTATTTTCCTCACTGTATGTGTCGTAGTAAACCACAATTGTAACTATTAAGAAAGTGGATTGATATTGGATTACCAATGGACAAGTTTTAGGGAGTTTCCAGGAGGAGAATTCGGAAGATGTCAAAAAGTTGATGGACTTTAAAAAGGACTGGAAGGACATGTCCAGTCAGACGCTGATTCACCAAGGACGGCCTCTCTGGTGTTAGATGCCTTGCCATTGTGCCTCATGAAGTTAAAAGCTCGTAAATTATTTGGTTTTGATTTACTTTTATTTTTATATTATATATTAGTACCTTTTATGTTAACTAGTTCATCTGTATTTAATAAAAAATGTATATAACTGAAATTAAGAAGCTCACCTGCCATAAGTCTCTGTTTTACAAAAGATTGAGCTGAACTGACCACGGAGAAGTCTTCTGTGATCTAAATATTGTAAGTATGGAAATTCAAATGCTTATTATTTAGGACAGATTTGACGTACTTTACCTAACCTGAGAATAATTTAAAAAAGGTTAAAGGTGTTTAAAATTACGCACCATAAAACAATGCACACGACCCAGGTTGAGTAAATTAGTAAATTTTCATCTTTGGATGAACTATTCTAAGTCTTTGACTATTCTTTTAAGACCAAAGATCACGTTTAATTTTAGGTAGGTCATGTGTGATAGTTGCCCTCCATTCATATTGAAACCGAAACTAAGATCACATCTGATTACAGACAAACGTGCCGTTCCTATCTGACCTGATCTATAAATCCATAATCACAGTTATGACCAGATATAATTTGATATCTAAATGCATGCGCAACCTTTGTATGTTTGTTGTACTGAGTTAAATTGTGATTTAAAACATGATTTTTTTTTTTTTTTTTTTTTTTTTTTTTTTACATAATTACCCACTTTTTTTTACTTAACTTTATGGCTTTCTTTTTATGTTTACATTTATGCATATTAATTTATACAAAGTGACATGAGAAACTCTCTAATAGCTGCTCTTTACACAGATCTGGATAAAAAACATCTGTTATGAATAATCATTTTCATTATTCATGTCCTGTGAAGAAACTATGTCTTTCTGAGGTGACAGACCTTTAGACACAGGACAGAGTTAACTAGAAAAATGCATTTCCGGAAGAACTGCGAAGTGTGCTTGCTCGGGTGCGGTTCACTAACGGTAGCAGGTAGTGGGTAAGGGTGCGTTGAAGTTTGCTTGATCTGAGAATTTCAACAATAGTACTTTTTTCAAGATTGTGCAAAAAGGTGAAAAGTTATGTGCATTAAGAGACATGTCTGCAATGTAGACTAGTGCCAATGGCATTGTTTATGTGGCTTGGTTGTTGGTTTTGAAATAATTGGTTATGAATATACAGCAGAGAGTGGGAGTGTTTTGGGTGATGAAATAGTATTGAAAAGAAGTTAACAGTCTTCATTTACTGTATCCAATAAGCCAATACAAAACTCACCCAGCTGTTCTGTGGTTGAGTGTTCCCTTTGATTAGGAACAAATTTACTATCTCAAATTAAGGTCTACCGTAATTAGCGATGCTTTGATTGCTGCTGTCAAGATGGTTGTCATCACCTACACAGAAACACTGATTTTTATAGCCTACCGTCAGTCCTCATATTGTAATTAAATGAAAAATTAGCTTACTCTAGCGATGCAATCGCAACAACATGGATAACGCTGTTTGGCCTTGCCTAACTTTATATGACATATGCGCCATATGCTAGAGTTACACATCCCGCTGCCATTTCAGGGTTTGAATTTCGGTGCGTGAATGTGGGGATTGCGCATAATTTAAAGCATTCCCGCAAGGTTAGCTTTTATAATGTGAGAAATTCCCGCACAAATATATTCACACAAATGATTAAAAAATAAATTCACAGATGCGAGAAAAAAGATGTCAAACTGTCTTTTATTTTCGAATTTAATTCCTCAATCAGCGCTGGACCGGCATTTTCTGTCTATCGCTGAGCCCTGGCCGTATACAGATCATATGTTTCACGCTGTCAATGCAGTGGTCTGCGTTGCGCTGATCTTATTCACACTATCGAGTGTAGGTGCAGCATTCTAACATTGAGTCATAATGAGCTGTTTGTGAAGAAATTATCCGCTTCCAAATTATGTCATTTTAATCACGAAATTGAAACATTAAAAAACAATTTGCTCTTTATGGTGTGCGAGTGATAGAGCGCGGCAGCAACGAACCAACTGATCAGCTTGCAGCGTAACAACATTGAATGCTCGGCCGAACAGCTGATCATAGCTGTACAGGGCGCCTTATTATTTTTCATCTCCATAAATATATCTAGTAGTAAAGCGAATGCAAGGGCTAGAAATCAATTAATCTTTCCTTGTCATCATGGAGAGCGAAGTTCATGGTTGCATAGCAACGACAGACGCCACGGGAGAGCAAGCGCTTGTGGAAAGGAGACAGCAGCGCGGCGGCGATGTTCCCTTATTCCCTATGCCGTGCGCAGTGCCCTTCGAACTGAACATGTTCGCTCCCTTCGGATTGGAATCTAACTTAAGATGGCGGACTACCCTGTGAAGTCCACTTCGCAGTCCACTTACGGTGTGGTGAACAATCAGGTCACTTTGGTGTGATGAGTCCGGGCGTAGGACCCAAGCAATCCGATTGGTTCAAAGCACGTTTTATGGGTAATCGCTTTAGTGCCTGGTTACAAATCATACAAAATCACTTTATTATAGAACACGTTTGTACTACGTTATAACGAGTCATTCATGTAATGTATTTTAAATTATACGTTTCATATACTAGTATTTAACCGAAGCTATAGATTGTGAAATTAAACATTTCTCGTTGTTGGTGTGTTTTTTAGTTATATAGTAGCATAGCATACAGCTAACGTTATCCGATGATCGTGCTATGAGCTTTACCTGAGCTTATACTGCACTGATACTGCCTTACTGTATTCACAGCAATTCGTAGTGCAATTATAATTATGTCATTATTTTTTATCGCAATAATCAGCGCAATATGTTACAGGTACACTTTTATTTATTAAAAGATCCATAAAATAATGTTTATTTGTGTATATTACTATTTTTCTTATTAACAGTTTAGACATTTAAATAAATTACAGAATGCTAGCTATGTTTTGTGGGTATAAATATTAATGACTAAAGAACAGTATAATAAAATTATGGAATCACAAATCTTAATGTAATCAAACCCATTAATTCATATAATAATCTTTATATGAATAAAAAAATAATCAAAACTACAAGCAAAATGCACATCGTTTTATGACATTTATAGAGCTTTTTAAAATACACAACAATACAAAGCAGCTTTAAACAGACATACTTTTGTATGTCTTTACTTTCCAAAACACTTTTGTGATAGTCCTCTGGCTATACATTGTGAAGATTTAAAAACGATTAATGTTGAGTTAGCTGTGTTAAAATATTTAATGAACTGTAAGGTTAAAGTTTTTTGAGAGCTAATGAGACACAAATAGATGCAGTGTCTTTTGCTGTATGAAAAGTCAAATCTTTAGTTTGAAGTAAATTCATGTTGTATGTGCAGTCAATTCTTTGTGGAACCATCCTAAGGCCTAGATGATGCAGTCAGTCAATTTCCCCTTTAGATGGTGCGGTCGTGACCTGGTAGGCGAGGAGGCTGGACAAGGTGTCATGGACTGGCTTGAGGGAACTCTGCAAAAACACACAAACATGCTGCAAGACGTCACGTGCAACTGTACAGTTGCACAGTCTTTAGTGCTATGGAACATCACTCACTGTTTTTACTTTCATATGCAAGCTCAAAGGTGCAACGCAGCAGAACGTAGTTAGCTCGTTGAACCTGGGTGTCATGGATGGACTGGCTTGAGGGAACTCTGCAAAAACACACAAACATGCTGCAACACCTCATGTGCAACTGTACATTTGCACAGTCTTTAGTGCTATGGAACATCACTCACTGTTTTTACTTTCATATGCAAGCCCTAAGGTGCAACGCAGCAGACGTAGTTAGCTCGTTGAACCTGGGATGTTGTGACATTAAAAGGCTATTTTAATGACACACTCCACAAGATAAGATATATCAGCCCAAAAGTGACTGAAACCTTCCATTCGTAGTATTATAAGGCTGATCTGTACAACAAAAGATTAAAAAAAAGTAATTACTTAATGAGTTAGTTTAATGAGTTAGTTCACGAAAACATATAAAAATCAGCCATCAGTTTCTCCCAACATATTATCAAATGATACCAGGGTGAGAAAATGATGTGTTTTTTTGGTGAAATAAAAAATTCAAGTACATATTTGTACCAACACGATCCCATAAAATGCTTTCCTCAGGAATCAATTCACACATTAAAAGGTCGATATATTCAAGCTTTTTGTCCTTCTTTTGCTCAAACACAATGTTGTCGATGTGTCCTAGAAATTCCTCAACGTGCTGACAAGGCTGGATGAAAGCTCTTAGGTTTTGTCATTTTCCCAGTCTTCATTTGCCATTTGTTCCACGTGGGTTTCAGTGAGCCTTTCACAATTCCTTGAAACAACTCCTGAAAAAAATATTTAGTATAGCAAACAATATCTAGCCATTTTAAATTTTGTAAAGTCTTATATGTACCTGAATTTCAGTGTCACTGACGAGAACAAATTCCTTTTTTTTTCACCTCCTCGACTGTCCTATATTTTAAAAATCATCAATCTACTTGAATTATTAAACTTTTAAGTTGATTTATATGAATGAGGACACACATTTTACACATACCTTTTATACGTCATATGCTGAACAGCATATGCTGCCATTGATGATGAGTGATATCTTCTCAGATGCCAAAGATCTTCTCCCTGTATCACCTCGTTTTTCATAGAGGTCCATCTGTCCTTCACCTCCATTTCTGCCATCTAATGCAATAAACACAGTTGTTAAAGTAATGTAGATAAAAACAAAATAAAATAAATAAATAAAAGCATTTATTTAACTTACTATACAAACCAAAACCCCACAGTTGTTAGAGTCAGCCAGCCTCCACTGTTCTGGGTACTCAACAGTCCATTTTCCCAAGTCCCAAGTATTTCGGAAGGCATTTCTTTTGTACAAAAGAAAAAAGAAATTAATACATGTACATTAGTAAATAAAGATAACAATTTTGACATTTACAAAGCACATAATACCATAGTATAGCCAGGTCCATCGCAGAAATTGACTTGTAGTTGCCAGTGGGGTTGTAAACTCGAATACGATTCAGCAAACCATTCAAGACCTTTACAACATAAACAGAAACCGCTTTAACCAGAGTAACAACTGTTGAGCAAAAAAAAATTTTTTTTATCCATACATACCCACAAAATGAAGTGGTTTCCCTTTTCGGGGCTCTGTCCACCAACAATTCTTGGAATAAGGACTGTGTCATTCTCATCAAGGCCCTTTAAAATATTTTTAAGTAAATAAGTAAGTAAATGTGTCCCCTGCCCCTGAAATTTATTTGATAGATTTTCAATTACCTTCAGACAAGAAATGTGACTGTCATCCACATGTTTCTTGATAGTGAAGGATCGCCACCAGAGAACGAACGTGTGCCCCTGTAAAGCAGTTCCACCATGTGCTTTACAGAGCTGTGCAATCCTTGTGTCAAGAATCTAAAGAAATAGTAGATTTCAATAAAATGTTCAATAAAATTCTCATATACATTTCCTAGAAAAAAAATGCTTTGTAATTGTCTTACATATACAGTGAGGAAAATAAGTATTTGAACACCCTGCTATTTTGCAAGTTCTCCCACTTGGAAATCATGGAGGGGTCTGAAATTGTCATCGTAGGTGCATGTCCACTGTGAGAGACGTAATCTAAAAAAAAAAATCCAGAAATCACAATATATGATTTTTTAACTATTTATTTGTATGATACAGCTGCAAATAAGTATTTGAACACCTGTCTATCAGCTAGAATTCTGACCCTCAAAGACCTGTTAGTCTGCCTTTAAAATGTCCACCTCCACTCCATTTATTATCCTAAATTAGATGCACCTGTTTGAGGTCGTTAGCTGCATAAAGACACCTGTCCACCCCATACAATCAGTAAGAATCCAACTACTAACATGGCCAAGACCAAAGAGCTGTCCAAAGACACTAGAGACAAAATTGTACACCTCCACAAGGCTGGAAAGGGCTACGGGGAAATTGCCAAGCAGCTTGGTGAAAAAAGGTCCACTGTTGAAGCAATCATTAGAAAATGGAAGAAGCTAAACATGACTGTCAATCTCCCTCGGACTGGGGCTCCATGCAAGATCTCACCTCGTGGGGTCTCAATGATCCTAAGAAAGGTGAGAAATCAGCCCAGAACTACACGGGAGGAGCTGGTCAATGACCTGAAAAGAGCTGGGACCACCGTTTCCAAGGTTACTGTTGGTAATACACTAAGACGTCATGGTTTGAAATCATGCATGGCACGGAAGGTTCCCCTGCTTAAACCAGCACATGTCAAGGCCCGTCTTAAGTTTGCCAATGACCATTTGGATGATCCAGAGGAGTCATGGGAGAAAGTCATGTGGTCAGATGAGACCAAAAGAGAACTTTTTGGTCATAATTCCACTAAACGTGTTTGGAGGAAGAAGAATGATGAGTACCATCCCAAGAACACCATCCCTACTGTGAAGCATGGGGGTGGTAGCATCATGCTTTGGGGGTGTTTTTCTGCACATGGGACAGGGCGACTGCACTGTATTAAGGAGAGGAAGACCGGGGCCATGTATTGCGAGATTTTGGGGAACAACCTCCTTCCCTCAGTTAAAGCATTGAAGATGGGTCGAGGCTGGGTCTTCCAACATGACAATGACCCGAAGCACACAGCCAGGATAACCAAGGAGTGGCTCTGTAAGAAGCATATCAAGGTTCTGGCGTGGCCTAGCCAGTCTCCAGACCTAAACCCAATAGAGAATCTTTGGAGGGAGCTCAAACTCCATGTTTCTCAGCGACAGCCCAGAAACCTGACTGATCTAGAGAAGATCTGTGTGGAGGAGTGGGCCAAAATCCCTCCTGCAGTGTGTGCAAACCTGGTGAAAAACTACAGGAAACGTTTGACCTCTGTAATTGCAAACAAAGGCTACTGTACCAAATATGAACATTGATTTTCTCAGGTGTTCAAATACTTATTTGCAGCTGTATCATACAAATAAATAGTTAAAAAATCATACATTGTGATTTCTGGATTTTTTTTTTTTGATTATGTCTCTCACAGTGGACATGCACCTACGATGACAATTTCAGACCCCTTCGTGATTTCTAAGTGGGAGAACTTGCAAAATAGCAGGGTGTTCAAATACTTATTTTCCTCACTGTATAATATTATATAATATATAACAGACTTCCATTTATTTGACATCTTACCTCTTCTAGCTCCAAGATGTGAAAGCGATCCACTGAAAACTGAACAATTTCTGTAGACACATTTGGATCAGTCACAAATCTTTGTCAAAGTTACTTATTGTACTTTTTTAAAAGCAAATCAAATAAAGCACGTCTGTCTTCAGGCAGTAATAATCATGGTCATCATGAATATTCACTGAAAAAGGTTGTATATGTAATATTTTAAATTTGCCATAAACATTTACTTCAAAAAGTGGACCATCTACTGTAATGTACTGCCTTAATTCTCACCATTCAGGTTAATGTCACGCCGCAGGAATGGTTTGAGATGGGACACATTGGTTTTCTGGCGGAGAATGTTGCCTGATTTGTCTGCAAGTGTAGCAACCCCTTTTCCGGTAATGTCTTTGACTACAAAAGGGCCTGTCCAGTTCCCCTCTAAACGTCCACCTTTGCGTCCCTCTTTTCTTTTGCTTGCTTTGAGTACCTCCTCTCCTTCGTGGATGTGAAATGATTTCACATTTTTTCTTTTCCGGGACTCGTACTCCGCCTTTTGCTTCCCCTGTGCTTTTTCAATGTGATCCCGCACCTTATGAAAATAATGTATAATAAACACTTAATAGAATACCTTAAATAATGTGAATTATTACTTAATTATAGTTCATACTACAGACAATTACCTTTGCCTGTACTGCTGTCACCTCTACTATCCGTGTGTCCATTACAATATTCGGATCCTCTGCTACAAAGCAATCTGTCTCAGACACTACCTTTGTGTTTAGAACCTCTGGCGTGATTGGGTGGCGGTGAAACATCAAAAAGAATGGTGTATACTTTGTAGAGCCCTAAAAAAAAGTGTTTCAACAAATTACATTTACATAATCAATTGCATATAATAATTTATTTTTTAAGCAGTTCCAATCACCTGCTTTGAGGTGTTGATGGCATGCACCACATCCTCCAGTTTTTCGTCCCAGTCATTCTGCATGTCATTGCAGTACTTTGACAATGACCTCTTTATAGTCTGATTAGTCCTCTCATCCTGTCCATTTGACTGAGGGTGGTAAGCTGACGTGACACACTGCTTCACACCCAGTTCCTTAAATATGTCCTCATTTAGCTGTTATCAAAAAGGTATGCAAGACATGGTAGATTCTTATAACATATAGCCTAAAAATGTAATAAAATCTTCTTAACTAAATAATAATAACCTTGTTCACAAACTCTCTCCCCTGGTCTGTGATTATTCTTTCAACTAGTCCATATGCATTAAATGCTTGTAAGACCCCTTTAGCCACCTCAACTGCGGTCTTACACTTCAGGGATTTGGCGAAAACCCATTTGGAGAAGAGGTCAGTCATTGTGAGGACATAAATGTTCCCCTGAGGACTGGTTGGAAATGGTCCCATCAAATCCATTCCTATTACATTCCAGGCTTTAGTGACCTTGATACGGTGCAACACTGGAGCCACTGTTTTAATAGTATCATTACGCTGACACTGTGGACATTGGGCACAAAAAATTGTAGGTGTTTGTAACATCACAAACAACAGAAACACATTACTTTGTACAACTACATCAGGGGTCTCAAACTCAACATAGGATCTTGAGGACATGACTTAACACCATTAAGTATTTAATATAATATGATCTTGTGGCCTCAATATAATATGTCGTGGCCTCTACATAACGTACCCATGAGTTAATTATTTACACTTGAGGGGCTGTATGAAACCATCTTGTGGTTCGGGAATTTGAGTCTACAATTATCTTACCCACTGCGTGACGTCCAAAAAGATGCCTTGCCAATAGTATGCGCTTGCAATCTTATTGCATGTCCTTGTACTCCCCTGATGCCCACCTGTAGCTGGGCTGTCATGGCAGTCCCGAAGGACTTGTTCCTTCTGTTGCTCATCCATGACAACTAGACGGTTTGATCCGTCTGCAGTCTTGTAATAAAGATGTCCATCTGTATTAGAGACATAAAGAGGTAATGTGAGGGAACGCAACACACAGTATTTAAATCATGTCATTTATTGAAGAAAATATTATGTAAAATTAGTTTTATCATAAGCAAACGTAGCGGATACTGTAAATCACAGAATACGTAACACATTAAAAGGCAATGATATTTTTTCTACTTCCCCTGCACAATGAACTTCTTAGCAGAACGCCTGACAATTATCTTGCGTCCGTTGTCGGCGTTCCCTTGGTAAACTCCACGCTCCAGGTACTCCTTCACCTCAGCATGCAACGAAAACTGTAACATAACTTTAATGCAAAACAAAAGTAATGATATTAGGTTGATTAAGCGTATTAATTGTGCAGTCAATCGATCCAAAAAATTAACTAGATTAATTACACTTTTGTTCTGATTAATTGCGATTGATCGCAATCATAAACACTCAAGTTTCAGTAACACTGTATAATAACGTTCAGTTTTAAGTCATTAATAAGTGGTTAGTTAATGATGAACTAATCATTTACAGAACATTCATAAATTATTAGCAAATGATATACTAACATTTTATGTATGTTTTGTAAATTCCGTTACACGTCATTTACAAGTTATTAGTAAATGATTAACTAATCATTTACAAAACATGAATATGCGTTTCATACATGTTTAATAAATAATGTTTTTTTTTTTTGTATGTATGTAGCAATTAGAGGGTGCAGAAAGTGTTGTAAATGCCTTGAATACACATACAGATCATTTGTAACAGGTAAGTGTAACACATTTACAAGTAATGAATAGTTTACACTTTAGATTAGAGGGTGCAAAAAGTGTTGTAAATGATTTATTCATGCATTTACACATCTATAACAGGTGTTGAACACTGTAGTGTGTAGTGTCGTGTGTAGTGTAGTGTAGTGTGCACTGCAGTGTAAGTGCTGACTGGTGATAGACAGCTGTCTTCTCTGAAACACATGAATCTTTAACCACTGTGCACCTGATGTGAGCAAAACATACAAAAAAAAGTAACATAATGAACATTTATGAGACGCATAGTCATATTTTGTAAATGATTAGTTAATCATTAACTAATCAGTTGTAAATTACTTGTAACGAAATGTACAAAACATACATAAAATGTTAGTATATCACTTGCTAATAATTTATGCATGTTTTGTAAATGATTAGTTCATCATTAACTAACCACTTATTAATGACCTACAACTGAACGCTATTATGAAGTGTTACCCAAGTCTCTATACGTTTTTACTATATTTATCATTTAATCATTTCACATTTAATCTCCAGATTAATGTAGAAAAACATAAAATAACTAAATAAAGACATTATATTTTAAATACTTAAATACTAAATATTTTTTTATATACATGAAGGCCAGTATCACTGATACTAATACAGCTACTGATGTCTTGATAAATATGGGAAATAAAAATAAATTTAATAAAGCGTAAAACACTCTGCACTGCATAATTTATAAATTAGATATAAATGAATCCTTATTAAAGCTACAAAAGTTATTTAGTTAGGAGTCGTGAGTAATTTTCTCTGTTCCCATTGTTATTTGTTTGACCTCAAGTGAGACAGCTATATTGGGTGCTGTCCCTTTAAGACCTGCAGTTGGCGACTGCCAATTACTGCTGCGCAGTGTGCACCATATGGTGACGCGTGACTGTCAGGACATGTGTGTGTCTTTTCGCGCTCGAATGTTTTTAAACCATTTGCTTTAAGTGCATGTTAAATGTAATGCTAGCTAAAGGATGACAGAAAAAAAAACGAATGCTGCGTTATTTTTATCGCGTTAAACTGGACTAAAATAATCGCATGTAACTTTGATAGCACGAGTTATTAATATATTCAATGCAACTGTGCCCATGTGCTCAAACTCGCTTTATTGTATTTATAAAAAATTGTGTGCTAAAAACCTACACGAGCTGAGACCTTTAATTTTTAATTCTTCATTCGGCAACAAAGACTTTCGTCCAAATTGTATTAGGCCTATAACATTGCAAATATTTTTTTCCGAAAGAAAAGCATGCTCATGCAATAATTATGAACTTTGTCTTAAGATTATTACAGGCCGATAATTTCATTTATATTAAAATATAAATACAATTAAACATTATTAAAATACACCGGGTGATGGATATACTTACTGAAATGTTGGATGATGAGAAAAAAAACCCCACAATAATTAATGTAAAGTTAAATTGATAATTAAATTGTATTTTTGAATTAAGTAAGGTAAATGTATTGGTCGCAGAGATGAAATTGTCCAGAGATGTTTGGTCACAGAGATGAAACTGTCCAGAGAGATGCACAGATGTCCAAAGATGAAATTTTCGCAGAGATACTTTGTAGAATTTCTGACGAAAGGGACCTGTGAATATATATATATATATATATATATATATATATATATATATATATATATATACACACTCACCTAAAGGATTATTAGGAACACCTGTTCAATTTCTCATTAATGCAATTATCTAATCAACCAATCACATGATTTAATTCGTTACATTTATATAGCGCTTTTCTAGGTACTCAAAGCACTTTACATGCAAGGGGGGAATCTCCTCAACCACCACCAATGTGCAGCATCCACCTGGATGATGCGACGGCAGCCATATTGCGCCAGAACGCCCACCACACACCAGCTTATTGGTGGAGAGGAGACAGTGATGAAGCCAATCAGTATATGGGGATGTTTAGGAGGCCATGATGGACAGAGGCCAAGGGGCAAATTTGGCCAGGATGCCAGGGTTACACCCCTACTCTTTTTCGAAGGACATCCTGGGATTTTTAATGACCACAGAGAGTCAGGACCTCAGTTTAACGTCTCATCCGAAGGACGGTGCTCTTTGACAGTATAGTGTCCCCATCACTACACTGGGGTGTTAGGACCCACACAGACCACAGGGTGAGCACCCCCTGCTGGCCTCACTAACACCTCTTCCAGCAGCAACCTGGTTTTCTCAGGAGGTCTCCCATCCAGGTACTGACCAGGCTCAGCCCTGCTTAGCTTCAGTGGGCAATCAGTCTTGGGCTACAGGGTGATATGGCTGCTGATAAGGGTGACATGGCAGTTGCTTCAATGCATTTAGGGGTGTGGTCCTGGTCAAGACAATCTCCTGAACTCCAAACTGAATGTCAGAATGGGAAAGAAAGGTGATTTAAGCAATTTTGAGCGTGGCATGGTTTGTTGGTGCCAGACGGGCCGGTCTGAGTATTTCACAATCTGCTCAGTTACTGGGATTTTCACGCACAACCATTTCTAGGGTTTACAAAGAATGGTGTGAAAAGGGAAAAACATCCAGTATGCGGCAGTCCTGTGGGCGAAAATGCCTTGTTGATGCTAGAGGTCAGAGGAGAATGGGCCGACTGATTCAAGCTGATAGAAGAGCAACTTTGACTGAAATAACCACTCGTTACAACCAAGGTATGCAGCATAGCATTTGTGAAGCCACAACATGCACAACCTTGAGGCGGATGGGCTACAACAGCAGAAGACCCCACCGGGTACCACTCATCTCCACTACAAATAGGAAAAAGAGGCTACAATTTGCACAAGCTCACCAAAAGGACAGTTGAAGACTGGAAAAATGTTGCCTAGTCTGATGAGTCTCGATTTCTGTTGAGACATTCAGATGGTAGAGTCAGAATTTGGCGTAAACAGAATGAGAACATGGATCCATCATGCCTTGTTACCACTGTGCAGGCTGGTGGTGGTGGTGTAATGGTGTGGGGGATGTTTTCTTGGCACACTTTAGGCCCCTTAGTGCCAATTGGGCATCGTTTAAATGCCACAGCCTACCTGAGCATTGTTTCTGACCATGTCCATCCCTTTATGACCACCATGTACCCATCCTCTGATGGCTACTTCCAGCAGGATAATGCACCATGTCACAAAGCTCGAATCATTTCAAATTGGTTTCTTGAACATGACAATGAGTTCACTGTACTAAAATGGCCCCCACAGTCACCAGATCTCAACCCAATAGAGCATCTTTGGGATGTGGTGGAACGGGAGCTTTGTGCCCTGGATGTGCATCCCACAAATCTCCATCAACTGCAAGATGCTATCCTATCAATATGGGCCAACATTTCTAAAGAATGCTTTCAGCACCTTGTTGAATCAATGCCACGTAGAATTAAGGCAGTTCTGAAGGCGAAAGGGGGTCAAACACAGTATTAGTATGGTGTTCCTAATAATCCTTTAGGTGAGTGTATATATATATATATATATATATATATATATATATATATATATATATATATATATATATATATATATATATATATATATTGCCCTTTCGATGTGTGCAAAAATATTGTATTGGTGAAAAAACATTATCTCTAATTATCTCTTTTTTTTTTTGTCATGTACAAACGGCATGGCAATATCATTACATCTTTGCATTAGAATATACAGAACAGGTGCATAAAAGAAATACAAATAAAACAAGAAAAATAATAATTATAGTATTAAACAAAAAAGATTGAAAGGTTAAAGGGGCTTGGTTGTGTTTTTTGTTTTGTAAATCATATTCTTCTTTAATGCAAACAATATTTATTGCATTCTTTTTTTTCAGCACTTTAAGGGCTTTTATATAAGACAAACTCATTAAGAAGTTATCTCTCATTTACAACTCTTCTCATTTATTACTTTACTCATTTACAAGTAAAGTAATACATTACAAGTAACATGCATTACATAATCAGATCACTTTTTGATGTTACGAGTAAATTAATGCAATACAAGTCACATACATTATGTAAGCACGTTACATTCTAATAATACAAATACATTTATTTACATAAATGTCACTGCAGATTAAGTATTTTCAAAAACAATATTCACAGTATAATTATGAACTGTAGCTGAAATATAGCCATTGATGCATGAGGTCCACTACAGTGGACAGATGATTAATCAGATTTTTCTCCAAATCTAAAATCAAAACTTGGAAAATGTAACTGTGATATGACTCATTAGATATTGTTTGATGCTGCAATATTTTTTTTATCTACAAGAGTCTCCTAGGAAAAAACGAATGGTTGGATATTCCGGAACTTGGCAACTTGGCATGTCTGACTGACCCTTGGCCATCTTGGTTTGGAGGGGGAAAAAATCGAAACACAACGGCTTGCCACTTGGTTGCAATGTATAGGATGATGCACCAGGGTGGGTCCACTGAAGAGGATGATGTGCAACTATGCCATCAAAACCCGTGCAAATTTAAGAAAATGCTTTTTTAATAGCTGTCCACTGTAGTGACCACTATGCATGAAAGGGTTAATCCATATAAAACAGCGCTTAATCTTGCAAAGTACGTTTTGGTGCTACTGCAATCATTACGTTAGTAATTCATTAAGTTAACTATAAAGTGTTGCTATGTTGTGAGAAGGTACTCCTTTGCAGAGATCCCAAACCTAACTAAGCATTTAACAAACAGAAAAGAAGTCGTGACATCCCATTGACAGATGTTCTCCAGTCCTAAAAGTAAAACAAAAAACACAAACAATCTGTTTTTAAAAGATCTTTTAGAAAGTCATGGTCTCTTTTGAGCCTTTGTCAGTGATACTTGATTTCTTTCTTTCAAGACACCTGAAATACTAATTTACGAAGTAAATGTACTTTACATTTAAGATTTGATAGGCTATCTTTACAACAAAAACAGAAGTTATAGAGTTACAGAAGTTAAAAAAAAATACTTAAGTAAATGTAACGCAGTAAATGTACTTCGTTACTACCCACCTCTGCAGGAAGGTGACGGCGGTGTGTAAATAGTTACTGAGATTTCTTATCCACTGCGAACTGGCCATAATTATTACAGATGTCCTGTGGTAAATTACATTACTCCATTCACCCCTGTAAAACTAATCCCATCGAACAGTGCTCGAGTGGCTACATTTCACTGAGCTTTTCTCCTGCTGTGACACACAAGTTTTGTTTTGTTTGAACTGGTGACACTTCAAAGTTGCTCGGCTCTTTTAGAGATTATTCTTACTCTGTTAAAATATGCATGGCCTCATTACTGATTTCACAACAGTAAGTTTGTAATTCTAATTAGGGACCCACCTTTGATAACCATTATATAAGTTCTGGTCATTGTTAACTGAACAACACTTGCCTTGTGTAGCTCTGAGTGTGAACCAGGGCTGCCCTATTAATCACAATCAACATGAAATCGCGCTTAAAAAGATTTGGCTTCGTGCGATTATGAAATCACAAAAGCTGTGATTATTTTTAAGGTGCAGCTTGTCAGTGAAGCACGGCTTCATTTTGGATTGATTGAGTTAGGAGAAATGCTTTTCTTTTATAAGGAAAGCCAGTTTAAGGCACTTTGCATTAATTTATATGGTATTTGCATAGAGTGGGAGTAACACTGCAGTCTGGTGGCGAGGAGACGAGAGGACGTTTTTAATGGATGTCACTGGAGCAGAGGATTATGATGATATTTACTCAAACTCAAAATCACAGTATTCATAAACCAGTCGTCAAAATGTCCCTGGATGACCTACAGCTTCCGGACAGATTCTGAAGTGTGCATGTGATGGACTCTTTACTATCCCATCGCTGTGTCCGAAATCACATACTGTCACAGATGCTACTACATTTGAGTTTGTTCTGTAAGGTATAAATGTAATGTGGACTACATTCACCATGGTATCATTGTCACATGAGCTATCATCATCAGTTGAGTCTCTTCACTGTCGTTCATAAATCATCCTCTCTCCTGTTGCCTCATGAAGTAGTAAATGCAAAAGGTCATCCGGAGTATTGTGTATTCGGACACTGCTTTTTTTGGCTTACTTTTCCCGGACACTATGTAGTACGGAAGTCTCTGATTTTGGATGCACAACATGAGAAAGACAGTGAAGCGACGCAACTGACGCCGTAGGTCACGTGATGAAGATGATAACATGATGAATATAGTGCATCTGGATTACATTCATACTACACATATTCATACTGTTAGATCAGATGGATCTCCACGTCAGGTAGATCAGATCTGACTTGGACCCGAATCCTTGCCAGAAGATTTGTTTTGTCTGGTATATAAAACTGAGAGTTTGACTGAGAGAGCCAGGGAAGAGTAAAGCAGGAGATGAAGAGATGATAATAAAAAGAGCAGAGTTTATTGAATCATTTTAGTTGCGTATGTCTCAATGCTCAGACTTCGTCTGGATGTTACATTTCGTCTGGCCAGTACAAGTGTTATTATACCACGGGAAAAACAATGGAAAATTACTGCTTCACAACATCGTCCTGTGATTTTACAAGACATTCTCTGATCTCCTACTCGTGAACACAAACATCCCTTTAAACCATGCAATCACACCATTAAACAACAATAGCAAGGAAATGATCATATAAATGATGAAAATATAAAATTACAAGTGAATAATAAAATGAATAAATGATGTAAATCAATAATAAAGTGTTAAAATCAAATGACAACGACATAAATGGCTGATTATAAATGATTATAGAATTAAATTGTATAAAAACTAAGAAAATAAAAGCACAGCACAGAAGTATGGTTGCTCTCTTAAATTAACACACACATGTTGCTATTGAAAATCCACAGATCCTGTACGTTTATCCAGTGTGTTCAAAGATGTGCATGTGTATTATTATTTGTGTGTAATTCATGCACACTATGTTTGTATATTGCAGTGACTTAGGGCATGTTTTCACGAAAACGATGTACTATAATCAGACGGCAGTGTTCTCACGTTTCTGTGAAAATGACAAAACAAGCTGTAATATTCATGCCAGGTTAGTAGTTGATGTCATTTTGTCAACAAACACCTTCGAACACATAATACACATGGGCATGATGTCATCGATTAACAGAATAAGTCCTTATTTCATTGCTGAAACACACATGCATTTAATCCGTTTTTTAAATTGGTTTTAAAACACCTTTTAAACATTTTAGGAACATTTTAGGAATTTCCCAATTATGAAAAGATAGTTCCCACCAAAATGAAAATTCTGTCATCATCAACTCACATTCATGTTGATCAAAATAAACATGACACCCATGTAAGAAGTCAACATGTCTTTTGCCTGAGGATATTGATAGGCATCACACTCTCTCCCTTTCCAGCAACTCGACAGTTTTCACTCCGCATTTCATCTGTTCCTAATCAGGCCATTAGCTCCTAAAAGGATTCTTATATTCTTCTGTGCATCCTCTTGTTTTTCTAATAAAATCCTGGACTTTGGAATTTTTTTACAGAATACAAGATTTTCAGTAAATAACTTTAATTTGAACAACTTTAACTTTCTGTTTCTTATGTATAATGCACTGCATCAGAACATGTAAAGTATGTAAGTGGAGAACAGAAGAACAGTGTGTGAGTGCTGTATATCTGTGCTGTATATCTGTCAAACTGCAGACTCCATCCACTTTCATTGTACAGAAAAAAGTAACCACATTCTGCTCAAAAGGTCATTTTGCTTTCTGCATAAAAACAATCGTATGTGTCTAGAGCTGGACTAGAGACATGGGGTGGGTAGTTGATGTCAGAATTAACATTTTTAGCTGAACTATTTTACCTTTAAGAATGGGGAAAAATTATAATAATATGACTATCACATAAAAAGGCACAAAGTATAATAAAATAAAATGTTACATGTGTACATTTGTACCAATTGTATTATTTCTACAAAAGAGGGAAAAAAACATGAAAATCAAAGAAAATGTTTTTCTCAAGAAAGCATCAACAGAAAATCACAATAATCAATAATCATAATCATGATTCTAGATAAACACAAGCTCAATTACAAATCAATTACAAATAGTGCCATAGGGCTGTCAACATCTCTCCCCTGTGAAGGCCTCCTTCCCTTCCCTTTACCGTCAGATAAAACGTTGTTAAATAATTCCAGTTCAACATGGCTATGCACTGTAAAGCTGCTTTGAAATGATCTATGTTGTTAAAAGCGATATAAATATGAAGGTGACTTGACTTGACTAAATCTGATGGTTTACTTTGCTGGATATAGCAAATGGTGATAAAATGAACATGTTAAACTAGACAAATGTTGTATGGTTAATTTTACGGCAAGTGTGCGATTTAATCACAATAAAAAAATTAATCTATTGACAGCCCTATTGACAGTCTACTGACATTCATTGATTCTATATTTGTAAAGTGAGAAATGAAATACTCACAGGTTCCTGAAGATATTTAAATTTCTCCTTTGAGAAATCTGTCAGTATACGCCTAGCAAGCCAATCAATGATATAATCCACCTACAGTCGCCCACAGATAAATTAAAAAGAGAATAGCATTAGTTTTTTTTTTTTTTGAAGGGCTATATATAATTTTTCTATATATTTTAAAAAATATGTCAGATCTAGTTCCTCCCCTTTATAACCCTAATTATTACATTTCTATATACAAAAACTCTTCTTACCACGCTTACAAACGACAATAGTCCACCCACGTTGATAATTGTTGTTAAAAAACAGAATTTTTTTGCCTGTACAAAGAACAAAAACAAAAAAACACTTAATGTACATGTCTTAAACAACTTTGGTTCTAATTCATTTAGTCACTATGAGTTGGGATCATGCCTGAGAATTGGGATCGTGCCTGAGAGTCCTATCTCCTTTGAATGTTAATGTACCCTTGTTAATGGACATTGGCGGGTGAGTTTTGCATTGCGTACCACTCCCTGTGCTGCCTGTATATAGGAAGCGAGCAGTCAGAGATATGAGACCAGTGCGTCGCGCAGGTGTCGCTCATTAGTAATCACGCCACCGGCCTCGTGCCACTCTCTCCCATCCCTTGGCCTTGTCCTGCTCACCACAGATACATTTCCTCATTCTCTGGGTCCCAAAAGGGCGCTAACTGTGAGCAGCGCAATGCCTCGCCCCTCTCAGTCCCCTCTTTCATCGCCAGCAGCGTTGAAACACAAACCTTTCCTACACTTCACATCATGTGACTGACATACCAGTACAAATTCCTCCCCTTCGGGCTGTCCCCGTCGCCCCACGTCTTTAAGAAGGTCGCGGTGGCCACTCCTTACCCATCTACGGGAAGTGGGTGTTCGCATCCACAACTATCTCGACGACTGGTTAATCTTGGCCCACTCGCGAGATCAGTTGTGCGAATCGCAGGGACCTGGTGCTTAGACACCTCAGCCATCTAGAGCTTTAGTTCAACTGGGAAAAGAGCAAACTCTCCCCCAAGCAGAGGATCTGTTTTCTCGGTATGGAGATGGATTCGGTCCTGAATGGCTCATCTCAAGAACGAGAGTGCTCAGTCAGTGCTGATCTGCTTAAATTTGGTCAAGGGCAGGACAGCGGCCCCACTGAAATTATTTCAAAGGCTCCTGGGGCATATGGCATATCACGGTTACGCTGCTCTTATTGCTTCATATGAGACCACTTCAGCATTGGTTACACGACCGAGTCCTGAGATAGGCATGGCACCGTGGCACTCTCTGAGTGACCATCACTCCAACCTACCGCTAAGCTTTCAGCCCGTGGTCAGACCTTGCTTTTCTATGGCCCGGAGTTCCCCTAGAACAAGTTTCCAGGCTTGTTGTTGTCTCAATAGATTGGCTGGGGTGGCGTGTGCCTTCACCACTGGCTGGGGTGGCGTGTGCAACAGGCATGCTACCTTGGGCTCCTGGACAGGACCTTGACTGCAGTAGCTTTTCAATTGCCTAGCTTATCAATTGAGTTGCTAACAATGTTCCTTGCCCTCCGCCAGTTTCTACGTTGCTGCGGCACAAGCATATACTGATCCGGACAGACAACACATTGACTGTTGCATACATCAACCGTCAAAGTGGTCTACACTCCTGTCACATAACGCAACTCGCCATGCCATCTCCTCATCTGGAGTCAGAAGCGATGCAGGTTATATTCCGGGCAAGCTCAATCCTGCAAACGACGCGCTCCCACGACAGCTCACACTCCCAGGAGAGTAGAGACTCCACCCCCAGGTGGTCCAGCTAATTTGGAGGCGCTTCGGAACCACTCAGGTAGACATGTTTGCTGCTCTGGACACGTCCCACTGCCAGTTGTTCTATTGCCTGACTGAGGGGACCCTCGGCACAAATGGGTGGCCCCAGGGCCTATGGAAAGTATGCATTTCCCCTAGTGAGCCTAATCACACAGTCCCTGTGCAAGGTCAGGAAGGACTAGGAGCAGGTCTTGCTGGTAGCGCCATATTGGCCCACCCGGACCTGGTTCCCGGAACTCATACTCCTCCCCCCTCCCTGGCACATTCCCCTGAGGAAGGACCTGCTTTCTCAGGCACCGGGCACCATATGGCACTGAGTCATTCTTTCCTTTCTGCAAGATGGGTAAAAGGCACACTATGCAGTTTCCGTTTTTCTCAAACAGCGACCCCTAGAGTTGCTGTAGAGTACTTGTATTTAACGTTACTGTCATAAATACCATTCACGCATTGCCATCTCTGCACTCTTCCGACTGCGCTTTCTTCGTCGACTGAAATGACTTGCCATGATTCACGTCTGAAATGCGTGCTAGTGTCTTCCATAGAGGCTGCTTCATATGTTGTTGATGTATGTGACGTCGTGCCGTAAAGCAAGTCGTGATTCTCGCGAGATTTGTTGGAGTGCCACCTCTCAAACCTGCATTGCTGGTTTTGCCCCCCCCCCCTGCTTTGCTATCAGGATGGTTCACCCTACTACAAGTTCGTTTACCATCAAAATGATTTCGAAGCTGTTATATTAAGGTACAAATCTTGCATAGTGTGCCTTTAAAGCGAAGGCTGTCTCCCTCCACCCTGAAAGTGTATGTTGCCGCTATCGCTGCACATCACAACGCAGTAGAAAGTAAGTCTGTGGGAAAGCACGACCTGGTCATCAGGTTCCTGAGCGGTGCGAGGAGGTTGTACCTGTTGGATCTCTTAAGATCCTGTCTCTTAAGCAAGCGCTCACTTGCATTAAGAGGGTCGGGACCTGCAAACATTTTTGGTCAACGAAACGTGCCTGGATATGTGCCCAAAGTTCCCACCACTCCTTTCAGGGACCAGTGGCCTCCTCCTGGGCGTTGGTGCACAGCACCTTGCTGGCAGACATCTGCAGAGCTATGGGCTGGGTGACACCTAACACGTTTGCGAGGTTCTACAACCTCCAAATTGAGCCTGTTTCTTCCTGTATGTTGTCTACAAACAGATGATATATGGGTGGATGGGCTCGGTGTCCGGCTTGCAGTGTCTTTCCTCTCCTAGGACGGGATACGTCTGTTATTTTGCTCCACAGGTGAGTCCCCAAATGGCGAACCCTGCTTGGTGTTCCTCCAGCACTTTGCCAGGTATATCACTTTTGTGCATGCCCAGTGGTCAGCACCTATGCTAGACAAGGTCCCTATATGTTGTAATTCCCTTCGGGTGATCCCATATGTGTATTCTTCCATGGTGCGACTTCCCGGTTGGCAAGCCCGTGTCTTTCTCTTGGCAGAGCCGCTCTGCCGTCCATGTTGGTGTTGCCACCACCTTAGCTAAGTTGGATCCTCTGCAGGGACCTTCCATATGTAGTACTGCCCTCTAGCCAGTCCATATGTGTAACTCCACATGCTACCTCCCTACGGGCAGGATGTGGTCTCTGTAGCGTCCCTTTCTGGATGGATTAGGCCTGCTTTCCCAGTGTTTGGGGCAAGTAGGAAAAGCAGTGATTGACTTCTTTAAGTAAGCCCTGCCCAAGGGGTGCGGGAGGATCAGGCGGCTTATGCGGAGCACTGGAAGGTGCAGCAATTGTGGCGTTTTTCTGAGGGATCCCAATTAATCAGGCACTGACGTAACTCGTAATGACTGACTGAATGAGAACGTCAATGTTACCTATTGTAACCCTGTTCCCTGAAGGAGGAAATGGAGACGTTACTTCACATCGTCACAATCCCTGTGCTCACCGCTGAGCTACCGGGCACTGCTCGGCTCTTCAGTGAAAGCTTGGTGACTGTCTCTCTGCTTGATTTCTATATACCTGCAGCACAGGGCATGGTTTGCGATGCAAATCTCGCTTGCCAATGTCCATTTGCTGGTTCTGTTAACACAAGAAGGTTATAGGACTCTCAGGTGAGACCCTAATTCGTTAGGCACTGACGTAATGTCTTCGTTCCCTCCTTCAGGGAACGGGGGTTACAATAGGTAACCTAGATGTTTTGTTCTCTGAAAATATAACTGTATTGAAGGGGGTGGACTGGAATCCTTTGCTGCTTCAAAGTATATGTAATGAGTGATTATAATCAAGGTATTAATCAATATTTTTCCTTCTAAATATCAAATGAGTTGAATGACTTCTCTGGAGATTTTACTTTGTTATAGAAGTTACCAGTGTGATTACTGAAATGTTCTTTTCATGTATTCTTTAATGTCAGTATTTGATATCTGAATGCAGTAACAATGCTTGCCTATTTATCCTGGCTTCCAGAAATGAAATAGGGACTGGTTTTGTGTTTGAGAAATGTCTTCAACGTGTTAAAACATATAGGGGTCATTGAAGTCTATAGTTTAAGGGACCATTTCTCAGTTAAAGCCTTACTTTCCATTTAGACTAAAGTTTCCTATATCCTTGAGAGAAAGAACTTGTTATCTTGATGTTTTGAGATGAGACTCCTGTTTATAGTTAGAGCCTGGCCAAATCCAACCATTGGAAAAGCTGTGTGTCGATGTGTGTGTTAGTCTTTTTGGTTACAGGTTAAGGAACCACTGGCATTATTGGAGATTTACTGAGTTGTTGTTCGGGACATGCTGGCGGCCAGCATCCCAAATCTGCGACCTGGAAGGTCATGACGTGCCTAACTTCAGGGCCAGAGTGTCAGCTGCATAATCTATGGAGATATGCTTTAGTCTATCTGAATATGTGTGGAAAATTACTATGTTTATCAATTTCTTAGCCAATCAGAATCATTCAGCCTGTAAGCAATGATGTAGCTTAGACTTTGGAAATGGTATAACTGCTGTGATCTTTGTAACTGTAAGCAGGGCTGCCTCCGAACTCCTGTGTGAGTCTTGAAGCTGACCTCTGCTGATGAAACTGCAAACTATATTCAGTAAAACTTTTCTTCAATTTTTTATAATTCTGACTCCGGATCTTCTTTCAAACATCTGGTCCTTGGGTCCTAAACTGTTAACCCCTTATATTAAGTTTAATGTCTTTAACAAAGGTTGAACTGTCCTTATTTGGAAAACTCACCTGGCCATAAACCAGAACATCTAAACGAATGCCATATCCCTTGATCAGGGTCCTGGTGTCCTTGCCATCACTGTTCTTGTAGTATTTTGCAAATCTGTAAAGATTACACAAAAACACCCATTTATTTGCAACATTTGTTCACTTCTTCTGAAGAATCATCTTTACTAGTTACTGTTAGACTGGAACCAAGCTGTCTAGACTCAGAAAGGGCTACACTCTTAGAAAACAAAGGACTTTTATGGAAATGAGCTTTTAAACTCTCTTCAACATGGGCATCCTTATCACTGAGTCAATCTCAATTTAATTATAAAGCCCAAAAACAACAGTGGTTGAGCATTGCGCTGAACAATATAATTTAAAAGAAAACTAAAAGACAAAAAACAATATGACAATAAGACACAAACACACAATTGATGTTTAGACAAATCCCATTTGACTCAGTGACTATAAGCCTTCTCAAAGAGAGGTTTTTAATTTTGCTTTAAAGGTGCAATGTGTGATATTTCTGAGGATCTATTGACAGAAATGCAATATAAGATCCATAACTATGTTTTCAGTGGTGTATAAAGACCTTACTTAATGAACCGTTATGTTTGTATTACCTTAGAATGAGTAATTTATATCTACATAACTGCGGGCACCCCCTTCTATGAAGGTCGACATATCGTGACGTCATGTTTCTACCGTAGCCGACAATGAACAAACAGCGCTACAGAGCGTGTTTCGTCACTAACTTGAATGAGAAGCAGCAGAAAAAGATGCAGCAGAATACTCAGGTTGTCCCTGACACTGCAAAAGTGGAGAAAAACATGCTGTCTGAACGACGCCTTGGACATCGTAACATTAGCTATTTCCCCTTACCTAGCTGCTTTGATGCTCTTATCCATAGCTCTTATCTTATACTAACTAGCATGGAAACAGGCTATGGTTGTCATGTTTCTGTTTGTTTTTGGACTGTTTTTGTGATTTGTATTCAGTTCATTAATTCATCTGTCTCACCTGTGCCCTGTTAATCACCTCATTTAGTTATCTCGTTTGTTTTGTCCCAGCTGTGTCTTATTTCCCTGATCTGTTTCCTTGTGTATTTAAGTCCTGTGTGTTCCTTCAGTCTTTGTCGGTCGTTGTAGTGTCAAGGTCGGTGTTGAGTGTTGTTGTGATTCTGAGTTTCTGAGGTTCCTAAGTATTCATGTAATCTGAGTTTGTGAATAAACCAGATGTATTGAAATCCTGTCTCCTCGTCTTCGGCCTGCAATACCCTGACAGAACGACTGACCTAAAAAACTAAACATGGAGCAAGGGAAGTTGTCTTTGGAGGAGTATGTGGAAAAATTCCTCGTCTACTATCAAGATGTGAGTAAAGATCTTGAAATTCTAAAGATGGCGTTTTGGAGCGGGTTGAGCAGTCCACTTGAACAGATGTTGTTGTTGGATGATCTTCATCTCCCCTTCACTGAGTTCATCGACCGCACTCTGTGGGTGTGTGGCTCTTCCCTCACAGTGGGAGTCGTGGACGATCCTTTCTTCCAGCCTGACCCTCTCGTCCAGCCCGATCTCCACATCCCGTTGGATCTCCCAGTCAAGCCTCTAGTCGCCTGCCCAGTAAAGCCAGAACCTGAGCCAGTCATCTGCACAACCGAGCTTATCTCCAGGGATGATGACTTCTCCGATCTCCCTCCTCTCATCAGCCCAGCTGATCCAGAGTAAGTCGCCTGCACAGCTGATCCAGAGACAGTTGTTGGCCCAGAGAGGCCAGATCCAGTTCCGAGTCCAGTTCTGAGTCCAGCCGAGCCCACACTTCACGCCAGATCTGCCGAAGCCAAGGCAGTTCACGTCATGCCCGCCGAGCCTGAGACAGTTGTTGACCCAGAGAGGCCAGATCCAGTTCCGAGTCCAGCCGAGCCCGCACTTCACGCCAGATACTGTCACGTTTCTGTTTGTTTTTGGACTGTTTTTGTGATTTGTATTCAGTTCATTAATTCATCTGTCTCACCTGTGCCCTGTTAATCACCTCATTTAGTTATCTCGTTTGTTTTGCCCCAGCTGTGTCTTATTTCCCTGATCTGTTTCCTTGTGTATTTAAGTCCTGTGCATTCCTTCAGTCTTTGTCGGTCATTGTAGTGTCAAGGTCGGTGTTGAGTGTTGTTGTGATTCTGAGTTTCTGAGGTTCCTAAGTTCCTGAGTATTCATGTAATCTGAGTTTATGAATAAACCAGATGTATTGAAATCCTGTCTCCTCGTCTTCGGCCTGCAATACCCTGACAATGGTAAAGTCAGTGAATTAAAGACTAACACAATGATGAACAAGTAAAAATAACAATCGCAATTGCATGTGGTTTTACTGAATAATTAAGTAAATATAATTTAATATAAAATATAATATAAAGAAACCTCATTGCTTGACTTGCTACTCTCTGCTGACTCAGACAACGAAATCTTCCGATCCTATGTCGGCCACCGTAGCTTCTCATTCGAGTTTGCAATTTGAAGGATTGGCCGTGAGTGACTGACTGTTTGCAATTCGCAATCTTCATGAACCTATGGATCTTCAGCCCACCTGAACTGAAGTGGGCAGAGCACTCTATATATACTCTTAAGGCCTGAATAGGGCAGATTAAGTGCAAATCTTGCCTGTCCTCTGAAACCAGAAGAGAGAGTAATTACCTGTGCTCTAAATGGAGTAGAGAGCATGTTAGGTACATATCTGTCTTGGTTTGAGAATGACTTTACAGAAAATCAAGGCAAGACATGCTCACAGAGAGTGCTTGCAAGTCACACACTCACTTGACTGACGCTGGGGCAAGTAGGACGGCTGTCTATAGCGGAAAGTGCCACAGCTCGGTCGACTGGAACAGCTCGAAGGGTGGGCCCCTAATGGCCCTAAGGACTGAAGATGTTGGAATAGTAAGGGGACAAAGCCGGTTCAGCCTTCTAGCCACCTTCAGAAAATGAACGGCAAAGTTGTTCCTGCCTATAGACTGGCCAGCCACAGGAGCGTGGTACGCTGTTAAACTACCAAGCTCTGGGGTCTTGATTAATGCAAATTCTTATTGTAATTTATGTTTCACTTTGGTGGATGTTTTGTCTTGGTCTGAGTATTTAAAGAAATGTTGCAAGAGGAAAAATGGAGCGTATCTGGAAGAAAACAAAATTAGACTTTTTTCGCATTTCGTGGACAGAGAGCACGATTTCATACAGAAAGGCCTTAAAAACTGCTAGATCTGCTTATTTTTTTGTCTCTTAGAAGAAAACAAACACAACCCTAGTGCTACTACAGTATTGCATCAGGCAGTGCATTTAAGTGTCCCTGAGGAACAATTCCATTCATTCATTGCTATAGGGGAGGAAGAACTGTCTAAACTTGTTAAATCATCTAAATCAACAACATGTATGTTAGACCCTATACCGACTAAGCAACTGAAAGAGGGGGAGAAATCACCCCAGGGCATGATACAAGACAACCAACCATGTCTAGTGTAAGTACACTCTCAGAATAGGTGGAGCACTGGGGCAGGCCGACTGAAGTTTTAGAGCTCCGCCTAACAAATTGGATGTAGGGGCTAAAAATTAAATTTCCGTTTAGAGCAACAGAGTGTTGCTAGACCAGTCTAAATAGGGTGAGCCTCAACCTCGTATTATTGTAATATTATTCTAAGTGTACATGGGAAACCATGGCATGATTATATAAAGTCTCTTAGAAGAAAACACGTCTCTTAGAAGAGTGTGTACAGATCCGTGAGCACTAAATAGCACACTATTAGAAACTAGAAAAAAAAGTTTGTTGAGACAAACTTTAAGTTGGCTTGAGAAAGCCGGACCAGAGAGTTTGAAGAAGTTTAAAGAAGTTTGAAGTTTAAAGTAGTTTAAAGTTTGATAGATAGATTAGTTAGAAAGAAAGAATAGTTGAAAGAAAAAAAAAGATTAGTTAGAAAGAAAGAATAGTTAGAAAGAAAGAAAAAAGATTAGTTAGAAAGAAAGAAAGAAAGATTAGTTATGAAGAAAGGAAGATTAGTTAGAAAGAAAGACATTTGTTAGAAAGAAAGAAAGAAAGAAAGAAAGAAAGATGGATTAGTTAGAAAGAAAGAAAGATGGGTAACACTTTATTTTGATGGTCCCTTTTGAACATTCTGTTGACTATAAGTAACTTTGCAACTACATGTCAACTAACTCTCATTAGGCTATTAGTGTACTGTCTGCTTAATATCTGCTAACTCTTTATTGTGATGGTCCTCCAACAGACACTCTACTGACTATAAGTAACTTTGCAACTACATGTCAACTTATTCTAATCCTAACCCTACCAGTCTACTAATACTCTAATGAGAGTTAGTAGACATGTAGGTGCAATGTTACTTCTAGACAACAGAATGTGTTAACCCTCTACTGCATAGCGTTGCCCCCAGGCAACGGAAAGTTTTCTTAAGCCCTATGTTCAGTACATTTTTCTTTAAATGATTGCAACCAATTAGAATGTTTGAAAAAGTATCAAAGAACAGTCCAATAAGGTTTGGGAGTCACTATCAAGCACCATTTGAAGGCGGGACGTCCTTTTCTGACACATGGTCACTGGAGCACATGGTGTGAGATGAAAGCAAGATTATTTGCTTTAGTAATCTTATTTAAAATGAAGGTGTAGAGAAGCCTTTTGGCAGGTTTTGTGAAGTTTTTTTTATTTTGCATGTTCACAAATTCAGTTTTTCTTTTTGTTGCCTCAGGGCAACGTTGTGCGATAAGGGGTACTTTTCAAGGATGTCTTGGACAATACCTCACAATGGCAAATAATGTGTTACAAGTAGGGAAGATGTAGGGTTCCTGGGTGCACAGGAACACCCAAAGTCACCAAAGTGACACCAATGTGCAGCATCCACCTGGATGATGCGAAGGCAGCCATATTGCGCCAGAACGCCCACAACACACCAGCTTATTGGTGGAGAGGAGACAGAGTGATAGATGGCTCGCAGTCTCTGCTTTAATTCATCCCAAAGGTGTTCTATCAGGTTGAGGTCAGGACTGGTGCGCAGTCATGTTAGAACAGAAAGGGGCCATCTACAAACTGTTCCCACAAAGTTGGGAGCATGAAATTGTCCAAATTGTCTTGGTATGCTAAAGCATTAGGAGTTCCTTTCACTGGACCTAAGGGGCAAAGCCCAACCCCTGAAAAACAACCCCACACCCTAATCCCCCCTCCACCAAAAAACCCCACACCATAATCCCCCCTCTACAAAACTTTACACTTGGCACAATGCAGTCAGGCAAGTACAGTTTTCCTGGCAACCACCAAACCCAGACTCGTCCATTGGATTGCCAGTCAGAGAAGCGTGATTGGTCACTCCAGAGTCCAGTGGCGGCGTGCTTTATACCACTACATCCCACGCTTTGCATTGCACTTGGTGATGTAAGGTTTGGAAGCAGCTGCTCAGCCATGGAAACCCATTCCATGAAGCTCTCTACAAAGTTTGGAGGTCTGTAGCTATTGACTCTGCAGAAAGTTGGCAACTTCTGTGCGCCTCAGCATGTACTGACCCCACTCTGTGGCCTAGTTGCTGTTGTTCCCAATTGCTTCCACTTTGTTATAATACCACTAACAGTTGACCGTGGAATATTTTGTAGTGAGGAAATTTCACGAATGGGCTTATTGCACAGGTGGCAACCTATCACCGCGCTTGAATTCACTGAGCTCCTGAGAGTGTTTGTTGAAGCGTCTGTATGCCTAGGTTCTTGATTTTATACAACTGTGGCCATGAAAGTGATTGGAACACCTGAATTCAATGATTTGGAGGGGTGTCCCAATACTTGTCAATATACAGTAGTGTATATGGGGATGATTAGGATACATGAAGTACATGACATGACATGACGCACTACATGATACAAACCTATGTCTGTATCAAATCAAATATATTGATGTGTTTCAAGTGTTTTTCCCTTTTTACTTAAATGATTTCTTGACATTTTTTTATTTATTTTCTTATTTTTGTATTGCTCTCTGAGAATTGTATAATGATAATTTTCTCTATGATTCTTTACCATTGTTGCACAACGTTGCCCTCAGGCAACAAAAAAATATTTTGGGGTGGGGGGGTTGAGGGAGGGAAATTTTTCAATAAATAAATAAAATGTTCCCAAATGAGCCAAGAAATGATGTGGAATAATTTTTATCATGTGCCATCAAAATGCATGCAGTAGAGGGTTAAAGGGACCATCAAAATAAAGTGAAACCGAAAGATGGATTAGAAAGAAAGAAAGAAAGAAAGAAAGATTAGTTATAAAGAAAGATAGATTAGTTAGAAAGAAAGATAGATTAGTTAGAAAGAAAGAAAGAAAGAAAGATAGATTAGTTAGAAAGAAAGAAAGAAAGATTAGTTAGAAAGAAAGATAGATTAGTTAGAAAGAAAGATAGATTAGTTAGAAATAAAGAAAGATTAGTTAGAAAGAAAGAAAGAAAGAAAGAAAGAAAGAAAGAAAGAAAGAAAGAAAGAAATTAGTTAGGAGGAAAGAATGGAAGATTAGTTAGAAAGAAAGAAAGAAAGAAAGAAAGAAAGAAAGAAAGAAAGATTGGTTAGAAATAAAGTAAGATTCATTAGAAAGGAAGAAAGAAAAATTAGAAAGAAAGAAAAAAGAAAAAAAGAAAGAAAGAAGAAAGAAAGAAAGAAAGAAAGAAAGAAAGATTAGTTAGAAAGAAAGTAAGATTCGTTAGAAAGGAAGAAAGAAACATTTGTTAGAAATTTTTCAATAAATAAATAAAATGTTCCCAAATGAGCCAAGAAATGATGTGGAATAATTTTTATCATGTGCCATCAAAATGCATGCAGTAGAGGGTTAAAGGGACCATCAAAATAAAGTGAAACCGAAAGATGGATTAGAAAGAAAGAAAGAAAGAAAGAAAGAAAGATTAGTTAGAAAGAAAGTAAGATTCGTTAGAAAGGAAGAAAGAAACATTTGTTAGAAATTTTTCAATAAATAAATAAAATGTTCCCAAATGAGCCAAGAAATGATGTGGAATAATTTTTATCATGTGCCATCAAAATGCATGCAGTAGAGGGTTAAAGGGACCATCAAAATAAAGTGAAACCGAAAGATGGATTAGAAAGAAAGAAAGAAAGAAAGAAAGAAAGAAAGATTAGTTATAAAGAAAGATAGATTAGTTAGAAAGAAAGATAGATTAGTTAGAAAGAAAGATAGATTAGTTAGAAAGAAAGAAAGAAAGATAGATTAGTTAGAAAGAAAGAAAGAAAGATTAGTTAGAAAGAAAGATAGATTAGTTAGAAAGAAAGAAAGAAAGATAGATTAGTTAGAAATAAAGAAAGATTAGTTAGAAAGAAAGAAAGAAAGAAAGAAATTAGTTAGGAGGAAAGAATGGAAGATTAGTTAGAAAGAAAGAAAGAAAGAAAGAAAGAAAGATTCATTAGAAAGGAAGAAAGAAAAATTAGAAAGAAAGAAAAAAGAAAAAAAGAAAGAAAGATTGATTAGTAAGAAAGAGAAGAAAGAAAGAAAGAAAGAAAGAAAGAAAGAAAGAAAGAAAGAAAGAAAGAAAGAAAGATTAGTTAGAAAGAAAGTAAGATTCGTTAGAAAGGAAGAAAGAAACATTTGTTAGAAAGAAAGAAAGAAAGATTAGTTAGAAAGAAAGGAAGGAAGAAAGAAGGATTAGTTAGAAAGAAAGAAAGGAAGAAGTCGGAAAGGAAGTCGAATCAGGCTCCTCCAATCGAAGCATCGAATCTTCGACTATTTGGGGTCACCCCTAGTTGCCAGCCGCCGTTAAAAATCAAAAAGAAGAAGAAGAAAGAGGTCTTGCTTGGTGGTGGTTGATTGGCTGCCATTGTGTTCAATGCACACTCCTGCTCTGTAACTGAAGTCCAGGTTCCCAGGCCTTGCTGCTTGAACACCAGTGTACTGCAGTTGGATTTTCTCAACACTCGCTATTGTTGCCTGAAGGGCTGTAACTATATTTTACTACCACACAGTGTGATTGTGTGTTCTTCTGCTATCTGTGGTGTCGGTGTTCATTGTGGTTGCTTTTAGCCTCAGCAATACCCATCCTGGGTTCCAGTGTGTGGCATTGGCATGAAGACTGTGTGGCTATCCTTGAACCTCCCTCAATGCTCTCTATTGTTGCCTGAAGGGCCGTAACTATATTTTACTACCACACAGTGTGATTG
>NC_139972.1:40866166-40983666 GCF_963993115.1 Abramis brama
AAACACTGGCTCTGATTGGCTACCATGAAACACTCATAATCATAATCGCTTACCTCACTCGCTGTGCGAGCCAGGGGTGCGTTCGGATTAAACCGTTTATTCAATCAATGCATAGTAACGCACCGCATTTAACGTCCAGTAATGTTAACGGCGTTGTAACGACGGGAAAAGTAATTAGTTAGATTACCCCGTTACTGAAAAAATAACGTCGTTACCTAACGCCGTTCTTTTAAACGGCGTTATTCCAAACACTGGTCACTAGGTGACATTCAAGCCAGTGAGATGCCTTTTTGCTCCATTTTCCAACAGGCAGCCTTAGTGCGCAGATTGTCATTATACCATGGAGCAGTGCGAGCAAAAGTAACCTTGCGTGACCTCAGGGGAACAAAGGTATCTAGATTAACAGCAAGAGCGTTATTCAGCTGTGAGACTTTCTCCTCCAAAGATTCGAAGTGCAGATCATTGAAAGTGAAAACAAGAGAATTCGAAAATACTGTCTGATCAATAGACTTCCACTTCCGCAATGTTGGAAGATGGAAGCAACACAAGAACTGTCCTCCTGCAACATGCAAAAACATGTGATTGTGATCAGTGACACCTGAAATACTCCCTCATGAGTATAAGATGTCTAAAGGCATCCCAAGGTCTCGCTAGGACCAAGGAACAGAACCGGAGCACACAGCGTTTTAAATAATTTATTGGTACAAAACGACTAATGTTTCGATGCCCATGCGTCGTCTTCAGAGTCAAACAGTCAATGACAACGATGTACAGATTTTAAAAGAATCAAAGCTCAAAACATTGGCCACTGGCCTAAATGGGTGTGGTACATCAATTAGCCAATCTTATACAAGCAATCAGATGTGGACCAAAAAAAATAAAAAAAATAATAATTATATAAATAAATAAACACCTTCAAAACATTTTTTTAAAGAAATAAAGAAACAAATAAATAAATAACAGATTATTGAAAAAACAAAACAAACAAAAAACACACAAATTCACTAGCAACATGTATACAAGTACCTCAAAGTGTGAACTATAAAAAACATGAGAGACCCAATTCCTCATTAAGACCATTAGGTTCCACTGTATTAAGAGTGAAAATCCAGAACGCCTCTCTTTGTAGTAGGGACTTCACTATATCACCTCCTCGCTGGGAGGGTAGAATTTTTTCAATACCCCAAAATTTCAAGGATGCATTGGAGCCATGATTGGCTTGTACATAGTGTCTCGCAATTGCATAATCCATATTACGGTTCCGAATTGCTGCTTTGTGTTCTGCAATACGTAATTTAAGGGAGTGTTTAGTCTGACCTATATACACCATACCACATGGACATTTCAACATATAAATCACATGGGTGGTGTTACAATTAATAAAATAATTAATCTTGTATTTTTAACCTGACTGAGGATGGAAAAATTGCTTTGTGTCATTTGACTTGGAGCAATGGGTACAATGCCCACATCTGTAAAAACCCAAAGGAGGAGCCGGCAACCACGTAGGTTTTGGTGGAGGGCTCATGGTCGTATGAACCAACCTGTCTCTCAGTGAGTGAGGGCGCTTAAAAGTAATGAGTGGCGGTTCTGCG
Source organism: Abramis brama (assembly GCF_963993115.1). Lineage (NCBI taxonomy): Eukaryota > Metazoa > Chordata > Actinopteri > Cypriniformes > Leuciscidae > Abramis > Abramis brama. The sequence continues at coordinate 40,867,762 of NC_139972.1, forward strand.
CATATATCTTTAAGAGCTGGATCGCTCTGCAGGATATGCCAGTGTTTCTTAATAACATGTTTACTTTCTCCACCAATATGAGAAAATTCTGTGGAGAAACACAGTCTTTGTTTTGAAGCGCGTTTAGTTTTAATCAAGAGATGTGATCGTAGCATCGATTTGGCTCGTTCATAAGCTGCAGAGACGTAATATGGATTATGCAATTGCGAGACACTATGTACAAGCCAATCATGGCTCCAATGCGTCCTTGAAATTTTGGGGTATTGAAAAAATTCTACCCTCCCAACGAGGAGGTGATATAGTGAAGTCCCTACTACAAAGAGAGGCGTTCTGGATTTTCACTCTTAATACAGTGGAACCTAATGGTCTTAATGAGGAATTGGGTCTCTCATGTTTTTTATAGTTCACACTTTGAGGTACTTGTATACATGTTGCTAGTGAATTTGTTTTTGTTTTTTTTTTTGTTTTTTTTATAATCTGTTATTTATTTCTTTGTTTCTTTATTTCTTTCTTTTTTTTTTTTGAAGGTGTTTATTTATTTATATAATTTTTTATTTTATTTTTGTCCACATCTGATCTCTTGTATAAGATTGGCTAATTGATGTACCACACCCATTTAGGCTAGTGGCCAATGTTTTGAGCTTTGATTCTTTTAAAATCTGTACATCGTTGTCATTGACTGTTTGACTCTGAAGACGACGCATGGGCGTCGAAACATTAGTCGTTTTGTACCAATAAATTATTTAAAACGCTGTGTGCTCCGGTTCTGTTCCTTGGTCCTAGCGAGACCTTGGGTTTCCTTTGTTGATTTTTGCGTCCTGTTCCGAGAGCACCAACCAGGCTGAAGCGCAAGTGACCCCTTTCTAATGTCTAAAGGCATGTTGATAGAATGTAACTATCCCAGACTGCATACATGTTGGTCAATAGAACGCATTTGTTTGAAACCTGTTTGGAAACAATTTTGGAATTCTGATTGGTGCTGTTAGTAGTGCAGAAATTACAAACTTCACTTTTAAGGTAACTAAAGTTGGTCAGCTTATTTATATGGTAATGGTCATGACATCTCATTAGATATAGTCTTACCTTAATTAAGTGTGTACAGATCTATGGGCACTAAATAGCCAACGCATTCTCATCCTAGGGCGTCATATACTGACGCTTTTGACATTTCGTCTACATCCAACGCACATGGCAACCCTTTAGCGTCAATATGACACGCACAGAGCTTTGTTCGGTTATGGGTAGGTTTAGGTCTGGGGTAGGGTTAGGGTTAGACCGCTAGGAGGCGCCTTCTGGCCCATATCTATCTGCGTCTCATATTGACGCTAAAGGGTGCCATGTGCGTTGGATGTAGACGAAATGTCAAAAGCGTCAGTATATGACGCCTTGGGATGAGATCGGGCTGAAATAGCACACTATTAGAAATAAGCAAGCATGGTGTAACATCTAAAGTTAATTGCCTCTGTCTAATGACCAAGACCGACGAGTTTGTGATTATATGATCCGTATCTCTGGCTGGTGCGAGACTCGAAGTGTTATAGGAATCTGAATGTGAGTGATTTCAATAAAGAGTTAAATAGAATAATCAAGCGTGTAGATAAATTATTATATAAATGGTCAATAACTAATTAGCATCCTTACCTAAATTCGAGGTTGTGATAAAATGGATAAAAATTTAATTGGAATTATATTACTTTGCCACACTGAAAAGACCGAACACACAGGACGGAACAGGCCCTACATAGTTACAGTATAAACATATTTTACCGTAAGTTGTACACTGGGGTTTTAGTACTTTCTGGTTCCTTCTTGTCTATTCTGCGGAAGGAGTACTGGGGAGCACACGAGTCAATATCCAGGTCACAATCCCACTGGATTTGCACTGCCATTATTCCCCCCTGAGCACAGAAAACACTTAAAGATGTCAGTCAGTTCTACAGCAGTGTACCAACAAAACACATATTCATCAACAGAGTATCATAAGGGGATTAAAGCTTATTCATGATAAGATCAATGTCAAATAAAAAATAAAATTAGTTTCTGACATAGACTGCCATGGTCTGAAAATCCTCTCCAGCTTCTTCAAAAATATCTTTGATTCTGAAAATTGGGCAGATAGGGTCAGTATTCCTGTTGAACACACAGTTTGCCAAGTAGGAGCGGTTCATGTTTGGTAGGATATTCCTTCTGCAAGAAATAAAGAAATAAACACTAAATTAACTCACTTTATTAAGTAAAATGTATATGTTTGATTTGCAGCTCTTCTGTTGCACATTTGTAGTTAAAATACAAAAAAAGTGGTGCTGAATTATGTGTTAGATAAAGACAATCTCTTTGATGATGAACAAAGATGAACATACTTGTTGAAGTTAAATTTGGTGAATTGAATATTATTCTTTATGAGTATCGTGAAGTTTTCAGCATCTGCCAGGAGTGCTGGACTGAAATATCAAGGCAAAAAACATGAATATTATGAATAACTTTACTGCTAAAACTAAGAAATAAGTTTCAACGTGTATTTTTTTTAGTTTGAGATGGTGAGTGGTGGGAGTTTTACTTCGGAGGTTCGACTTTCTTCTCCAGAGGACACCAGGCCAACAACTCACATGTCTTCACTGAGTCTGAGAAATCGACACATCTACCTGTCTGAACACCTAAAACAGAGAGGCATGTCTTAATAGTCAGTACTGCATGGATTTCAAGTCACAAAACTTAATATTTTGTATGCAGTGTACAGATTGAGCCATACCATTCCCTCTAGCATCTTTAAAGCCTTTGGTGCAGTTCATATCAGATGTGCAAATGGATTTCGGGGTTGGATACTAAATGAAATTAAAATTAATACCAAGTAATGTAATACAAAAAAAAAAATCATAAATGTAATACTAAGCCAAAGACAGGTAAATGTCAAATCAGTTGATTTAGTTTTAAAATAAATGAACAGCCAAATCTTTTATGGTCATTCAATAAGTTGAATGACATTGATATAATGTTATATATTATTTGGAATTTGTTTTGAGATGTATTTTTAGTTGTGTTTGTGCCTGTGTCTAAATGGAAGCTCAAAGACGAGGAAAGATTATGAGAGAGCACACTTTCTTCATGTCTCACCTCTGCACATTTTGACTGTGTTTGGTTTGGTGTGAAGATCATGTTGGTCATCAGGAAGAAAGAACTGTCCTCCTGCAACATGCAAAACATGTGATTGTGATCAATGACACCTGAAATACTTCTTCATGAGTATTAGATGTCTAAAGGCATGTTGATAGAATGTGACTATCCCAGACTGCATACATGTTGGCCAATAGAATGTTCAGCGAATCCAACAAAGAGCAGAAAGACATTTTATCAGATAAAACTCATCTTTGATCACCAAAATGACATATTTAAACGTAAATCCTGTGGGAAAGAAAAAAATGTCTTCAAGCATTAAAATAGCTTGAATGTAACTCGACACCCTTACTTGATTTAGTATACGCGGATCTATGAATATGCTAATTTGTCCCGCCTCCACTCACTCACACCAGTGACGCAAGTTTACCATTGACGCATATTTAAAGGGGCATTCCACCCATTTGAACATTGTTTTTTATTTAAAGTGGGTCATATATGTAGTCGAAATGTAAAATAAATTTTGAATTTGGTGCCTTCGTGACCGAGGAAAGACAAAAAATAACTTCAGGACGCATTTGTATGAAAGACAACAACTCCCACAATGCACCACATTGCACAGCTCCACAAGCCACTCCCACTAATCCAGAAAGCGCATATCTGCCTATAAGAGAAATCACTCTTCCGTCTACAAGGCTAGCTACCACCAGAGCTTGAAATTCATTTCACACAAAATGTCTAGTTAGTTGGCGAACTCATTAGTGTATTACTCCTCGTTTGTATTTCTTTCGAAAAGGTGAATTATTGCATGGTACCTGGATGTTCAGTCAGAACATATGCGGTGCGAAACAAGGATAGTTCACAACACAAACGTCCGTGTCCTCGTCTGATTCAGAGATTTCGTCCAGGAGAAATTGTCATCGTTGAAATTCTTTGCCGCAGACGGACTCTATCTCTGTGTTCGTAGCGGTTCGTAGTTGCATAGTGAGATCACCGGCGCCACCAGTCCGCCCTAACTCAAGCCAGTCCGGGCTCCTCGTCCGCGGCAGGCAGGTCTTCTGCCTCGGCTGCTCTTCGCTATAATGCGGCTTGTAAAGGTAGCCACAAACACCTGATTCAAGCATCAGACTTCCGAAATCCTCTTCTTCTATATCATATTGAGCACTCTCCTCCGCTATTGTCATAACTTTACATCTGTCTCCACAGCGCCTGTTAGCTTAGCTTCAAACAAGATGGAGGATATTGCTTTCAGTTTCAGAGAGTAAAGTCCCACCCACTGATCTGTAATAGGTCTGTAGCGTGAGCGGGTCCCGCCCCTGGGAAAGATTGGAGAGATGAGGAACTAGTGCTTGTAGTCTCAACAGAAATCCCCCCTCTTACACTTCCTCCTACAATGACGCAAAATGACGATTTTTGCGTCATTGTAGGAGGAAGTGTAAGAGGTAAATAACGGATTTCTCCCGTCTCAGGGGAAAATGAGAGAGTGTTGCACGACCATTCAATAGTATGACTGGGTTTCTAACAATGCAAAGCTTAAAGGGTTAGTTCACCCAAAAATGAAAATTCTGTCAGTAATTACTCACCCTCATGATGTTCCAACCGCGTAAGACCTTCGTTCATCTTCGGAACACAAATTAAGATATTTTTGATTAAATCTGAGAGTTGTCTCACTCCTCCATAGGCTGCTATGTGACCGAAACTTGCTGGCCCAGAAAAGTTATTAAAGAGATCGTTAATATAGTCCAAGTGACTCCAGTGGCTCAATCTTAAGTATATCAAGCGACGAGAATACTTTTTGTGCGCAAAAACAAACAAAAATAACGACTTTATTCCACTTTTCATTTCCTTCTCTCTGGGCCTCGTAGTGTTTTTGCGCTGCGCGTCTGTGTTGCACGTCATCACGCATCACACACATGACCGGCGTCGGCCAATAGTGAGCCTACGTGTGACGTACAACACAGACGCGCAGCGCAAAAACACTACGCGAACCAACTAGAGGTCCAGAGAGAAGGAAATGAATAGTGGAATAAAGTTGTTATTTTTGTTTGTTTTTGCGCACAAAAAGTATTCTCGTCGCTTGATATACTTAAGATTGAGCCACTGGAGTCACTTGGACTATATTAACGATCTCTTTAATAACTTTTCTGGGCCAGCAAGTTTCGGTCACATAGCAGCCTACGGAGGAGTGAGACAGGGCTCAGTTTTCATCAAAAATATCTTAATTTGTGTTCCGAAGATGAACGAAGGTCTTACGCGGTTGGAACAACATGAGGGTGAGTAATTACTGACAGAATTTTCATTTTTGGGTGAACTAACCCTTTAATGCAAATGGGTGGAGTGTCCCTTTAAAGGGTAACTAAACCCCTGGTCAGAGCCTGACTCCACCCAGAGGGAACCACAACTTTCAATAAGAAAATTCAACTGCAGTAGCCACCATTCAACCTGAAGAGGGCAGCACTCATACATTTTTACACCATATTTTGTAGAATTAAAACACTTTAAACACAAATGTAAAAAAAATTACTTGAATCAATGAACAGCATTAATAAAGACCCAGTCTTACAGATCATTAACTAAAAAAAAGTTGGTTTAAGGTTTAGTTACCCTTTAAAGAGTGCGTTAGTAATGTTTGCCTATAGGCGGGTCCATAGATATCCATATAAGGCTAGATGTCTTAAGGCGGAGTCTCGAAAGGCATCACCGGCGGCCATCTTGTCACAGTGAAGCTGTGAATTAAGGTGAGTGATCAGCACGCACACAAATCCTCTTATCTCGCTGAAATCTTGACGGATTTACAAACAGTTTGGTTTCTTACAAACGTTTTTAACGTGGCTATAATTATTTCGTATGGAAGTCCATTGTTATAATTATTCATATGTATGCAGTGTCATAACTACATCTCTGACGTTTAGAACAAACCAAACAGTTTGAAAATCGGTAGAAAATTGAGCAAGTTATGGTTATTTAAAAGTACATGCACCATGTTATGAGTGAGCGAGCTCCCTGATTGGGGTGCAGCCCACGACTTCACCACGTGCTCGTGCACGTCTGGAAAGAACAGGGTTCTTCCAAACGGCAACCTCCCCGTCTCTCTCTTGAAACCAACACGGAAGTGAGTTAAACTGCAATTCATCAACTGGCCACTTGAGGCTGGCTGCAGAAGTGAGTCAAATCTGTATCTCCCCCATGTTAAAATTACCAACTTTACAGCAGAAAAAAAAACATCTTTACAGCCTGGTTCTCTCTGTGGCTTTGGTCTTTTCAGCTAATTTTGCCCTTCATAACAACTGTGAGGGGGGTGAATTTTTTTATAACTCAACCGTTTAGTTGATTAATATTTAAAGTTCTGCATAATTAAGGGTGTGGCCACTTGAGTGACAGGTGGATTGCCGCTGATGTCAATGCTAGCCGTTTGTCTGCTGTTACCAGCCGTCACTTCACCTCAGCAAATGTTAGCTGCTAAACTTGCCACCTCTGCAGTGTTTTGTGATTTTTTTTCGGGATTATTTCATACAATTTAATACACCCATTACTTCGCCCACGGCTTAGGATTCTGTCGTTGTCGTCGAGTATCATTCGAGAGAACAACCAGCGCTGTATTTCAGTTGTTTTCCTCTGTGAACATGCACTAATGGATGTCTGACAATTTTGTTGCTTTTTGGAGTTTTCAGATTTAAAAACGTCAATAAAGGCTCGTTCGTTCTGCTCTCACGGGACAGATAGATTATAATATGCTTATGTACCGTCAGATGAAATCTTGCAGGTGTCGGCGCTTTCTTCGTCCATGCAATAAATGCACATCTTTGAATGAGCGCGGATTTTCTAGTGCATTTACTTGAACTTCATAGGCAATATATCTATGGTTTAACCCATTTGAGAGGCGGCCAAAATCAGAATTTAAAATGGACCGAATAAGCTCTCTACGAACTTGACAAGCGATGCCGCGCTGACGGACCACAGACTATAAAAAAAGAGTGACTGACATGTATGCACATAAATCATACACTCTCAGAGTAATATTAAGTTACTGCATAATACATTTTCAACTAGCAGAATAGTACAGAATCACAATACACAGTCTCACTTGTAGCCATGTCTTTTAACTACTATAATATTTGGAAGGGCAAAAATAGGAACTTTTAATTGGCTTTACATCATCAAGTGTCACTTAAGCGCAAGGCCCTGTGCAGTCGTACACTTGGTACTGTCAGTAGCATAACGTTATAGCATTACCTCCCCAGCCTGAGCTAACTCGATCACGTCGAGCTAGTTGGGCGTGATTTCAGATAGCCAGGCTCCTCAGCTCCACTCACGCCCCGCCTCTTTGCCCATTTTCTGTTATCCGGGAGTGACGCAAGGCCAAGATGGCAACGGCCTGCTCCGCCCACTTTAGGCTTCAAAAATGCTCTTCAGAAACCTACGGGTGAAGTCACAGACACCACGTCCATATTTTTTTACAGTCTATGGGTTCTTCTCTTCGATGCGGTTTGTTAAAACTAAACAACCACACCCGTTGTAATTGCCATCGTTAATGCAATAGGTGCAGATATGATGTTTTGCCAATTATTGTGGACTATGTGTTTGATCGCAACAATCAAGCTAGCATACAAACAAGCATTACTCACCGGGAGAATTTACCAACAGCCGCTGCCACCCCATGATCCCTCCCGTGGATCACATCTAATGGGAGAAGAGCCTACGGCCTTCCAGCAGTATGTATGCCCGCTGTCTGAGCATCAATGGATGGCTTTCCAGTCTCATGAAAAAGTCTATAGAGACAGTCTGAACACAAAACGCCAACGCGAGACGAGCTTTTGTTCCTCTGGTGATCCAGGAAATTGGATAACGTTTGCTAAACTGTTAAACGGGATATTCTTCAAGAACGGATTTTTTACAGCTGAAAGCCACATTGGTAAACCTTTCGGATTACAACTCCTGAAATATGTGGCGCGAGTTTTAAAGAAGTTCCCGGCAATACAATCATATCCTGAAGACTTAACATCGGTCTCGACCGCTGACTGGATCCGTGAACAGCTGCTCTATCTGCGGGAAACCGCCCTGCCCTCTCTGCGGACGCGAGCGACTCAACCCAAGCGGAACAGAAAGGTAAGCAGGCATAAACTTGCATACCTGTGGCAGCATAGAAGATCTAAAGCGATTCAAGTCATTTTAAAAAACAGTGAATATCCCGCCCGCCCACCGTGCTCTAGCGATATCACAGTTATACAAACTTATTATGACAATAAATGCCTAAATCAGAGGCGTAATGATGATCTTCCACCCCCACCCTGGTATTTGAACGTGCCGCCGATGAAACCAACTTTTTTCCCTGAAACCACGCACTTCACATTTAAGGTCTTAAAGAACCTCCCTAACAATAAAGCGAGTGGTAAGGATGGTGTGACATATGAGACTCTTAAAACCATACAGTCATGTAAGATTTTAACAACTATCTTTAACGTCTGTTTGGAAAATAAGAAGTTACTAGATTCATGGAAAGGAGCAATAATCCATCGTATTCCAAAAAAAGACAACATTCCTGAAGATCCATCGACATGGAGGGATATATCCCTTCTCCCTACCATCTATAAGGTGTTCATGAAATGCATACTGGCCAGAGTTCTCCCTTGGTTGTTGGAAGCTGACATCTTATCCACTAAGCAAAAGGCATACATCAGTAGACAAGGTATGAACGAGCATGTATTTTGCCTCAAAACAGGGATAGATGACTTTAAGCATGAGTCATGTAGACTGTATTCAGTCTTCTTAGACTTTAGAGATGCATTTGTAACTTTATCTCACAATGTCATGATCAGATCACTGGAGGAAATACAGCTACCTCAACTGTTCATTGACAAAGTGAGAGATGTATATAAAGGCTCCTTTATTGAAGTAATCTGTGGAGAACAGCTCACTCATCCAACACCACTCAAGATAGGTATTAAAACTGGCTGCCCTTGGAGTGCAATTAATTTTATAATTGCCATCAACCAATGGTTAAAGTGGATGTGTCAATGTGCTCCCCCTGACGTGATATCTCCTATCCCAGTGCAGGGCTATGCAGATGATGTCCAGATCGCCTCCAGAGAAGAGAGCGTCATAAAAGACATGCTGGCCAGGACAGACTCTTTTCTGAAGTGGTCCGGCATGGAGATTAACAACACTAAATGTGCTGTTCTGTACGAGAGGAGAAGTGGAGGGAACAGGTGGTACCGTTCAAAAACTGATAAATGCCCAGTGTTCACAGTAGCAATAAAACCTGTACGTGTATATTCTCTTCATGAGACATACACTTATCTTGGACATAAAATTAATATTGCAGGAGAATGGAAGGAGCAAGTAAACATCATCCTGTCAGACTTCACATCCAGGCTGGACTTGATTGACAGATGCCCACTGCCACTGACTCTGAAGTTAGAGGCTATTAGACAGGTGGCGCTGTCTAAAGTACAACATCTATTCTCCAACGTTCATATTCAACAGAAAGTGCACACACACACACACACACACACACACACACACACACACACACACACACACAACGCCTCTGCACTTTGATTTGTCTCAACATGGGGACAGGAAAGCTGTCAGTCAATAAATGGGAAAACAAAGTAAACTTGCGTTACTTATTTGAAAAAGTAACTCAGATATTTTGTTGTAAATAATACGTTACTTCACTAGTTGAAAAAAATCAAAAATCTGATTATGTAACTCAAGTTACTTGTAATGAATTACCTCCAACACTGCCTGACAATACTCACAAGAACCAATAAAGTTTGTGTACACCTTCACTTCATCCTAATATGGCAATCGAAGTCACTGTTTTTATGCCTGTAAATAAAAAAATACTGTATGCATTGTTTGTAATTCTAACACACTCTTAAAACTAATTTGTTAAAAATTGCACATCCTGTTAAAAACCACACATCCTCTAAAAACCACACATCCTGTGTTATTTCTTAACACATACGTGAGTCTAGGTAAGAACAATAAAGTTAGGGCTACTTTTAGCCCGAACAAGTTTTTATCCCTCTTAACAAAGATAACACAAAATTACACACAATGTGGTAAAATAGTGATAACACAAAAGTCTCATCAAAACCACTGTATTATAGCATACTTTTTTCTTTTACTAACATTGTAAATAACTCTTGTAAGTTAATAGAGCAAACACAAAGCGAAAGTGAATGAGCATGCAAAAAATCCTTCAGCCAGTAACTTCTCTGTGATCATTGAGGTGATGTGTTGTGTGATCATTGAGGTGATGTGTTGGCACTGGAAGCGGTTTCATGCGAGGGGGGCTGGGGGCTGGGTTGGAAAATATGTGACGTCATTATGTTGTGGCTGACAACAAGACTTTCTCTGTACTGTATATGTGTTGTAGCCATTAAAGAAAACATTTAGTTTCATATTTATGTTTAAATATTATAGGCTAATGTTATTTTTTAATTTAATCAATGTTGATTATGAAAGTGAGCATATGCAGCATGAGAAAGATAAAGATACATCATGAGATGCGAAATATGACTGGAGAAATGAAGTGGGTAAGACATGATTTTGACCACTTCATTGAGTTTTGTTTTGTAGAAAGACAATTTTTAAAAGATTTTCGTTTTGTATAAATTGTATCTTAATTTTGATCATTGTTTTATCAACCAATTGCCTGTATTTAATAAATAAGAAGCAAATATATAGCAGACAATGTAATAAGACGCCGGCACAATCACTTGCATTGCACGTAAACTGGAAGGTGCCGAAACTCAGCTTGTGCCTCACAGATTTGAGAAATATAGGCTATCTATTATAGAAAGCGTGAAATGTCTACTTTTAAACGAAACTATTCAAAACGAAAAGAAATAGGCTACTCTCTGATGTAATCCATATGAAATGTGCATTTCACATGTATTTCTCTCTGGCATTCATGCGAGTCCGCATCGCCAACTTCATCTTTGCAGCGACACAGAATTAACATCAGTTTATTTAAAAAAAACAATTAAATGTCTCCTTGCTATTTTTGACACATTCATACTTTTGCGTGTTTATTGTGGCAGTACACATGTATATTGTGGCAGTCTTTATGCGTAGGCTACACGCTCATTATCCTGTATATAGCCTATTTAAGTAATAAAATTAATATAAAGGGGCGATTTGATTTGGTCTGAGCGAGCAACCCTGAGCGGAATGAGCGAGGGAGCGGAATATTCAGAAATGCTCTCTCCGCTCACAAGCTCTGATCGGAACAAAGCATGACAAATTCAAACTTTATTTCATTTTCTCCATAGCTTGAACACTTACTACATTAGGCATAATAGAGTTAATTAACGCTGTCCATTTATTTTATTTTTTTAACGTTTTTAAAGTACAATATTATGTTAGTCCACACTTCCCCTCCCACGCTACTGCTAGCCTGTACCTCTCACTACTGTATATCAAAAGACTACCTGAGATGGGATGATGTAGTCAGCCACATCCCAGATCTGTTCACCGAGCTCGCTGGTGTTTGTTAGAGTGATGCCTTTCACTTTGGTTGTGACAGAGCTGAGGATGCTGTCAGTGGTCTGGTGGTTTTGACTCAGAATCACATAACTGTAACAGAATCACATACAAGTAAAAAAGTATAAGTAAACATTACTATTGGATGCTGAAGTTCTGTGAAATTAACTGTGTGAATGTCATTTGTTTACAAATCATTTAGATTAGATAAAGACTACACTGTAAAATGATGACTCTGAATTCTCTAAGGTTGCAACTTACTTGAAAATCAAAGCAATCACTGACATCTGATACACGCGAAACAATATTCCAATTCTACGGGATTTTACCACTAGCATTTGTGGTGTAGAGTATTGACAAAATAAGATCTTCAAAAACTTCATCATTGTGATTTAGGCTGCTTCATATAGTTGAGATTTCAATCCTCCACACGTTCTCTTCTCTTTCTGTTAGTGAAGAAGTGAAAGAGGTCGTGAGAAGGTCGTGAGGTTTAAGAAGTTTGTAGGCGTGCACTAAAAGACTGCAGAGACACACTGAGTGAAGTGTTTTGAGCCCTACTGGACAGTTAAAATGCTTGAAATTTGCCTTTAGTGTACAGAACATGTAATAAAGAAACTATAGTCTTTTGCTTATGCCTTGAAGGTCTTTTTTTTTGTACAGTGTAAGAATCATTTATTCTACAGTAGTTTTAGGATAGAGATTAATGTGTATGTGTTGGGGGTTCATTAATTAGTTATGCCACTAGTATTAGGGCACAAATTTAGTAGAAAACGTGACAGTTTATTTGACCATGTTGAGAAACGCTTTTTTTTTTTTATCAGCACGATATATTACGTCACGAGGGGGAGTTTGTTCAGTGCAGAATAATTCGGTGGGAGCGGTCGTTATTCAGTGTGTTTTCAGTAGTTATTGTATTTCAATGTATCATCGTCATGGTCAATTATTGTGAATTATAGCCTGTCAGGACGTCGAAAAAGGGCGGTGCTATTATCTTTCGTGCCTGAGTGCATTTTGTGCAGGTAAGAGAGAGACGGGTCTTCACTTCTGCATCTGCTTCAAAAAATGTGGTAGTGTGTAGCGTTCACTTTAGACCGGATGATTATAATCCCGGCGATATGATGGAGTTCAACATGGGATGCCGAAGCAAGAACCAAGAATCCGTGCTGGTGCGGTTCCTCCTGTGCACACTGTCCCAGCTCCTTCATCGGGTCGCCCGGTCCGTTTGGCCCCCGGTGAAAACATTTACAAAATGTGCCTGGTCTTAATTTAATTCATGAACATACCCTACATAAAGTTTTAATGTAATGCATTTATGTGTTTGTTAGTCTGCAGCCTAAACTTATTATTATCATAAATAATTCTATAATTCATTTTCAATCTGTATGTGACAGAATGAATTAAATAAATGGTGGTGATTGACACTTGAAATCACCTATCAGTGAAGAGTGCCTCCTATTTAAGAGCTGGTTTGCTGTAGCCTGTGATGCATCCCGTCCATCTCCTCCCCTTTCTGTTTGTTGACAGTAGCTGCATGTATGTCATAGACAGTAAAAGAAATGGACACAGCGACCCCATCGATTTCAACAGAGAAAAGTGAAGTCAATTAGAAGCACTCACTTCCTGATGGCTCCCGATGGATTATTTTGTCATCTTGCCTCCACGTCCCCCCGATTGCTCGCGAGATTCACCTCGTGTCCATACGGTAATTTCTCTACTGTGCGACAGAGAGTAGCGTGGTTATGACGCAATCGTTAGCTTATTTTTACAAAAACTGCTTCTACGGGGATATAACGTAAGATACAAGGTAATGGAGTCATTTATACATTTTTGTTTTTCTTTAGAAATAAATAATGGACAAATGGAGTCTTTAAAGGGGGGGTGAATTGCTCATTTTCACTCAATCTCCTGTTAATCTTGAGTACCTATAGAGTAGTATTGCATCCTTCATATCTCCAAAAAGTCAGAAGACAGATAGGCTGTACCGAGTTTTTCCGGAAAAAAACGGACGTCTGGAGGCGTGCCGTGCGGCCGGTGGTAAAGCTGTGCTAACCGAGCTAACAAAAACAAACAGAGACATGTGAAGCAGTTTCTTACTCACCGTTAGCGACAGTTTGTCCATGTTTAGCATGGGAATCCAACTCTTTAACAGTGTAAAAAAACTCAGTATGCATGAAATAGCAATTCAGCCCCCCTTTAAACGCCTCAGATGTAAAGTTATTCGCTGGCAAAGTGATGCCAAAATGAATGGGAGTCAATGGAATTGCTAACAGCAGGTGATGGTCTGCTAATCAATGGCGGCCCCGGGGAAGCTTCAGTTTTGGCTGAAAGATTATTGATGAAAAATTAAAGCAATGATGATTAAAGCTTGATGTATGTGCTGTTAGCACATAGCAGTTTGCTAACTTTTTAATTACTGTTCATAGTGGTGGGCAGATCGAGGTTTCGTATGGGATTATTTTTGTGCCTTTAATATTGAACATAACTTTTCCAGAAACTAATGAAAATATAAATAGACACTGAATAAAATGTCTTTGAAACCAGAAAAAAATAAATAGCAGGCGAAATGTTTGACTGTGTTTTTAATATACTGCATGTTTTGCTAACTGTTTTATCCTTTTTCTTTCACTGATCTGTATTTACAAATGTACTTCCAGAGTTTTCATTTACGCTCCCTGAGTTTTCGTGAACCATTCTGGTACATTTCTATCATGGGGGCGGGGTTAACAGCGGTGTGTTCTCATTGGCCACTGAGTTTCTGATTCACAGATTCTTGACCTGGAAGTGAAGACGTCAAGTGTTATGTTTACATATGTGGATGTGAGTGTCTGTGAGCAGCTTCCTATTTCATTTTAGTGATATAAAGTATAAAGATATAAAGTGACACTACATTGTTGAGATGAGTTCCTAGGAAAAGCACAGACGAATAATATAATTATCATCAATCATCAGGGTAGATTTGATCTATAAATGGCTTAGCTAAACAGGCCACAAAGAGACATAACTAGCATTATTCATTTTAATGAAACTAATGTCTAATTAAAACGTCTACAAATGTATAAAAATCATCAGAGATCAGGTAAAACCAACAGACACTTGTTCATGGTTCTCAGTGACTTCTCATGATTCATGGGTTGACGGAGATCATCGCCCCCAGCGGTGAACGATTGAAATTTCGAAGTGTTTAAAAACGTTTCAAAACAGTTGATGAAGCCTCATTTACTGAAATCATGTGACTCTGGCAGTTTGATACATGCTCCGAACTATTGATCCGTAATTAAAGATTTGTAAAGATTTTGAAGCTTCATGAAGCAGTGTTTTGAAATTGCCATCACTACCTGTTCGTGTAGCATTTACTATTCATTTGTTGCATCCTAGCCTGTCTTTTTATCACTTTATGTGTTTCCTTTGGATTGCTTCAGTATTGGATTTGACGACTGGTGCTCATCTCTCAGGAATGAGTTAAAGCTGTTTTGTTGCAAGCAGACTGTCTGGCTTTGCATGGGGATTGGTTGATGTGCTTTTAGTAATGTGCAGTTCCCTTTCGAACGGTCAGTCGTATTATGTAGCTTTACGCTATGGGGAAAACTCCTTTTTCTCAGAATACTGAAGCCTTTTGTATAATAACGCAGTGCTACATCATAGTCATACCAGTACAGTGATCTACTTGCATGCTATTGGCTGGTCAATTCAATAAATTTATTGCCATGTCAACAAGTTGATAGGAATTTGTCTTGGTACAACTCTCAGACGTAAATAACCTAAAAGACAAACATCATAAGTAAAAAAAAACAAAAAAATAACAGACAATGTTCACCAACAATACCCAGCAAACAGTAGGACATTAGACCAAAACCCTGCAGAAAAAAGACAATACCCCTCGGCAGAGAAAGTGCATAATGCATACAGTTGATAAAGTGCTGCTAGCAGTCAGTGCAAGTTAAGATGTCTAATAGCCAGAGGGTAAGTGCTGTCTCTGAAACGTGATGTGGAAGTCTTAACGCTCCTATATCTTCTTCCTGATGGAAGGAGATTAAAGAGATGGTGAGCAGGGTGAGATGGTCCGCTATGATGTTTTTAGCCTTTCTGATTACTCTGGTGGCGAAAAGTGAAGGGAGACTACAGCCTATAATTTTTTATGCTCTGCGTGCTGCTCTTTCCATCCTAGTTTTGTCCTGAGCGGTTGTGTGACCGAACCAGACAAGCATGGAAAAAGTGAGCACGCTTTCAATAGTTGACCTATAAAAGTGGGTCATTGCAACTCGGCTGACTCTAAACTTTTTGAGCTGCTGCAGAAAGTGGAGTCGCTGGTGAGCTTTACTGATCTTAAAATTAGTGTTGAGCTCTAAAAATTAGTATTGTGGTCCCAAGGAACTGGAAGGAAGTGACCCTCTCCACCTCCACCCCATTAATGGAGAGCGTAGGGAGGGGACTAGGGGTCCTTCTAAAATCCACTACCAGTTCCTTGGTTTTTAAGATGTTAAGAATCAAGTTATAGCTTTCGCACCATTTCACCAGCCCCTCCACTTCTCTGCGGTAGTCAGACTCATCTCCGTTAGTAATAAGACCAACTATAGAGGTATCGTCAGCAAACTTAAACAACAAAACTGAACTGGTGTGTGATTGACAGAATTGTGTGTATAAAGAGTACAGAAGTGGGGAAAGGACGAAGCCCTGAGGGGCGCCAGTGTTCAAAAACCTTTACTGTGAGACGTAATCACCCATTTTAACCACCTGCTTCCTATCGCATAGAAAGTTGAAAATCCATTTGCAAAGTGATGTTCTAACACCTAGCTCCTGTAAAGTGTTAATCAGCTTTACAGGAACGATGGTGTTGAAAGCAGAGCTAAAGTCCACAAAGAGGACATGTACATATGTAGATTTTAACTCCAGATGTTGAAGAATAGAATGCAAACAGAATGCTAACGGCATCACCGCAATATCGTGGTAATGAGATGCCTACCGTGGTGTGAGGTCATCACCGCACTTTTTTTTTTTTGCTGAAAGTTACAGGAGTGCATATGGTGTGTGATATGAACTATAACCACATTAATTTGCTTATAATTTACTGTATTCCGCGAGTCCTATGTTCAAGGGCTTCTGGAGAAAAAAAAAACGCTTCCTGCGCAAAGGAGGAACAGTCCATTATTTTTTCTGCGTGTCTGATTATTATTAATTAACTGCTAGGTTTCAGTACTTGTGATGTTTACAGATAATGTTCAATTAAATACACACAAACACAGTAAACAGTTGGAGTTAGATTTTAATTGCAAGTAGCGATACTTCTCTTAGGCCTTATGTGGTATAGGCAATAACAGTTGACGGCGCTAGCCGAATGACATTATTCAAAAAATTGCCACGAATCTAGTGTTTAAGCCAAATACTGTGTCGCATATTTGGGCACATTTTGGCTTTGAAGCAGGTGATAAGGGGCAGCCGATGAATTTGGACGAGGCAGAATGCTGTATTTGTCGTATCCGTCTCGCGAGGAAATACAACTAATTTAAGATCACATCTTAGAATTAACCATCCTGTGACGTTTGCCGGACTTGGGTGCAGCACACCTACCTTAGATAACGTTAAGCCTACAACCTCAGGCCAGCAGCGACAGTTGGAAGTCTCCGAGGCCTTTGCGAGAGGTGCTAAGTACCAAAGAGGCAGCGATCAGTGGCGAGCACTTAAGCCGCTTTCCGACCAAGTAGTTCTAGGAACTGTCCACTTCTAAACAGTTCTAAGAACTACTCTCCCCCAAACTCGGTTTTGCTGTTTGCGTTCGCACTGGCCAAGTGGCCATAGGAACTGGTAGGAGGGGTAAGGGAGTGACGCAAGCACGGTGACTTTTATTTTGACGGCGCGACGGACCTTTATTTTGGCGGCGCTGAGAACGCCAGAGCAAACAATGCTCGCATTCTCTGTGTTTATTAGTTAGCAATCTGTCTAACAGTACAGTTTAATATGTTATTAGATAGAACTGTTATAGAAAGTAGACAGTATATGAAAAAAAGGTTATTAGCCTATGCCGTGTGGTTGATGTCCAGTGTTGCTAACTGGGCAGATAAACATAATCATGTTTGGCTTGGTCCCCTCAAAGTTGAGTTGGATTTTCTCTTCAGCATAAAGGTTTAGAGACCCATCTATCACTGTTTTCCATGTTTGTATAGTTAGTTTATGGAGTAAATATATAGGCTATAATCTGTGTGTTTACATTCTAGCTGTTTTAAAAATGGCGGGTGCTGGTGTTCCGCGTGCGTTCGGTCAATCAGCGTACACTAACGTCACGGATAGTTCCTATAGTGCTGGTTTAGACCCTACTCTGAAGTAGGACCCAAATTAGTTCCTACAAATGGAGTTCCTAGAACTAAAATCGTTCCTAGTTCCTGCGGTGCGAACACGCCGACATCCGGGTACTTTAGCCAATAGTTCTAGGAACTGTGAAAAGGTTCCTCCGGTCAGAAAGCGGCTTTACTGACAGCGTGACTCGTTATTTGGTTGAAGAAATGGTGCCATTTCATACCGTTGAGAAGCCAGCATTCAAAGCCATGCTACATGCATTTGATAAGCAACTGTGTTTTTGGGATGGGTATTGAGTGTCGTCTTCCATGTGAAACGGAGCTGAATCATTGACGCATTAAAACACACATTACTACCAAAACACATTCAATATGGACTACCATAGTAACACATTGCTTTAAAGGAGACATATCATGCTTTTAAATTGTTCCTTTTTACATATAAATTATACAATTGTAGTCTATATAAAGCGGAACTGCAATGCTTGGGTCTGAATTCCTCATTATTATAGCTCCACAGGCCCCTTTTCTACCCCTTTTCTGATGTGCGTCTGAGAGCAACTCGTTTTGGTGCGGTCTCTTTAAATACAATTGAGACACTTCATACCCCGCCCACACTCGGTTCAACTCCACCCCGTTCGGCCATTTTTGTAGTCTGATAGCAGAGATACGATTATCTAGCGGCACTGAAACTTTTTATTCACACGTTATTAACAAAATGTCAACAACGGAAGACTTGTCCAGCCAGCCTTACATGTTCGAGCCAGAGTCGGAGCCGGAGCGAGATGAAAATGAAGACGACGAACCTGCAGAACAACGTCTTCATATGGATGTATCGCAATGGTATGTTACTGTATTTAACGTTACACATGAAACTTTGGTCTTCCGACCTTTTACCACCGTGTCGATTTATTTTGATTAATATGTGCGAGGGAGAGAGAGCAAGACAGCGTCTAGTTTGGAGACGGTGAAGTCTTGTTTACACTTTCGCCTGGCTCTGAAGAGAGAGAGTGAGCGCGCGCGCGACCGGGTCTCTCTCTCTGCTCGTTCTTTCAGTTAAACATGCGCCACAAGCGCGGCAGTTCATCTACATTAGAAGGTGTAATGAAGCGTGTGGGTTACTACATCCAACAACCGAACATTTTAACTTACCCTCTCGTAACTTCTGCATCCTTTAGCTTGGACTACAAAATTGCAACGAGAAATAAAAATGACGGATTGCTCGAAGTGGTGGGCCGGAAGTCAATGTCCTTATTTGGCAGTTCCGCTGCAAATACTGTGACGTAATAGTTCAAAAAACGTCATAGATAACAGAAAAATCAGAACAGGTTGAAAAATATGACCAAAACAGAATATAAAGATATCAACGAAGCACCTGAAGAGAATAATTTCATCTTTTCTGTACTTCTAAACACTCCAAATATACAACAAAATGCATTTAAGGGCTAAAAAAGTGCATTTAGCATGATATGTCCCCTTTAACTTATTTATGACGTTTGTTTTGGTGATTTTAAATATTAACATTGGCCAAAAGTGTTTATCAAAAACTACTGATCCCACCTTTAAGTGTTTGGTTGTGAGATCTGAGTGCACGGTGGTGTGTCTGGAAATGTGCTTTTGGATAACTAGCGCTGGTGATCACTACTGTGGGGAACCTCAGCCCTGTAGTTTGGTGTAGTTTGTTTTGATGTTTTTCTTTTTGTGAGTTGTGTGGATATTAGTCTCCTAAAGTGTTTATGTATTTGTTTATTTTCTTGTTTCTTTATTTGATTATTTGAAACAGTTTTCAGCCAGGCACCTCTAATAGTGAGTGTATTATTTTGTTGATTTTCTGTCTTGTGATTTAGTATCATTTGTGTTTCTGTGAACTGTGTAAAGTTTAGTTTTTGTGTAAACTTCTTTTTGTGTATTGTATTTATTTCTTCTTTTTTTGTATTGTTGTTTGAGATAGAGAGCTGTGAGCAGAGGCGGTTCTAGCTCATATGGCGCCCCCCCCCAAAAAAATAATTTATCCAAAAATAAATAAAAAATACAATGCAGAACACATACACAAAAACAATGGACAACAAATGAACACACACACACCCACACACATGCGCACACAAAAAAATGCATAACATGTTCAGGTTTGACATAATTTCAAAAAAAAAAAATTGCCAAAAAGGTTAATTATTGTTATGATAATTATTTTATAATGAATATACAAATCTAAATGAAAATCATTGGAATGGTAAATGAGCCATTGAGTAATCATCTGCTGCCATCTAGTGGCTGTAGTTGCTCATGTAGTGGCTCATGTTATTTTAATTTTGTATATTTAATTTTTTTTTTTTTATTCATGCATTTGTTTTTCAGTAGATGGCAGCAATCTTCCACTAAATCATGGCACATTCTTCTATCACCATGAATGAAATTGAAAAATGTAGATCTTCTTTAAAGTGAATTGTATGTATCATATTTTATGTAAATGTATATAATTAAATTATTATAAATTGAGGAAAATAAAAATATAGCCTGCCATAAACCCCCCAAAACGGCACAACTGTTCACTAAAATCATTAAAGTGAGTGATATTACATTTGTTTTTGTTTTAAATACATTATGCTGCAAAACGTTCTGTCTGGTTACATTAGCTAGTTAGACATAAAAAGGAATTTTGTTGTGTAATATGTGTAATAGCAACCAACATATAGTATAAGGTAAGTGATATTAGCCTATTTTATTATGTGCATAATATTATACTCATAACAAGATGAGTGATAGCTTCAAGTCAAGTCTTCATTCTTCATCTTCATTTATAAAGCGCTTTTAACAATGTAGATTGTTTCAAAGCAGCTTTACAGAGACAAACGTATAATTTAAGGTAACAGAGATTGTTTGGCTTTATAGCGGTTCTTTAATAAAGTTATATTCCAGCTAAAGTTAGTTTTGATTGATTCACTTCCATCGCAATGATCATTTGTTATTAAATTAGGGGCCGCTAAGACGACACCATTCCCTCTACACAGACTTTAAACGCGAACCTGTGAGAAACGCTGATGGCGTTCACATGCGCATTAAGAATTGGTTCTATAGTTATGTGCGTTTGAATATATGTGCGCAGGTTTGGAATTCCCTACAAATCAAGCCTAAACAAAGTACTGGTGTTTCCTTATAATTTTTGATACAGAATTTTATTTTATTTGATCAATTCGTGGTAGGTACGCGAATTGAGTTTCCCGACAACGCTTTATCTGTAGAGTGGTAAAGGGATCCTCCATAGGGAGAGACTAGTTGGCACTTCATCACTGCGTTGTCATCGGGTCCAGGCGAAGGTCCTTTGTCAGATCTGGATACGGCCTGGATCCGGCAGGCTGCGGGAAACCTTGGGATAAACACAGACACTAAAATTAGCGTAGATGCCATTCTTATGATGTACAACGAGTACATCAGGATTTATGGGAAGTCTTCCCGTCTCCAGCTGACCTAATCTATGCAGCCTAACATTAAATTATAGAAGTCTATAATGTGTTATGTGAATGCTAGGTCAAAGAGATGTGTTTTTAGTCTAGCTTTGAACTGACAGAGTGTGTTTCCCGGACAATGGTAGGAAGACTATTCCAGAGTTTTGGTGCTAATAGGAGAAGGCTCTACCGCCAGCAGTCGTCTTTGATATTCTAGGTATTATCAACTGGCCGGAATTTTGAGATTGCAATAGACGTGACGGACTATAATGCGTTAAGAGCTCGCTCAAGTACTGCGAAGCTAAACCATTTAGTGCTTTGTAAGTAATCAGCAATATTTAAAAATTTATGCGATGTTTAATAGGCAGCCAGTGCAGTGCATTAAGTGAGGAAGTTTTTTGTCCAATAATTAGAATCTCTGTTTTTTCAGAATTAAGTAGTAGGAAATTACTAGTCATCTAATTTTTTATATCAGCTATGCATTCCATTAATTTTGTGAATTGGTAAGTTTCATTAGGTTTTGAAGAAATATAGAGCTGAGTATCGTCGGCATAACAGTGAAAGCTAATGCCATGCTTCATAATGATATCTCCTAAGGGTAGCATGTACAGAGTGAACAGCAGCGGTCCAAGTACTGAGCCTTGTGGTACGCCATACTGAACTTGTGATCGATGAGACATCTCTTCATTTACTGCTACAAACTGATAACGGTCAGATAAGTATGATTTAAACCATGCTAATGCAATTCCACTAATGCCAATTCGAGTCCTTTTAAAAGAATGTTGTGGTCAATAGTGTGAAATGCAGCACTAAGATCGAGTAACACCAATAGCGAGATACAACCACGATCGGATGATAAGAGCAAATCATTTGTGACTCTAACGAGAGCTGTCTCAGTACTATGGTACGGTCTAAATCCTGACTGGAAATCCTCGCAGATATCATTTCTTTCTAGAAAGGAACACAGTTGTGAAGATACTGCTTTTTCTAATATCTTTGACAGAAAAGGTAGATTCGAGATCGGCCTGTAATTTACTAATTCTGTAGGATCAAGTTGCGTTTTTTTAACAAGCGGTTTAATCATAGCCAGCTTGAAGGTTTTCGGTACATATCCTAGTGACAAAGATGAATTAATGATATTAAGAAGAGGATCTATGACCTCTGGAAGCATCTCTTTCAGTAGCTTAGTCGGTATAGGGGCTAACATACATGTTGTCGATTTAGATGAATTTACGAGTTTAGTAAATTCTTCCTCTCCTATAGCGACGAATGAATCAAATTTTCCCTCAGGGAGACTACAATGCACTGCCTGATGCGATACTGTAGTAGACGGTTGCATAGTTATAATTTTGTCCCTGATATTATCAATCTTATAAGTGGAGAAGTTCATAAAGTCATTACTGCTGTGTTGCTTGGAAACTTCGGTGCTTGAAGCTTTCTTTTTTGTTAGTTAAGCCACCGTTTCAAATAAATACCTAGGATTCTGTTTATTTTCTTCTAATAAGTTTGAAAAATAAGCAGATCTAGCAGCTTTTAAAGCCTCTCTGTAAGCAATCGAGCTCTCTTTCCATGAAATGCGAAATACCTCTAGTTTTGTTTTCTTCCAGTTGCGCTTCATTTTTCTGGCTGCTGTCTTAAGGGCCCGAGTGTACTCGTTGTACCACGGCGTTGGACTATTTTCTTTAATCTTCTTTAAGCGCAAAGGAGCAACTGTGTCTAAAGTGCTGGAAAAGAGAGAGTTAAAAGTTTCTGTTGCAATATCGAGTTCTTCTAAGCTATCTGGGATGCTGAGATCATGAAACTGATCAGGAAGATTATTGATAAAGCAATCTTTAGTGGCAGAAGTGATAGGTCTAACATATTTGAAACACGGAGTCGGCTTTGCAGCCTTGGCTAAATTAAGTTTATACGAGACTAGATAATGATCTGAGATGTCATCGCTCTGATTTCCTGTGATAATATTAGATCTAGAGTATGATTACGACATCAATTAAATTTTTAACCTTGGATTTCCAAATTTGGGGAACAGACACAGTCTCTATATGATGATAGCTAGGTGAAAGAGGCTCTATGTGATGGGATTTATCTGACCTTGGTGATATCGTACTTGCGAGTTCACACACCTCTTTAATATTAATTTTGGTGATCTCCGACTGGCGGAGTCGAACATCATTTGTGCCGACGTGAATAATGATCTTAGAGAATTTACGATTAGCATTAGCCAGCACTTTTAAATTTGCTTTGATGTCAGGCGCTCTGGCTCCCGGCAAACATGTGACTATGGTGGCTGGTGTCTCTATTTTCACGTTCCGTGTAATAGAATCGCCAACAACTAGGGCACAATCAACAGAACTCTCAGTGGGTGGTTCACTGAGCGGGGCAAATCGATTTGTTATGGTAATCGGAAAGGAAGAGTGTTTTTTTGATCCGCGACTAGAGCGATCCCTCACTGTCACCCATTTGCCCGGCTGCTCAGGCACTAATTCAGCTGGAACCGATTCATGTAAAGAGTTCACTATACTATCCGCATCCAAAATAGTATCTAAAGCTCTAGCACTCTTACTATCCTCAATTAAAGTTTGGATGCGTGTTTCTAGTTCTGAAATCTTCTCCGTCAGCCTAACTGTCTCCTTGCATTTATCACATATAAATCCTATATTGCCAACAGAGAAGGCTATGCTAAACATGTGACATGAAGTGCAGGTGACAATAACAGGACAAGACATTACTCACCGTGTTTGTTGAGTGATTCTTACTCACCTGAGCTTTTTATGAACTCAAAGGCGCCGGCGCGCGAGAGAAAAATAAATAAATAAAAATAGTTGAGCGCACGGGTGGCACGTTAACAGGCTAGCGAATTACTAGCGTGTTGTGCTAGTAGTAACGGAAGCTAGCGTTCTCAGGTTAATCTGAGATGTTTGGTAAACTGTATTTAGTAGTAGTATAAACAACTAGAAATTGTAGTAACGTTAAATGATGGTTCAAAACAAGGAAATACGAGGCTAAGACGGAGCTTACAGCACCGAAGCAAACACACTCACAGCAGGCAGCGAGGCAGACAGAGGCAGAGCAAGGTATGTAGCCTTCATAGGCTACATACCTTTATTTTTTGCATGTTTTCCATATTCATTTTAAGCAGGCTCCTGATGCTAACACCGTGTCTACACCGGACACGACCGTTGTCGCTCGTGTCTCAACAGCTAAAAGCTGTCTACACTGGACGCACCAAAGCGCCCGTTGCAAAGCATTTTGTCCTTCATGTCAGTACATCATCAATAGAACGAGGTCAATTTCCTGTCAGAGATTTGTCGCTCGCATCGCACATCCAGTGTAGACAACATCACTGATTATAACTGGTTCTATTGTCTTTTGTTGCGCCGCTCGCGTCTGGTGTAGACACATTGTTAGACCTTTTTTCTTAGCCATAATTTTATGTTGTTTTTGTTGATTTAGAACTACAGAAGACACCTCAGATCTCCCCAGTGAAAGCCGGAGGCGATAAACCAAACCCCGCTCAAGTGAGAGTACTTCTAAAGTCGCACAATCCAAGTCCCGTCCAGGTTAATTGACACACGGTGAAATGATATCATTGACATGATGTGCAAATGAGTGGTAAAACCCCGATCGCGCATTCCTTTTCTTTTTTTCCAGCGGAGATGCCCCTTCAAGATGACGCCCAATCTGCCACTGGCTCTGGGAGATGCTATACAATATAACCGAGGACACTTTTTAAAGTGATTTCTTCCTCCTTTTTAAATGAACTTTTGTACCAATAAAATCCTTGCATTTTTATACTTTTTATTTTTTATACTTTACCCACATTTCCTGCCTACAATTTATGAAAAGAGAGTCGAACCTGTTTGACCTAATAACACCTCTTTAGAATTAAATTAATACAACTTAAGTGGGTAAACCAACAGGTGGTTAAACCAACTGTGTTTGTGGATCAAGGACTTTCTCAGGGACTGCTCACAGACTAGGCACACAAGTCTCCTTAACCCTGACCCTCTTCTACTCCCTCTACACACATGACTGTACATCAGTTTACCCCACTAACACAATAATCACATTCGCTGATGATATAGCAGTGGTGGGGCGGCTATAGAGATGAGGTACAGTATGTAGATTGGTTGAGTGGTGTGCAGATAACTTGTCTCTCAACATCAAGAAGATGAAGGAGCTAACGATAAACTTCAGGTGACACCGGGAGGAGCTTCAGAGTTAAGTGGTAGAGAAAGTGCCCAGATTTAAGTTCCTGGGTGTCCATGTCAGTGAGGACCTCAAGTGGACCGTTATTTGTACCAATTGAAAATTCTGTTTCTCTCAGTTCTAATCTTGGTCCCCTGGCTGTGTACAATAAATCGTCTGTGAAGAACTAAGGTGTATTATATGACAAAGAACTAAAAAGTTGATAAGCAAACAAATAATGTTGTTAAAATCCTCCTTTTTTAAATCAATTAGATTTAGAATTTAGAGATTAGAAACCTTATAGCCAAGGCAAAGACCTTTCTTTCTTTTAATGACATTGAGAAAGTTATTCACGCCTTTATTTTTTCACTAAATTAATTAATTTTTCACTATTATTTTTTATAAATGCGGCCGCTAGGCTATCGACAGGTACACGAAAGCGTGAGCACATTACACCGATTTTGTTTTCACTGTAATGGTTGCCAATTCGTTTCCATTCTGTTATTAAAAATGATGGCCAGCAAGAAGATTTGCGATCCAAATTGTCTGTGCGCTGATTTGCAGCAAATAGGAGAAACAAAAACAACTTATGTTTGTACTTTGTTTCTGTTTGATATAATTGTAACTGTATCTATTAAAATACTGATATCTAGTCTATAACTACTCCCCGAAAATCCCACTGCCCTGTTTCTTAATCTCATTGGCTGTAGGTCTTCGCCGATGTAGTTTTCTGTCAGAACACATTCACACAGCAGGATTTTGAATCGCCGACAGCTCCAGATATTTAGCATGCCAAATATCTCATGGATATTTTCTCAGATCGACTCTTTTATAATTCACACTGCTTGATTGTCACTCAAGTGAACGGGCACCGATTTGCCTATGATTTTGGGCATTTGTCAGAGATCTCATAAATACTGTCGGCGAACAGGCCTAAAATCGTTCAGTGTGAACTCGGCATTAGGGGTTGACTGCGCCTTCTCGATCGCTGCCCTGCAAACTGTGCAATTTGTTACCCGTTCACATCAGATTGGCTCAGACTATTTCGAGTTTTAAATCATTGTTAAAAACTGTTTTATGGTGTCCACACCTTCTACCTTATTTTATTTATTCTCAGGTTAAGGTAAAGTAAGTCGAATTCGTTCTAAATAATAAGTATTTAAATGTCCATACTCACAACTTAGAAGAAAGACTTCTCCGTGGTTTAGTTCAGCTCAACTCTTTTATAAAGCAGAGACTTGTGGCAAGTTGGTTCTTTTTATATCAATTATTAGTAGTTTATTATTATTATAACAATTGTTTTACATATAATATCAAAAAATCTAAATAAAGTTTAAAAGTTGTCAGTTCACAAGCTTCGTCAGCAGGTGTCAGGCTTGGACCATCAAACAAGGGAGAGGCCGTCTTCCTTCACAGCGTCTGCCTCTCATATGTCTCACTGTACTTTTTATAATTCATTTCATCACACCCCTTCATTACATATTCAATCACATATGGACAATTTATCCAATCCCAGATCTGGAACAACTGTCAACTCCTTCAGTCTTTTTACAACTTCCATAAAAGATGCCTTCCTTTGCCTTGTTTTCCTCTTACGAGCTTGGGCCCTCAGCCGTCTTCTCTTCTTGGTCTAGAATACAACAACCAGGTAATACTTTTCTTTTTCCATTTTACTGAATATATGCTTTCTAATACATAGTATTATTTCTATCTAGCCTATTACTTCCTTTAATAAATGCTTAAAACACAGGATACATTTCAGTCATTCCAGTATTGTATTACTTCAATAAACGATTTTTCCACAAATGGTTTACAGTGTCTTTTTCCTTTAACCAATCAAATTTATCAATAAAACAATTTCAAATAAAACATGTCGGTAACACTTTACTTGAAGGGGTGTGCATAAGACTGACATGACACCTTCATAATCATGACATGGCAGATGTCATAAATATGAAGGAGGTCTTATGCATGTTTATGACAACTGTCATTAAGTGTCATTCGCTCAATTATGACATTTTTAATGCAAATATGACATTGTTTGAGATGTCTTTTTTATGACAACTTGACATAAACCAATACATCATAACCTATATAAGCCTATATGAGGCATTACTCATAACAGAATAAATTGCATATTTCACACAACAAAACTCATCTATTAATCAAGATTTGAATTCCTCTGGGTGTTGAGTCATATTTTTGAGACTGCCCTGCTCTCGTTAATTGAAGCTCTGAGACTGGCAAGAGCAGCTTCCAAATCCTCAGTTCTCATCCTGCTGGATCTGTCTGCTGCCTTTGACACAGTTAACCACCAGATCCTCCTGTTAATCCTAAAGACGAAAGGCATCTCGGGTCTTACCTCGTAGGTAGGTCTTTCAGGGTGTTGTGGAGGGGTGAGATGTCTAAGACACAACATCTAGTTACTGGAGTGCCTCAGGGCTCAGTGCTTGGACCACTTCTCTTCTCCATCTACATGACATCACTAGGATCTGTGATTCAGAAACATGGCTTTTCCTATCACTGCATAGCTGATGACACACAACTCTACCTCTCATTCCAGCCAGATGATCCGACGGTAGCTAATCGCATCTCAGCCTGACAGACATTTCTGGCTGGATGAAAGAATCTTCTATTCTATATCTATTTATGAAAAAAATAAAAAGTACATGTACTGCTTTAGATTAAACTGGGAAGAGGCATAACACTTGCATTGTGTTGTCCTGTTGTTAGTTTAACTGCTTCTATTGTTCTCCTTTGTAAGTCGCTTTGGATAAAAGTGTCTGCTAAATGAATAAATGTAAATTTTTCTGTTGTTGTTTCATGCTATTTTGTGTTGTCTTCGTATTTTGAAATGACATTTTATTATCTCTGTACAACACATTTGTGCATGGTAGTTGTAATAAATTGTGCTATATAAATACAATAAAGAAATACAATAAAGAAAGAAAAGTTAACACTGCTGCCCTGGTTAAAAAGGTCCAACAGAGACTTTACTTCCCCAGAACTGAAAAAGGCCCATATATCTCTGCCAGACTGCATGGAAAGCACATATTGCATTACAGTCTGGTATGGAAACAATAGGTTACTGTCGTAACCCCGGTTCTCTGAAACATCGAGTGGAGAGATCCACCTATGGGAAGGATATCCGTACCTGACCTCTGCAGAAGCATCCAATTGCACCAAGTCTGGCTAGACAGGCAGAAGCGCCCAGCCAATGACAGGTAAGGCCCCGCCCCCTTACCTAGGGGCATATAACGCCTGCAAGCGCTGCTATTCTCCAGTAAGTATATTCACTTCTCGTGCGGCAAGCGGGGCAAAGCTGGTGGATCTCTCGACTCGATGTTTCAGAGAACCGGGGTTACGACAGTAACCTATTGTTCTCTTCCATCATCTCGTGTTCGAGATCCACCTATGGGAGAGACATGGACAGCTCCCCGATTGCCCAATACACTCACAGTGAGGTTCTGAAAGCCAGAGAAGGACGGTTACCGCAGGGAGGCAGTGCCTGACACGTCCCATAATCCTGAACCTGCAATCCTGACGCACACACATGACTGCTGTACACATGCAGGACATGAAACATGTATGCAGCACACACACGATATAAACCCCAGCAACACCAATGTGCATATATATACACCCAGAAAAGGAATGGAAATGCATGCTTGGTGACAGGAATGAGCATGGCCTGCCGGCCCATTCACTCCTTATTTGTTACTTCCAACGGGGTTGCAGGGAAGGGTTAAGAAGACCACACCCCTAAAACCGAATGTGCGACCGAGATTCTGGTGACATCCAGCCGGTAGTAACGCACAAAGGTATCAGGAGAAGTCCAACTGACAGCGGAGCAGATGTCCTGCAGTGACACTCCCCTAAACAAAGCCCAAGAGGCGGCTAAGCCCCTCGTGTAATGAGCTCTGATGTCCCCTGGGGGCTGCACTCCCTTTGATTCAAAAGCCAAAGCTATAACATTCACAAGCCAATGTGAGTGGCGTTGCTTAGATATGGGATTCCCTCTATGAGGGGGCGCCCATGAAATAAAGAGCTGGTTGCTCTTCCGGAAAGCACTGGTCCTGGTCATATATGTCTGTAAAGCACGGACACAGAGCATTTAGCCTCTCTTCCTCCGGGGAGGAAAAAGGTGGAGGGTGAAAAGCGGACAGCTCCAACACCTCAGAAGTGAACGCAGGGAAGCACTTTGGCATTAAGGCCAGATTAGGCTTATGGGAAACCTTATCTCCACTAAGAGAGAATTTATTGCAAGAGGGATGAACCGAGAGTGCATGTAGCTCACTGACACGTTTAGCTGATGCCAAGGCCAAGAGCAACGTTGTCTTGAAGGACAGCAGCTTTAGGGACATATTTCCCAGAGGCTCAAAAGGATATTGAGACAGAGCCTCCAGCACCATGGATAGGTCCCACTCTGGAACAGTTCTCCTGACGACTGGCAAAGATCGACGTGCACCCTTCATAAATCTGCGCGTTAGAGGATGCTGCACGACTGTTGAGCCCTCAAAACCCACATGACAGGCCGAAATCGCAGCCAGGTAGACCTTAATTGTGGAAAAAGACCTCCCTTTTTCCATGAGGTCTTGAAGGAAACACAAAATATCAGGAACTGAGCACTGATAAGATGTGAGACCACGCCCATCGCACCACCCTTCGAACACTTGCCACTTACAGCCATATAAGGTCCACATAGAAACGGCCCTGGCATTCTGTATAGTAGCAATACAAAGAAAGATGGATTAGTTAGAAAGAAAGATAGATTAGATAGAAAGATAGATTAGTTAGAAAGAAAGATTAGTTAAAGAAAGAAAGAAAGAAATATTAGTTAGTAAGGAAGAAAGAAAGATAGATTAGATAGAAAGATAGATTAGATAGAATAGTTAGAAAGAAAGATAGATTAGTTAGAATGAAAGAAAGAAAGATATATTAGTTTCGATAGAAAGAAAGATGGATTAGTTAGAAAGATAGATTAGATAGAAATTTAGATTAGTTAGAAAGTAGGAAAGATAGATTAGTTAGAAAGAAAGAAAGAAAGAAAGAAAGATAGATTAGATAGAAAGATAGATTAGTTAGAAAGAAAGAAAGATTAGTTAGAATGAAAGAAAGATATATTATTTAGAAAGAAAGGTGGATTAGTTAGAAAGAAAGAAAGATGGATTAGTTAGTTAAAAAGAAAGATAGATTAGTTAGAACGAAAGATAGTTTAGATAGAAGGATAAATAGATTAGTTAGAAAGATAGATAGATAGATAGATAGATAGATAGATAGATAAATAGAAAAGGTTTGAAGATAGATAGATAGATAGATAGATAGATAGATAGATAGATAGATAGATTAAAGCTTAATTGAGTATGAATGGCTTCTAGCAGTTTACATTAAACATAGTTCAAACAGACATGGACTTTTGGTCAATGAAAGTCTATGGGATTTTTATGATTTTTAATATTAATTTTTAAGAAAACCGTAACTCAAACCAGTCTGAAAAGATATAGCACACCAAGTCAGAAGAGTATGAAGGTCTGACCCGAGTTTGGAGTATGTAGCTTGAACGGTCTAGGAGTTAGTGTCAAAAAATTTGCGGTCAGAAGAAGAAGAAGAAGAAGAAGAAGAAGAAGAAGAAGTTTAAATAGGATTTCAGTAAGTTGGCTTTCCCAAGCCAACTTAATAAAAATAATAATAAGTATGAGCATTAACAATAGTGATGCCTTGCTTTCAGCAAGCACCACTAATAATAAGTTTAAATAGGATTTCAGTAAGTTGGCTTTCTCAAGCCAACTTAATTAGGGACCCACCTCTGATAACCATTATATAAGTTCTGGTCATTGTTAACTGAACAACACTTGCCTTGTGTAGCTCTGAGTGTGAACCAGGGCTGCTCTATTAATCACAATCAACATGAAATCACGCTTAAAACAATTGGGCTTTGTGCGATTATGAAATCGCAAAGGCTGTGATTATTTTTAATGTGCAGCTTGTCAGTGAAGCACGGCTTCATTATGGATTGATTGAGTTAGGAGAAATGCTTTTCTTTTATAAGGAAAGCCAGTTTAAGGCACTTTGCATTAATTGATATGGTATTTGCATAGAGTGGGAGTAACACTGCAGTCCGGTGGCGAGGAGACGAGAGGACGTTTTTAATGGATGTCACTGGAGCAGAGGATTATGATGGTATTTACTCAAACTCAAAATGTCCCCGGATGACCTACAGCTTCCGGCCAGATTCTGAAGTGTGCATGTAATGGACTCTTTACTATCCCATCGCTTTGTCCGAAATCACATACTGTCACAGATGCTACTACATTTGAGTTCGTTCTGTAAGGTATAAATGTAATCTGGACTACATTCACCATGGTATCATTGTCACATGAGCTATCATCATCAGTTGAGTCTCTTCACTGTCATTGATAAATCCTCTCTACTGCATTTACTACATGAAGTAGTAAATGCAAAAGGTCATCCAGAGTATTGTGTATTCGGACCCTGCTTTTTTAGGCTTAATATTCCCGGACACTAGGTAGTACGGAAGTCTCTGATTTTGGATGCACAACATGAGAAAGACAATGAAGCGACGCAACTGACACATCTGGATTACATTCATACTACACATATTCATACTGTTAGATCGGATGGATCTCCACGTAAGATAGATCAGATCTGACCCGAATCCTTGCCAGAAGATTTGTTTTGTCTGGTATATAAAACTGAGAGTTTGACTGAGAGAGCCAGGGAAGAGCAAAGCAGGAGATGAAGAGATGATAATAAAAAGAGCAGAGTTTATTGAATCATTTTTTAGGACACCATTAGGTCACTTGATGGAGTTTTTTCGGTTCCTTCCCACTGTTGCCTTTGGCTTGCTCAGTTGGGGATATTTTGGGGATATTTAATTTTATTCTATCAATCAATAAATTCCACTAGAAACAAACCTTGTTGTATTATTTTATTTTAATTTAATATTGTGAAGCTGCTTTGATACAATCTGTATTGTGAAAAGCGCTATACAAATATACTCGATTGATTGATTGATTGATTTTAGTTGCGTATATCTCAATGCTCAGACTTCGTCTGGATGTTACATTTCGTCTGGCCAGTACAAGTGTTATTATACCACGGGAAAAACAATGGGAAATTACTGCTTCACATCATCGTCCTGTGATTTTAAAAGACATTCTCTGATCTCCTACTCGTGAACACAAACATCCCTTTAAACCATGCAATCACACAATTAAACAACAATAGCAAGGAAATGATCATATAAATGATAAAAATATAAAATGACAAGTGAATAATAAAATGAATAAATGATGTAAATCAATAATAAAGTGATCAAATCAAATGACAACGACATAAATGGCTGATTATAAATGATTATAGAATTAAATTGTATAAAAACTAAGAAAATAAAAGCACAGCACAGAAGTATGGTTGCTCTCTTAAATTAACACACACATGTTGCTATTGAAAATCCATAGATCCTGTACATGTTTACCCAGTGTGTTCAAAGATGTGCATGTGTATTATTATTTGTGTGTAATTCATGCACACTACGTTTGTATATTGCAGTGACTTAAGGCATGTTTTCACGACAACGATGTACTATAATCAGACGGCAGTGTTGTCAAATTGATCCCCGTTCACACGGTTCTGTGAAAATGACAAAACAAGCTGTAATATTCATGCCAGGTTAGTAGTTGATGTCATTTTGTCAACAAACACCTTCGAACACATAATACACATGGGCATGATGTCATTGATTTACAGAATAAGTCCTTATTTCATTGCTGAAACACATGCATTTAATCCGTTTTTTTAAATTGGTTTTAAAACACCTTTTAAACACTTTAGGAACATTCAATTATGAACAGATAGTTCCCACCAAAATGAAAATTCTGTCATCATCAACTCACATTCATGACATGTTGATCAAAATAAACATGACACCCGTGTAAGAAGTCAACATGTCTTTTGCCTGAGGAAAATGATAGGCGTCACACTCTCTCCTTTTCCAGCAACTCACCAGTTTTCACTTCATCTGTTCCTAATCAGGCCATTAGCTCCTAAAAGTATTTTTATATTCTTCTGTTTATAGCCTTCTCTTGTTTTTCTAATAAAATCCTGGACTTTGGAAAATTTTTGCTAAGTAAATAACTTTAATTTTAACAACTTTAACTTTCTGTTTCTTATGTATAATGCACTGCATCAGAACATGTAAAGTATGTAAGTGGAGAACAGAAGAACAGTGTGTGAGTGCTGTATATCTGTGCTGTATATCTGTCAAACTGCAGACTCCATCCACTTTCATTGTACAGAAAAAAGTAACCACATTCTGCTCGAGAGGTCATTTTGCTTTCTGCATAAAAACAATCGTATGTGTCTAGAGCTGGACTAGAGACATGGGGTGGGTAGTTGATGTCAGAATTAACATTTTTAGCTGAACTATTTTACCTTTAAGAATGGGGAAAAATTATAATAATATGACTATCACATAAAAAGGCACAAAGTATAATAAAATAAAATGTTACATGTGTACATTTGTACCAATTGTATTATTTCTACAAAAGAGGGAAAAAAACATGAAAATCAAAGAAAATGTTTTTCTCAAGAAAGCATCAACAGAAAATCACAATAATCAATAATCATGATCATGATTCTAGATAAACACAAGCTCAATTACAAATCAATTACAAATAGTGCCATAGGGCTGTCAACATCTCTCCCCTGTGAAGGCCTCCTTCCCTTCCCTTTACCGTCAGATAAAACGTTAAATAATTCCAGTTCAACATGGCTATGCATTGTAAAGCTGCTTTGAAATGATCTATGTTGTTAAAAGCGATATATAAATGAAGGTGACTTGACTTGACTAAATCTGATGGTTTACTTTGCTGGATATAGCAAATGGTGATAAAATGAACATGTTAAACTAGACAAATGTTGTATGGTTAATTTTACGGCAAGTGTGCGATTTAATCACGATAAAAAAATTAATCTATTGACAGCCCTATTGACAGTCTACTGACATTCATTGATTCTATATTTGTAAAGTGAGAAATGAAATACTCACACGTTCCTAAAGATATTTAAATTTCTCATTTGAGAAATCTGTCAGTATACGCCTAGCAAGCCAATCAATGATATAATCCACCTACAGTCGCCCACAGATAAATGAAAAAGAGAATAGCATTCGTTTTTTTTTTTTTTTTGAAGGGCTATATATAATTTTTCTATATATTTAAAAAAATATGTCAGATCTAGTTCCTCCCCTTTATAACCCTAATTATTACATTTCTATATACAAAAACTCTTCTTACCACGCTTACAAACGACAATAGTCCACCCACGTTGATAATTGTTGTTAAAAAACAGAATTTTTTTGCCTGTACAAAGAACAAAAACAAAAAAACACTTAATGTACATGTCTTAAACAACTTTGGTTCTAATTCATTTAGTCACTATGAGTTGGGATCATGCCTGAGAATTGGGATCGTGCCTGAGAGTCCTATCTCCTTTGAATGTTAATGTACCCTTGTTAATGGACATTGGCGGGTGAGTTTTGCATTGCGTACCACTCACTGTGCTGCCTGTATATAGGAAGCGAGCAG
Organism: Abramis brama; assembly: GCF_963993115.1. Taxonomy (NCBI): domain Eukaryota; kingdom Metazoa; phylum Chordata; class Actinopteri; order Cypriniformes; family Leuciscidae; genus Abramis; species Abramis brama. The sequence goes on from NC_139972.1 coordinate 40,902,892, forward strand.
TCAGAGATATGAGACCGGTGCGTCGCGCAGGTGTCACTCATTAGTAATCACGCCACCGGCCTCGTGCCACTCTCTCCCATCCCTTGGCCTTGCCCTGCTCACCACAGATACATTTCCTCATTCTCTGGGTCCCAAAAGGGCGCTAACTGTGAGCAGCGCAATGCCTCGCCCCTCTCAGTCCCCTCTTTCATCGCCAGCAGCGTTGAAACACAAACCTTTCCTACACTTCACATCATGTGACTGACATACCAGTACAAATTCCTCCCCTTCGGGCTGTCCCCGTCGCCCCACGTCTTTAAGAAGGTCGCGGTGGCCACTCCTTACCCATCTACGGGAAGTGGGTGTTCGCATCCACAACTATCTCGACGACTGGTTAATCTTGGCCCACTCGCGAGATCAGTTGTGCGAATCGCAGGGACCTGGTGCTTAGACACCTCAGCCATCTAGAGCTTTAGTTCAACTGGGAAAAGAGCAAACTCTCCCCCAAGCAGAGGATCTGTTTTCTCGGTATGGAGTTGGATTCGGTCCTGAATGGCTCATCTCAAGAACGAGAGTGCTCACTCAGTGCTGATCTGCTTAAATTTGGTCAAGGGCAGGACAGCGGTCCCACTGAAATTATTTCAAAGGCTCCTGGGGCATATGGCATATCACGGTTACGCTGCTCTTATTGCTTCATATGAGACTTCAGCATTGGTTACACGACCGAGTCCTGAGATAGGCATGGCACCGTGGCACTCTCTGAGTGACCATCACTCCAACCTACCGCTAAGCTTTCAGCCCGTGGTCAGACCTTGCTTTTCTATGGCCCGGAGTTCCCCTAGAACAAGTTTCCAGGCTTGTTGTTGTCTCAATAGATTGGCTGGGGTGGCGTGTGCCTTCACCACTGGCTGGGGTGGCGTGTGCAACAGGCATGCTACCTTGGGCTCCTGGACAGGACCTTGACTGCAGTAGCTTTTCAATTGCCTAGCTTATCAATTGAGTTGCTAACAATGTTCCTTGCCCTCCGCCAGTTTCTACGTTGCTGCGGCACAAGCATATACTGATCCGGACAGACAACACATTGACTGTTGCATACATCAACCGTCAAAGTGGTCTACACTCCTGTCACATAACGCAACTCGCCATGCCATCTCCTCATCTGGAGTCAGAAGCGATGCAGGTTATATTCCGGGCAAGCTCAATCCTGCAACCGACGCGCTCCCACGACAGCTCACACTCCCAGGAGAGTAGAGACTCCACCCCCAGGTGGTCCAGCTAATTTGGAGGCGCTTCGGAACCACTCAGGTAGACATGTTTGCTGCTCTGGACACGTCCCACTGCCAGTTGTTCTATTGCCTGACTGAGGGGACCCTCAGCACAAATGCACTGGCACACAGCTGGCCCCAGGGCCTATGGAAAGTATGCATTTCCCCTAGTGAGCCTAATCACACAGTCCCTGTGCAAGGTCAGGAAGGACTAGGAGCAGGTCTTGCTGGTAGCGCCATATTGGCCCACCCGGACCTGGTTCCCGGAACTCATACTCCTCCCCCCTCCCTGGCACATTCCCCTGAGGAAGGACCTGCTTTCTCAGGCACCGGGCACCATATGGCACTGAGTCATTCTTTCCTTTCTGCAAGATGGGTAAAAGGCACACTATGCAGTTTCCGTTTTTCTCAAACAGCGACCCCTAGAGTTGCTGTAGAGTACTTGTATTTAACGTTACTGTCATAAATACCATTCATGCATTGCCATCTCTGCACTCTTCCGACTGCGCTTTCTTCGTTTTCTTCGTCGACTGAAATGACTTGCCATGATTCACGTCTGAAATGCGTGCTAGTGTCTTCCATAGAGGCTGCTTCATATGTTGTTGATGTATGTGACGTCGTGCCGTAAAGCAAGTCGTGATTCTCGCGAGATTTGTTGGAGTGCCACCTCTCAAACCTGCATTGGATATTTAATGTACTTAAGTAATTGAAGTAAAAGTTTTTTTTTTTTTTTTTTTTTTTTTAAAGCAAGCGGTTAGAATTTTGATTGTGAACTTTATTGTGGCTTTATTGTGGGGTGGGTGGGGCGGGTTGTTGGGATGTAAAAAAATAATCTTGCATCACAATATGCAATATTGACTAATTTGGATAAATACTAGGTACACAAGATAGGCATTAATTTTTCTCAAGAAAAAAAAATCTCACCTAATGCTGTAAACATACAAAGAGCCCTATCAGCTGGTAGTACTATTTAAGGTTAAAAAATAATTCAAATTAAATATAATGCGTTTTTATCATAATAACAACTTTATTTAATGATATAAGTAAAAATATAATAAATATGTAATATAGTACACATATTTAGCTAAATACTCTCTATAGCTGTTTTTTTTCTAGCCAACTAACGTGCTATAGCCTATGGTCATCAAATGGCTTTCCTGAGGTAACCTAAATGTTATGTGACAATTGTTCTCCAGCTGTTTTACTGACCCTTTCCGCGGTTGAAAAACACTGATTGATCGATATTATGTATGATGAATATACATTTCGGTAAGTTGTACTGTTTCTTTTAACATTGTTCATTCGTGTTTATTTAACTTACTATAGTAGAGATGATCGGTTCACGTGCGCTAGGGATCTGTCACGTCACATTTACAAGCGCCAAAACGGTATTTATTGTTTGAATTTCGTAATAAAATTGACAGAATCTGAGAGCTGAGATTTTTTTTATATCATAACTAACCTGCTCTGTCTCCGTGTCCTCTTTGCTTCGCGATTTTTCTGTGCGTGAGAAAATGGATGTGTGGCATGACAGCGTGTGAAAAGTGTCAATTGCGTGCGTCTCACGGTGAATGCGTGAGAGTTGACGGGTGGTCGTCTACGATAACAGGAGGTCCTCCAGTAGGTGCTCGTGCTTCCATGGCGGTTTCAGTTGTGCTTCCTCCTCCTTTGGTATGGCAACAAACAACCATTACACTGAAATAGAGCGCGCGCTGTGCGGAGCGTGCGTAATGCAATCTAGGAGCAGTGATTCGCCAAACCTCCCTTATTGCAGTCGCACACATTTCTTCTTATTTTATTTTGTAGTAACGAGTAACGAAGATGCTTAGTGGAAATATATCAGAGTAAAAGTATACATTTTATCTAGGAAATGTAGTGGAGTAAAAGTTGAAATAAATTTAGATAGCGAAGTAAAGTACAGATACGTGAAATTTCTACTTAAGTACAGTAACGAAGTATTTGTACTCCGTTACACACTGCACATCACAACGCAGTAGAAAGTAAGTCTGTGGGAAAGCACGACCTGGTCATCAGGTTCCTGAGCGGTGCGAGGAGGTTGTACCTGTTGGATCTCTTAAGATCCTGTCTCTTAAGCAAGCGCTCACTTGCATTAAGAGGGTCGGGACCTGCAAACATTTTTGGTCAACGAAACGTGCCTGGATATGTGCCCAAAGTTCCCACCACTCCTTTCAGGGACCAGTGGCCTCCTCCTGGGCGTTGGTGCACAGCACCTTGCTGGCAGACATCTGCAGAGCTATGGGCTGGGTGACACCTAACACGTTTGCGAGGTTCTACAACCTCCAAATTGAGCCTGTTTCTTCCTGTATGTTGTCTACAAACAGATGATATATGGGTGGATGGGCTCGGTGTCCGGCTTGCAGTGCCTTTCCTCTCCTAGGATGGGATACGTCTGTTATTTTGCTCCACAGGTGAGTCCCCAAATGGCGAACCCTGCTTGGTGTTCCTCCAGCACTTCGCCAGGTATATCACTTTTGTGCATGCCCAGTGGTTAGCACCTATGCTAGACAAGGTCTCTATATGTTGTAATTCCCTTCGGGTGATCCCATATGTGTATTCTTCCATGGTGCGGCTTCCCGGTTGGCAAGCCCGTGTCTTTCTCTTGGCAGAGCCGCTCTGCCGTCCATGTTGGTGTTGCCACCACCCTAGCTAAGTTGGATCCTCTGCAGGGACCTTCCATTTGTAGTACTGCCCTCTAGCCAGTCCATATGTGTAACTCCACATGCTACCTCCCTACGGGCAGGATGTGGTCTCTGTAGCATCCCTTTCTGGATGGATTAGGCCTGCTTTCCCAGTGTTTGGGGCAAGTAGGAACAGCAGTGATTGACTTCTTTAAGTAAGCCCTGTCCAAGGGGTGCGGGAGGATAAGGCGGCTTATGCGGAGCACTGGAAGGTGCAGCAATTGTGGCGTTTTTCTGAGGGATCCCAATTAATCAGGCACTGACGTAACTCGTAATGACTGACTGAATGAGAACGTCAATGTTACCTATTGTAACCCTGTTCCCTGAAGGAGGAAATGGAGACGTTACTTCACATCGTCACAATCCCTGTGCTCACCGCTGAGCTACCGGGCACTGCTCGGCTCTTCAGTGAAAGCTTGGTGACTGTCTCTCTGCTTGATTTCTATATACCTGCAGCACAGGGCATGGTTTGCGATGCAAATCTCGCTTGCCAATGTCCATTTGATGGTTCTGTTAACACAAGAAGGTTATAGGACTCTCAGGTGAGACCCTAATTCGTTAGGCACTGACGTAATGTCTTCGTTCCCTCCTTCAGGGAACGGGGGTTACAATAGGTAACCTAGATGTTTTGTTCTCTGAAAATATAACTGTATTGAAGGGGGTGGACTGGAATCCTTTGCTGCTTCAAAGTATATGTAATGAGTGATTATAATCAAGGTATTAATCAATATTTTTCCTTCTAAATATCAAATGAGTTGAATGACTTCTCTGGAGATTTTACTTTGTTATAGAAGTTACCAGTGTGATTACTGAAATGTTCTTTTCATGTATTCTTTAATGTCAGTATTTGATATCTGAATGCAGTAACAATGCTTGCCTATTTATCCTGGCTTCCAGAAATGAAATAGGGACTGGTTTTGTGTTTGAGAAAGGTCTTCAACGTGTTAAAACATATAGGGGTCATTGAAGTCTATAGTTTAAGGGACCATTTCTCAGTTAAAGCCTTACTTTCCATTTAGACTAAAGTTTCCTATATCCTTGAGAGAAAGAACGCATTATCTTGATGTTTTGAGATGAGACTCCTGTTTATAGTTAGAGTCTGGCCAAATCCAACCTTTGGAAAAGCTGTGTGTCGATGTGTGTGTTAGTCTTTTTGGTTACAGGTTAAGGAACCACTGGCATTATTGGAGATTTACTGAGTTGTTGTTCGGGACATGCTGGCGGCCAGCAACCCAAATCTGCGACCTGGAAGGTTATGACGTGCCTAACTTCAGGGCCAGAGTGTCAGCTGCAAAATCTATGGAGATATGCTTTAGTCTATCTGAATATGTGTGGAAAATTACTATGTTTATCAATTTCTTAGCCAATCAGAATCATTCAGCCTGTAAGCAATGATGTAGCTTAGACTTTGGAAATGGTATTACTGCTGTGATCTTTGTAACTGTAAGCAGGGCTGCCTCCGAACTCCTGTGTGAGTCTTGAAGCTGACCTCTGCTGATGAAACTGCAAACTATATTCAGTAAAACTTTTCTTCAATTTTTTATAATTCTGACTCCGGATCTTCTTTCAAACATCTGATCCTTGGGTCCTAAACTGTTAACCCCTAACAGCATTATATTAAGTTTAATGTCTTTAACAAAGGTTGAACTGTCCTTATTTGGAAAACTCACCTGGCCATAAACCAGAACATCTAAACGAATGCCATATCCCTTGATTAGGGTCCTGGTGTCCTTGCCATCACTGTTCTTGTAGTATTTTGCAAATCTGTAAAGATTACACAAAAACACCCATTTATTTGCAACATTTGTTCACTTCTTCTGAAGAATCATCTTTACTAGTTACTGTTAGACTGGAACCAAGCTGTCTAGACTCAGAAAGGGCTACACTCTTAGAAAACAAAGGACTTTTATGGAAATGAGCTTTTAAACTCTCTTCAACATGGGCATCCTTATCACTGAGTCACTGAGTCAATCTCAATTTAATTATAAAGCCCAAAAACAACAGTGGTTGAGCATTGCGCTGAACAATATAATTTAAAAGAAAACTAAAAGACAAAAAACAATATGACAATAAGACACAAACACACAATTGATGTTTAGACAAACCCCATTTGACTCAGTGACTATAAGCCTTCTCAAAGAGAGGTTTTTAATTTTGCTTTAAAGGTGCAATGTGTGATATTTCTGAGGATCTATTGACAGAAATGCAATATAAAATCCATAACTATGTTTTCAGTGGTGTATAAAGACCTTACTTAATGAACCGTTATGTTTGTATTACCTTAGAATGAGTAATTTATATCTACATAACTGCGGGCACCCCCTTCTATGAAGGTCGACATATCGTGACGTCATGTTTCTACCGTAGCCAACAACGAACAAACAGCGCTACAGAGCGTGTTTCGTCACTAACTTGAATGAGAAGCAGCAGAAAAAGATGCAGCAGAATACTCAGGTTGTCTCTGACACTGCAAACGTGGAGAAAAACATGCTGTCTGAATGACGCCTTGGACATCGTAACATTAGCTATTTCCCCTTACCTAGCTGCTTTGATGCTCTTATCCATAGCTCTTATCTTATACTAACTAGCATGGAAACAGGCTATGGTTGTCATGTTTCTGTTTGTTTTTGGACTGTTTTTGTGATTTGTATTCAGTTCATTAATTCATCTGTCTCACCTGTGCCCTGTTTATCACCTCATTTAGTTATCTCGTTTGTTTTGCCCCAGCTGTGTCTTATTTCCCTGATCTGTTTCCTTGTGTATTTAAGTCCTGTGTGTTCCTTCAGTCTTTGTCGGTCGTTGTAGTGTCAAGGTCGGTGTTGAGTGTTGTTGTGATTCTGAGTTTCTGAGGTTCCTAAGTTCCTGAGTATTCATGTAATCTGAGTTTGTGAATAAACCAGATGTATTGAAATCCTGTCTCCTCGTCTTCGGCCTGCAATACCCTGACAATGGTAAAGTCAGTGAATAAAAGACTAACACAATGATGAACAAGTAAAAATAACAATCGCAATTGCATGTGGTTTTACTGAATAATTAAGTAAATATAATTTAATATAAAATATAATATAAAGAAACCTCATTGCTTGACTTGCTACTCTCTGCTGACTCAGACAACAAAATCTTCCGATCCTATGTCGGCCACCGTAGCTTCTCATTCGAGTTTGCAATTTGAAGGATTGGCCGCGAGTGACTGACTGTTTGCAATTCGCAATCCTCACCACTAGATGTCGCTAAAAATCACACACTGCACCTTTAAAGGGATAGTTCACCCAAAAATGAAAATTTTGTCATCATTTACTCACCCTCAAGTTGTTTCAAACCTGTATGAATTTCTTTTTTCTGCTGAACACAAAAGAAGATATTTTGAAAAATGTCTGTAACCAAACAGTTGATGGACCCCATTGACTTCCATAGTATTTTTTTTTCCTTTCTGTTTGGTTACAGACATTTATCAGGGTGAGCGTGAGTAAATGATGACAGAATTTTCATTTTTGGGTGAACTATCCCTTTAAAATGTGATTCTGACAAGATTATTCTAATAGAGAGTGGTAGGCTGTTCCACAGTTTAGGGCCAGCTATGGCAAAAGCCTGGTCAACTTTTTTTGGTGACTTTAAACATCTAGCTGATAAGAAGGTGCTAGTCCATTTAAAACCTTAAAAACAAAGAGTAAAATTTTAAACTCTATTCTGAAACAGACTGACAGTCAGTGCAAAGAGTTTAAGTCGGGGTGAAGTGTTCATATTTACGAGTGCCAGTCAGAAGTCTAGCAGCTATGTTTTGGACTGTTTGTAAGTGATTTATATAGGATTGGCTAATACCTATATACATTGAGTTGCAGTAGTCTAGTCGAGATGAGATAAAATCATGTATTAAAGCATCAAACTCAAGGAGTCTGAGGCTGAAAGAAACATACTTGTTACTAACAAAACCTTGGTTCGCTAAACGCTTTGGGAAATCTACTTTTTCTCCAAATACTGAAGCCATATTGAATCACGCAGTGAAACTTAATGAACCTATGGACCACCTGAACTGAAGTGGGCAGAGCACTCTATATATACTCTTAAGGCCTGAATAGGGCAGATTAAGTGCAAATCTTGCCTGTCCTCTGAAACCAGAAGAGAGAGTAATTACCTATGCTCTAAATGGAGTAGAGAGCATGTTAGGTACATATCTGTCTTGGTTTGAGAATGACTTTACAGAAAATCAAGGCAAGACATGCTCACAGAGAGTGCTTGCAAGTCACACACTCACTTGACCGACGCTGCAGCAAGTAGGACGGCTGTCTATAGCGGAAAGTGCCACAGCTCGGCCGACTGGAACAGCTCGAAGGGTGGGCCCCTAATGGCCCTAAGGACTGAAGATGTTGGAATAGTAAGGGGACAAAGCCGGTTCAGCCTTCTAGCCACCTTCAGAAAATGAACGGCAAAGTTGTTCCTGCCTATAGACTGGCCGGCCACAGGAGCGTGGTACGCTGTTAAACTACCAAGCTCTGGGGTCTTGATTAATGCAAATTCTTATTGTAATTCATGTTTCACTTTGGTGGATGTTTTGTCTTGGTCTGAGTATTTAAAGAAATGTTGCAAGAGGAAAAATGGAGCGTATCTGGAAGAAAACAAAATTAGACTTTTTTCGCATTTCGTGGACAGAGAGCACGATTTCATACAAAAAGGCCTTAAAAACTGCTAGATCTGCTTATTTTTTTGTCTCTTAGAAGAAAACAAACACAACCCTAGTGCTACTACAGTATTGCATCAGGCAATGCATTTTAGTGTCCCTGAGGAACAATTCCATTCATTCATTGCTATAGGGGAGGAAGAACTGTCTAAACTTGTTAAATCATCTAAATCAACAACATGTATGTTAGACCCTATACCGACTAAGCAACTGAAAGAGGGGGAGAAATCACCCCAGGGCATGATACAAGACAACCAACCATGTCTAGTGTAAGTACACTCTCAGAATAGGTGGAGCACTGGGGCAGGCCGACTGAAGTTTTAGAGCTCCGCCTAACAAATTGAATGTAGGGGCTAAAAATTAAATTTCCGTTTAGAGCAACAGAGTGTTGCTAGACCAGTCTAAATAGGGTGAGCCTCAACCTCGTATTATTGTAATATTATTCTAAGTGTACATGGGAAACCATGGCATGATTATATAAAGTCTCTTAGAAGAGTGTGTACAGATCCGTGAGCACTAAATAGCACACTATTAGAAACTAGAAAAAAAAAGTTTGTTGAGACAAACTTTAAGTTGGCTTGAGAAAGCCGGACCAGAGAGTTTGAAGAAGTTTAAAGAAGTTTGAAGTTTAAAGTAGTTTAAAGTTTGATAGATAGATTAGTTAGAAAGAAAGAATAGTTGAAAGAAAGAAAAAGATTAGTTAGAAAGAAAGAATAGTTAGAAAGAAAGAAAAAAGATTAGTTAGAAAGAAAGAAAGATTAGTTAGAAAGAAATAGATTACTTAGAAAGAAATATTAGTTAGAAAGAAAGAAAGAAAGATTAGTTAGAAAGAAATAGATTACTTAGAAAGAAATATTAGTTAGAAAGAAAGAAAGAAAGATTAGTTATGAAGAAAGGAAGATTAGTTAGAAAGAAAGACATTTGTTAGAAAGAAAGAAAGAAAGAAAGAAAGAAAGAAAGAAAGAAAGAAAGAAAGATGGATTAGTTAGAAAGAAAGAAAGATGGGTAACACTTTATTTTGATGGTCCCTTTTGAACATTGTTGACTATAAGTAACTTTGCAACTACATGTCAACTAACTCTCATTAGGCTATTAGTGTACTGTCTGCTTAATATCTGCTAACTCTTTATTGTGATGGTCCTCCAACAGACACTCTACTGACTATAAGTAACTTTGCAACTACATGTCAACTTATTCTAATCCTAACCCTACCAGTCTACTAATACTCTACTAATACTCTAATGAGAGTTAGTAGACATGTAGGTGCAATGTTACTTCTAGGCAACAGAATGTGTTAAAGGGACCATCAAAATAAAGTGAAACCGAAAGATGGATTAGTTAGAAAGAAAGAAAGAAAGAAAGAAAGAAAGAAAGAAAGAAGGATTAGTTAGAAAGAAAGAAAGATAGATTAGTTAGAAAGAAAGATAGATTAGTTAGAAGGAAAGAAAGATAGATAGATTAGTTAGAAAGAAAGATAGATTAGTTATAAAGAAAGAAAGATAGAAGGATTAGTTATAAAGAAAGAAAGATAGATTAGTTAGAAAGAAAGATAGATTAGTTAGAAAGAAAGAAAGATAGATTAGTTAGAAATAAAGAAAGATTAGTTAGAAAGAAAGAAAGAAAGAAAGAAAGAAAGAAAGAAAGAAAGAAAGAAAGAAAGAAAGAAAAATTAGTTAGAAGGAAAGAATGGAAGATTAGTTAGAAAGAAAGAAAGAAAGAGAGAAAGAAAGAAAGAAAGAAAGAAAGAAAGAAAAATTCGTTAGAAAAAAAGAAAGAAAGATTAGTAAGAAAGAAAGAAAGAAAGATTGATTAGTTAGAAAGAAAGAAATATTAGTTAGAAAGAGAGAAGGAAAGATTGATTAGTTAGAAAGAAAGAGAGATAGATTAGTTAGAAAGATAGATAGATTAGTTAGAAATAAAGAAAGATAGATTAGTAAATTAGAAAGATAGATAGATTAGAAAGAAAGAAAGAAAGAAAGAAAGAAAGAAAGAAAGAAAGAAAGAAAGAAAGAAAAATTAGTTAGGAGGAAAGAATGGAAGATTAGTTGGTTAGAAAGATAGATAGATTAGTTAAAAAGAAAGAAAGATAGATAGTTTAGTTAGAAAGAAAGATAGATAGATAAGTAAGTTAGAAAGATAGATAGATAAGTTAGATAGATAGAGTCTAGGGCTTCAGGGAGTTTAGATTTTAGTTTTTGTGTTTGTGCACAACTGGGCCACCGTAGCCTTGGCTCAATTTGAACAGTCTGCAATGAAAGTCAATGGGATTTTTATGATTTTTAATATTAATTTATAAGAAAACTGAAAGTCAAATCAGTCTGAAAAGATATAGCAACTCGAGTCAGAACAGTCTGAAGGCCTGACCCGAGTTTGGAGTTGGTCACCCATTGATGAACTGGGAACGGTCAGCAAAATAGGATCTAAACCACTTTAAAACTGTCCCTGACACACCAGACACTCTCTCAAGGTGTGTAAGCAATAGACTGTGATCAAACAGTGTCAAAAGCGGCTCTTAAGTCTAGAAGAATGAGAATAGATGTTGCACCAGAGTCAGAAGCCATCAACAAATCATTGGTGACTTTATCCAAGGCCGTCTCAGTACCCTGACTGAAGTGGTTCAAAAAGGTTATTAATCATGATATGGTTACACAAATGAGAGGCAACAATACGCTCAAGTATTTTTGCCAGAAACGGAAGGTTTGAAATAGGACAATAATTATTAAAATCATATACATTCTCTTTTTTAGGTACTGGAGTTACCGCAGCAATCTTTAATGCTGCTGGTACATCCCCAGTCTGCAAAGAGTCGTTCATAATACTGAGAACAGCCGGGCACAGGACATGATTTAAATAAGCATGTGGGAATAGGATCAAGCAAGCAAGTGGAAGATTTCATGCTAGATGCCTCCCTTTTAAGAGTCTCAGTATCAAGAAGAGGAAAGTTGGTTAGAAATGTACCAGTGAACCCAGGTGGACAGTGGAATGAAAGAGTAGAAACAGATGAGACAGAAATCTGTTTATGTACGTTATCAATTTTTGAATTGAAGAAATGAAGAAAAGAGTTACACAGCTGCTGAGAAACAGGCATGGTAGTAACAGCTTTAACTTGAAGCAATCTATTTATAGTTTGGTGATTGTGGTGGTGGTGGTTGTGGTGGTGGTGGTTGTGGTGGTGGTTGTGGTTGTGGTTGTGGTTGTTTGGTTTGGTTTGGTGTGGTGTGGTGGTTGCCATTGTGTTCAATGCGCACTCCTGCTCTGTAACTGAAGTCCAGGTTCCCAGGCCTTGCTGCTTGAACACCAGTGTACTGCAGTTGGATTTTCTCAACACTCGCTATTGTTGCCTGAAGGGCTGTAACTATATTTTACTACCACACAGTGTGATTGTGTGTTCTTCTGCTATCTGTGGTGTCGGTGTTCATTGTGGTTGCTTCTAGCCTCAGCAATACCCATCCTGTGGTTCCAGTGTGTGGCGTTGGCATGAAGACTGTGTGGCTATCTTTGAACCTCCCTCAATGCTCTCTATTCTTGCCTGAAGGGCCGTAACTATATTTTACTACCACACAGTGTGATTGTGTGTTCTTCTGCTATCTGTGGTGTTGGTGTTCATTGTGGTTGCTTCTAGCCTCAGCAATACCCATCCTGGGTTCCAGTGTGTGGTGTTGGCCTGAAGACTGTGGCTATCTTCAAACTCCCTCAATGCTCGCTGCTTGCTGCCTGGAGTACCATAACTTTTTTTTTCTCCTGTGGATCTGATGACTACGTGATCCTCTGGACGCGTCCGTTTGACTGTTTTGAGGGAGGACAGCTGGAGCAAACCACTGAGAAGCTACCCAGTCACTGAATCTTAACCTCTCTCAAAAAGGGTTTCAGAGACTTGATTTTAGTGAACTCTTTCTCCTATGTATCAGTGTTTCCTATTTAGTGCTTGCTGGCCCATCAATAAAGTGTATTTGTATGCAACCTTGACTGTCTTTTGGGTTTCTGTGGCTGGGACCTGAGTCTATTTAACGTTGGTCACTAGGTGACATTCAAGCCAGTGAGATGCCTTTTTGCTCCATTTTCCAACAGGCAGCCTTAGTGCGCAGATTGTCATTATACCATGGAGCAGTGCGAGCAAAAGTAACCTTGCGTGACCTCAGGGGAACAAAGGTATCTAGATTAAGACCAAGGAACAGAACCGGAGCACACAGCGTTTTAAATAATTTATTGGTACAAAACGACTAACGTTTCGACGCCCATGCGTCGTCTTCAGAGTCAAACAGTCAATGACAACGATGTACAGATTTTAAAAGAATCAAAGCTCAAAACATTGGCCACTGGCCTAAATGGGTGTGGTACATCAATTAGCCAATCTTATACAAGCAATCAGATGTGGACCAATAAAAAATATTATATAAATAAACCCCTTCAAAAAAAATTTGAAATAAATAAATAACAGATTATTGGAAAAACAAAACAAACAAAAAACACACAAATTCACTAGCAACATGTATACAAGTACCTCAAAGTGTGAACTATAAAAAACATGAGAGACCCAATTCCTCATTAAGACCATTAGGTTCCACTGTATTAAGAGTGAAAATCCAGAACGCCTCTCTTTGTAGTAGGGACTTCACTATATCACCACCTCGTTGGGAGGGTAGAATTTTTTCAATACCCCAAAATTTCAAGGACGCATTGGAGCCATGATTGGCTTGTACATAGTGTCTCGCAATTGCATAATCCATATTACGGTTCCGAATTGCTGCTTTGTGTTCTGCAATACGTAATTTAAGGGAGCGTTTAGTCTGACCTATATACACCATACCACATGGACATTTCAACATATAAATCACATGGGTGGTGTTACAATTAATAAAAGAATTAATCTTGTATTTTTAACCTGACTGAGGATGGAAAAATTGCTTTGTGTCATTTGACTTGGAGCAATGGGTACAATGCCCACATCTGTAAAAACCCAAAGGAGGAGCCGGCAACCACGTAGGTTTTGGTGGAGGGCTCATGGTCGTATGAACCAACCTGTCTCTCAGTGAGTGAGGGCGCTTAAAAGTAATGAGTGGCGGTTCTGCGCATATATCTTTAAGAGCTGGATCGCTCTGCAGGATATGCCAGTGTTTCTTAATAACATGTTTAGTTTCTCCACCAATATGAGAAAATTCTGTGGAGAAACACAGTCTTTGTTTTGAAGCGCGTTTAGTTTTAATCAAGAGATGTGATCGTAGCATCGATTTGGCTCGTTCATAAGCTGCAGAGACGTAATATGGATTATGCAATTGCGAGACACTATGTACAAGCCAATCATGGCTCCAATGCGTCCTTGAAATTTTGGGGTATTGAAAAAATTCTACCCTCCCAACGAGGAGGTGATATAGTGAAGTCCCTACTACAAAGAGAGGCGTTCTGGATTTTCACTCTTAATACAGTGGAACCTAATGGTCTTAATGAGGAATTGGGTCTCTCGTGTTTTTTATAGTTCACACTTTGAGGTACTTGTATACATGTTGCTAGTGAATTTGTGTTTTTTTATTATTATTTATTTTATAATCTGTTATTTATTTCTTTGTTTCTTTATTTCTTTCTTTTTTTCTTTTTTTTTTGAAGGTGTTTATTTATTTATATCATTTTTTTTTTTTTTTTTTTTTTTTTTTGGGTCCACATCTGATCTCTTGTATAAGATTGGCTAATTGATGTACCACACCCATTTAGGCCAGTGGCCAATGTTTTGAGCTTTGATTCTTTTAAAATCTGTACATCGTTGTCATTGACTGTTTGACTCTGAAGAAGACGCATGGGCGTCGAAACATTAGTCGTTTTGTACCAATAAATTATTTAAAACGCTGTGTGCTCCGGTTCTGTTCCTTGGTCCTAGCGAGACCTTGGGTTTCCTTTGTTGATTTTTGCGTCCTGTTCCGAGAGCACCAGCCAGGCTGAAGCGCAAGTGACCCCTTTCTAATGTCTAAAGGCATGTTGATAGAATGTAACTATCCCAGACTGCATACATGTTGGTCAATAGAACGCATTTGTTTGAAACCTGTTTGGAAAAAATTTTGGAATTCTGATTGGTGCTGTTAGTAGTGCAGAAATTACAAACTTCACTTTTAAGGTAACTAAAGTTGGTCAGCTTATTTATATGGTAATGGTCATGACATCTCATTAGATATAGTCTTACCTTAATTAAGTGTGTACAGATCTATGGGCACTAAATAGCCAACGCATTCTCATCCTAGGGCGTCATATACTGACGCTTTTGACATTTCGTCTACATCCAACGCACATGGCAACCCTTTAGCGTCAATATGACACGCACAGAGGTTTGTTCAGTTATGGGTAGGTTTAGGTCTGGGGTAGGGTTAGGGTTAGACCGCTAGGAGGCGCCTTCTGGCCCATATCTATCTGCGTCTCATATTGACGCTAAAGGGTGCCATGTGCGTTGGATGTAGACGAAATGTCAAAAGCGTCAGTATATGACGCCTTGGGATGAGATCGGGCTGAAATAGCACACTATTAGAAATAAGCAAGCATGGTGTAACATCTAAAGTTAATTGCCTCTGTCTAATGACCAAGACCGACGAGTTTGTGATTATATGATCCGTATCTCTGGCTGGTGCGAGACTCGAAGTGTTATAGGAATCCGAATGTGAGTGATTTCAATAAAGAGTTAAATAGAATAATCAAGCGTGTAGATAAATTATTATATAAATGGTCAATAACTAATTGGCATCCTTACCTAAATTCGAGGTTGTGATAAAATGGATAAAAATTTAATTGGAATTATATTACTTTGCCACACTGAAAAGACCGAACACACAGGACGGAACAGGCCCTACATAGTTACAGTATAAACATATTTTACCGTAAGTTGTACACTGGGGTTTTAGTACTTTCTGGTTCCTTCTTGTCTATTCTGCGGAAGGAGTACTGGGGAGCACACGAGTCAATATCCAGGTCACAATCCCACTGGATTTGCACTGCCATTATTCCCCCCTGAGCACAGAAAACACTTAAAGATGTCAGTCAGTTCTACAGCAGTGTACCAACAAAACACATATTCATCAACAGAGTATCATAAGGGGATTAAAGCTTATTCATGATAAGATCAATGTCAAATAAAAAATAAAATTAGTTTCTGACATAGACTGCCATGGTCTGAAAATCCTCTCCAGCTTCTTCAAAAATATCTTTGATTCTGAAAATTGGGCAGATAGGGTCAGTATTCCTGTTGAACACACAGTTTGCCAAGTAGGAGCTGCTCATGTTTGGTAGGATATTCCTTCTGCAAGAAATAAAGAAATAAGCAACACTAAATTAACTCACTTTATTAAGTAAAATGTATATGTTTGATTTGCAGCTCTTCTGTTGCACATTTGTAGTTAAAATACAAAAAAAGTGGTGCTGAATTATGTGTAAGATAAAGACAATCTCTCTGATGATGAACAAAGATGAACATACTTGTTGAAGTTAAATTTGGTGAATTGAATATTATTCTTTATGAGTATCGTGAAGTTTTCAGCATCTGCCAGGAGTGCTGGACTGAAATATCAAGGCAAAAAACATGAATATTATGAATAACTTTACTGCTAAAACTAAGAAATAAGTTTCAACGTGTATTTTTTTTAGTTTGAGATGGTGAGTGGTGGGAGTTTTACTTCGGAGGTTCGACTTTCTTCTCCAGAGGACACCAGGCCAACACCTCACATGTCTTCACTGAGTCTGAGAAATCGACACATCTACCTGTCTGAACACCTAAAACAGAGAGGCATGTCTTAATAGTCAGTACTGCATGGATTTCAAGTCACAAAACTTAATATTTTGTATGCAGTGTACAGATTGAGCCATACCATTCCCTCGAGCATCTTTAAAGCCTTTGGTGCAGTTCATATCAGATGTGCAAATGGATTTCGGGGTTGGATACTAAATGAAATTAAAATTAATACCAAGTAATGTAATACAAAAAAAAAAATCATAAATGTAATACTAAGCCAAAGACAGGTAAATGTCAAATCAGTTGATTTAGTTTTAAAATAAATGAACAGCCAAATCTTTTATGGTCATTCAATAAGTTGAATGACATTGATATAATGTTATATATTATTCGGAATTTGTTTTGAGATGTATTTTTAGTTGTGTTTGTGCCTGTGTCTAAATGGAAGCTCAAAGAAGAGGAAAGATTATGAGAGAGCACACTTTCTTCATGTCTCACCTCTGCACATTTTGACTGTGTTTGGTTTGGTGTGAAGATCATGTTGGTCATCAGGAAGAAAGAACTGTCCTCCTGCAACATGCAAAACATGTGATTGTGATCAATGACACCTGAAATACTTCTTCATGAGTATTAGATGTCTAAAGGCATGTTGATAGAATGTGACTATCCCAGACTGCATACATGTTGGCCAATAGAATGTTCAGCGAATCCAACAAAGAGCAGAAAGACATTTTATCAGATAAAACTCATCTTTGATCACCAAAATGACATATTTAAACGTAAATCCTGTGGGAAAGAAAAAAATGTCTTCAAGCATTAAAATAGCTTGAATGTAACTCGACACCCTTACTTGATTTAGTATACGCGGATCTATGAATATGCTAATTTGTCCCGCCTCCACTCACTCACACCAGTGACGCAAGTTTACCATATTTAAAGGGGCATTCCACCCATTTGAACATTGTTTTTTATTTAAAGTGGGTCATATATGTAGTCGAAATGTAAAATAAATTTTGAATTTGGTGCCTTCGTGACCGAGGAAAGACAAAAAATAACTTCAGGACGCATTTGTATGAAAGACAACAACTCCCACAATGCACCACATTGCACAGCTCCACAAGCCACTCCCACTAATCCAGAAAGCGCATATCTGCCTATAAGAGAAATCACTCTTCCGTCTACAAGGCTAGCTACCACCAGAGCTTGAAATTCATTTCACACAAAATGTCTAGTTAGTTGGCGAACTCATTAGTGCATTACTCCTCGTTTGTATTTCTTTCGAAAAGGTGAATTATTGCATGGTACCTGGATGTTCAGTCAGAACATATGCGGTGCGAAACAAGGATAGTTCACAACACAAACGTCCGTGTCCTCGTCTGATTCAGAGATTTCGTCCAGGAGAAATTGTCATCGTTGAAATTCTTTGCCGCAGACGGACTCTATCTCTGTGTTCGTAGCGGTTCGTAGTTTCATAGTGAGATCACCGGCGCCACCAGTCCGCCCTAACTCGAGCCAGTCCGGGCTCCTCGTCCGCGGCAGGCAGGTCTTCTGCCTCGGCTGCTCTTCGCTATAATGCGGCTTGTAAAGGTAGCCACAAACACCTGATTCAAGCATCAGACTTCCGAAATCCTCTTCTTCTATATCATATTGAGTACTCTCCTCCGCTGTTGTCATAACTTTATATCTGTCTCCACAGCGCCTGTTAGCTTAGCTTCAAACAAGATGGAGGATATTGCTTTCAGTTTCAGAGAGTAAAGTCCCACCCACTGATCTGTAATAGGTCTGTAGCGTGAGCGGGTCCCGCCCCTGGGAAAGATTGGAGAGATGAGGAACTAGTGCTTGTAGTCTCAACAGAAATCCCCCCTCTTACACTTCCTCCTACAATGACGCAAAATGACGATTTTTGCGTCATTGTAGGAGGAAGTGTAAGAGGTAAATAACGGATTTCTCCCGTCTCAGGGGAAAATGAGAGAGTGTTGCACGACCATTCAATAGTATGACTGGGTTTCTAACAATGCAAAGCTTAATGCAAATGGGTGGAGTGTCCCTTTAAAGGGTAACTAAACCCCTGGTCAGAGCCTGACTCCACCCAGAGGGAACCACAACTTTCAATAAGAAAATTCAACTGCAGTAGCCACCATTCAACCTGAAGAGGGCAGCACTCATACATTTTTACACCATATTTTGTAGAATTAAAACACTTTAAACACAAATGTAAAAAAAATTACTTGAATCAATGAACAGCATTAATAAAGACCCAGTCTTACAGATCATTAACTAAAAAAAAGTTGGTTTAAGGTTTAGTTACCCTTTAAAGAGTGCGTTAGTAATGTTTGCCTATAGGCGGGTCCATAGATATCCATATAAGGCTAGATGTCTTAAGGCGGAGTCTCGAAAGGCATCACCGGCGGCCATCTTGTCACAGTGAAGCTGTGAATTAAGGTGAGTGATCAGCACGCACACAAATCCTCTTATCTCGCTGAAATCTTGACGGATTTACAAACAGTTTGGTTTCTTACAAACGTTTTTAACGTGGCTATAATTCTTTCGTATGGAAGTCCATTGTTATAATTATTCATATGTATGCAGTGTCATAACTACATCTCTGACGTTTAGAACAAACCAAACAGTTTGAAAATCGGTAGAAAATTTAGCAAGTTATGGTTATTTAAAAGTACATGCACCATGTTATGAGTGAGCGAGCTCCCTGATTGGGGTGCAGCCCACGACTTCACCACGTGCTCGTGCACGTCTGGAAAGAACAGGGTTCTTCCAAACGGCAACCTCCCCGTCTCTCTCTTGAAACCAACACGGAAGTGAGTTAAACTGCAATTCATCAACTGGCCACTTGAGGCTGGCTGCAGAAGTGAGTCAAATCTGTATCTCCCCCATGTTAAAATTACCAACTTTACAGTAGAAAAAAAAAAACATCTTTACAGCCTGGTTCTCTATGTGGCTTTGGTCTTTTCAGCTAATTTTGCCCTTCATAACAACTGTGAGGGGGGTGAATTTTTTTATAACTCAACCGTTTAGTTGATTAATATTTAAAGTTATGCATAATTAAGGGTGTGGCCACTTGAGTGACAGGTGGATTGCCGCTGATGTCAATGCTAGCCGTTTGTCTGCTGTTACTAGCCGTCACTTCACCTCAGCTAATGTTAGCTGCTAAACTTGCCATCTCTGCAGTGTTTTGTGATTTTTTTCGGGATTATTTCATACAATTTAATACACCCATTACTTCGCCCACGGCTTAGGATTCTGTCGTTGTCGTCGAGTATCGTTCGAGAGAACAACCAGCGCTGTATTTCAGTTGTTTTCCTCTGTGAACATGCACTAATGGATGTCTGACAATTTTGTTGCTTTTTGGAGTTTTCAGATTTAAAAACGTCAATAAAGGCTCGTTCGTTCTGCTCTCACAGGACAGATAGATTATAATATGCTTATGTACCGTCAGATGAAATCTTGCAGGTGTCGGCGCTTTCTCCGTCCATGCAATAAATGCACATCTTTGAATGAGCGCAGATTTTCTAGTGCATTTACTTGAACTTCATAGGCAATATATCTATGGTTTAACCCATTTGAGAGGCGGCCAAAATCAGAATTTAAAATGGACCGAATAAGCTCTCTACGAACTTGACAAGCGATGCCGCGCTGACGGACCACAGACTATAAAAAAAGAGTGACTGACATGTATGCACATAAATCATACACTCTCAGAGTAATATTAAGTTACTGCATAATACATTTTCAACTAGCAGAATAGTACAGAATCACAATACACAGTCTCACTTGTAGCCATGTCTTTTAACTACTATAATATTTCGAAGGGCAAAAATAGGAACTTTTAATTGGCTTTACATCATCAAGTGTCACTTAAGCGCAAGGCCCTGTGCAGTCGTACACTTGGTACTGTCAGTAGCATAATGTTATAGCATTACCTCCCCAGCCTGAGCTAACTCGATCACGTCGAGCTAGTTGGGCGTGATTTCAGATAGCCAGGCTCCTCAGCTCCACTCACGCCCCGCCTCTTTGCCCATTTTCTGTTATCCGGGAGTGACGCAAGGCCAAGATGGCAACGGCCTGCTCCGCCCACTTTAGGCTTCAAAAATGCTCTTCAGAAACCTACGGGTGAAGTCACAGACACTACATCCATATTTTTTTACAGTCTATGGGTTCTTCTCTTCGATGCGGTTTGTTAAAACTAAACAACCACACCCGTTGTAATTGCCATCGTTAATGCAATAGGTGCAAATATGATGTTTTGCCAATTATTGTGGACTATGTAGCCTAGAAATCTAGACGCACCCTAGCGGCAGCAAAATGTATTTTGCAGCCAGGTGGGTCTAGCAACTCTCAATAGACCTTCTAGCTGCAAAAACCTAAATTGGGTCAGGCCAATCACGTCGTGTATAGAGTAGGCCGGGGCGGGCTTAACATATGACGACAGAGTTGCGACGGTTACCTGCCTGCGACTTGAAAACAAAGAAGAGCTGCTGCTGCTGTAGAACAGTCTTTCGAATCGGCTTTGTCCGCGGCTCTGGAGGACTTGGAGTTAGGTTTTTCTTTGAGAAAAGAGCAAAGAACGGCACTTAAGTCATTCTTAAAAAAAGGAAGATGTGTTCGTCGTTTTGCCAGCCAGATATGGCAAAAGTTGAATCTATCAAATAGCTCCGCTGTGGGGAAAACGCTCTGGTTGGTTGAAGCGCTGTCCTATTGCGTGCAGAGGGAATTTGAAAGACAGCCGTTTATCCCGCCCCTCGGATTGAGCGTGTCTATGGTGAGTTGCCAGACTAAACATCTTGATGTAAGTCTGGCTCGCCAGGCTATGGACTATGTGTTTGATCGCAACAATCAAGCTAGCATACAAACAAGCATTACTCACCGGGAGAATTTACCAACAGCCGCTGCCACCCCATGATCCCTCCCGTGGATCACATCTAATGGGAGAAGAGCCTACGGCCTTCCAGCAGTATGTATGCCCGCTGTCTGAGCATCAATGGATGGCTTTCCAGTCTCATGAAAAAGTCTATAGAGACAGTCTGAACACAAAACGCCAACGCGAGACGAGCTTTTGTTCCTCTGGTGATCCAGGAAATTGGATAACGTTTGCTAAACTGTTAAACGGGATATTCTTAAAGAACAGATTTTTTACAGCTGAAAGCCACATTGGTAAACCTTTCGGATTACAACTCCTGAAATATGTGGCGCGAGTTTTAAAGAAGTTCCCGGCAATACAATCATATCCTGAAGACTTAACATCGGTCTCGACCGCTGACTGGATCCGTGAACAGCTGCGCTATCTGCGGGAAACCGCCCTGCCCTCTCTGCGGACGCGAGCGACTCAACCCAAGCGGAACAGAAAGGTAAGCAGGAATAAACTTGCATACCTGTGGCAGCATAGAAGATCTAAAGCGATTCAAGTCATTTTAAAAAACAGTGAATATCCCGCCCGCCCACCGTGCTCTAGCGATATCACAGTTATACAAACTTATTATGACAATAAATGCCTAAATCAGAGGCGTAATGATGATCTTCCACCCCCACCCTGGTATTTGAACGTGCCGCCGATGAAACCAACTTTTTTTCCTGAAACCACGCACTTCACATTTAAGGTCTTAAAGAACCTCCCTAACAATAAAGCGAGTGGTAAGGATGGTGTGACATATGAGACTCTTAAAACCATACAGTCATGTAAGATTTTAACAACTATCTTTAATGTCTGTTTGGAAAATAAGAAGTTACCAGATTCATGGAAAGGAGCAATAATCCATCGTATTCCAAAAAAAGACAACATTCTTGAAGATCCATCGACATGGAGGGATATATCCCTTCTCCCTACCATCTATAAGGTGTTCATGAAATGCATACTGGCCAGAGTTCTCCCTTGGTTGGTGGAAGCTGACATCTTATCCACTAAGCAAAAGGCATACATCAATAGACAAGGTATGAACGAGCATGTATTTTGCCTCAAAACAGGGATAGATGACTTTAAGCATGAGTCATGTAGACTGTATTCAGTCTTCTTAGACTTTAGAGATGCATTTGTAACTTTATCTCACAATGTCATGATCAGATCACTGGAGGAAATACAGCTACCTCAACTGTTCATTGACAAAGTGAGAGATGTATATAGAGGCTCCTTTATTGAAGTAATCTGTGGAGAACACCACTCAAGATAGGTATTAAAACTGGCTGCCCTTGGAGTGCAATTAATTTTATAATTGCCATCAACCAATGGTTAAAGTGGATGTGTCAATGTGCTCCCCCTGACGTGATATCTCCTATCCCAGTGCAGGGCTATGCAGATGATGTCCAGATCGCCTCCAGAGAAGAGAGCG
This sequence comes from Abramis brama, assembly GCF_963993115.1. Lineage (NCBI taxonomy): Eukaryota > Metazoa > Chordata > Actinopteri > Cypriniformes > Leuciscidae > Abramis > Abramis brama. Next base: position 40,925,550 of record NC_139972.1, read on the forward strand.
TCATAAAAGACATGCTGGCCAGGACAGACTCTTTTCTGAAGTGGTCCGGCATGGAGATTAACAACACTAAATGTGCTGTTCTGTACGAGAGGAGAAGTGGAGGGAACAGGTGGTACCGTTCAAAAACTGATAAATGCCCAGTGTTCACAGTAGCAACAAAACCTGTACGTGTATATTCTCTTCATGAGACATACACTTATCTTGGACATAAAATTAATATTGCAGGAGAATGGAAGGAGCAAGTAAACATCATCCTGTCAGACTTCACATCCAGGCTGGACTTGATTGACAGATGCCCACTGCCACTGACTCTGAAGTTAGAGGCTATTAGACAGGTGGCGCTGTCTAAAGTACAACATCTATTCTCCAACGTTCATATTCAACAGAAAGTGCACACACACACACACACACACAATGCCTCTGCACTTTGATTTGTCTCAACATGGGGACAGGAAAGCTGTCAGTCAATAAATGGGAAAACAAAGTAAACTTGCGTTACTTATTTGAAAAAGTAACTCAGATATTTTGTTGTAAATAATACGTTACTTCACTAGTTGAAAAAAATCTAAAATCTGATTATGTAACTCAAGTTACTTGTAATGAGTTACCTCCAACACTGCCTGACAATACTCACAAGAACCAATAAAGTTTGTGTACACCTTCACTTCATCCTAATATGGCAATCGAAGTCACTGTTTTTATGCCTGTAAATAAAAAAATACTGTATGCATTGTTTGTAATTCTAACACACTCTTAAAACTAATTTGTTAAAAATTGCACATCCTGTTAAAAACCACATATCCTCTAAAAACCACACATCCTGTGTTATTTCTTAACACATACGTGAGTCTAGGTAAGAACAATACAGTTAGGGCTACTTTTAGCCCGAACAAGTTTTTATCCCTCTTAACAAAAATAACACAAAATTACACACAATGTGGTAAAATAGTGATAACACAAAAGTCTCATCAGAACCACTGTATTATAGCATACTTTTTTCTTTTACTAACATTGTAAATAACTAGTTGATAGAGTTGATAGAGCAAACACAAAGCGAAAGTGAATGAGCATGCAAAAAATCCTTCAGCCAGTAACTTCTCTGTGATCATTGAGGTGATGTGTTGTGTGATCATTGAGGTGATGTGTTGGCACTGGAAGCGGTTTCATGCGAGGGGGGCTGGGGGCTGGGTTGGAAAATATGTGACGTCATTATGTTGTGGCTGACAACAAGACTTTCTCTTTACTGTATATGTGTTGTAGCCATTAAAGAAAACATTTAGTTTCATATTTATGTTTAAATATTATAGGCTAATGTTATTTTTTAATTTAATCAATGTTGATTATGAAAGTGAGCATATGCAGCATGAGAAAGATAAAGATACATCATGAGATGCGAAATATGACTGGAGAAATGAAGTGGGTAGGACATGATTTTGACCACTTCATTGAGTTTTGTTTTGTAGAAAGACAATTTTTAAAAGATTTTCGTTTTGTATAAATTGTATCTTAATTTTGATCCATGTTTTATCAACCAATTGCCTGTATTTAATAAATAAGAAGCAAATATAAAGCAGACAATGTAATAAGGCCGAAACTCAGCTTGTGCCTCACAGATTTGAGAAATATAGGCTATCTATTATAGAAAGCGTGAAATGTCTACTTTTAAACAAAACTATTCAAAACGAAAAGAAATAGGCTACTCTCTGATGTAATCCATATGAAATGTGCATTTCACATGTATTTCTCTCTGGCATTCATGCGAGTCCGCATCGCCAACTTCATCTTTGCAGCGACACAGAATTAACACCAGTTTATTAAAAAAAACAATTAAATGTCTCCTTGCTATTTTTGACACATTCATACTTTTGCAGGTTTATTGTGGCAGTCTTTATGCGTGCAGCTGTGCGCTTGAGTGCGGCTATATTATGTAGGCTACATGCTCATTATCCTGTATATAGCCTATTTAAGTAATAAAATTAATATAAAGGGGCGATTTGATTTGGTCTGAGCGAGCAACCCTGAGCGGAATGAGCGAGGGAGCGGAATATTCAGAAATGCTCTCTCCGCTCACAAGCTCTGATCGGAACAAAGCATGACAAATGCAAACTTTATTTCATTTTCTCCATAGCTTGAACACTTATTACATTAGGCATAATAGAGTTAGTTAACGCTGTCCATTTATTTTATTTTTTTAATGTTTTTAAAGTACAATATTATGTTAGTCCACAGCCCCCCACTTCCCTTCCCGCGCTACTGCTAGCCTGTACCTCTAACCATATCAAAAGACTACCTGAGATGGGATGATGTAGTCAGCCACATCCCAGATCTGTTCACCGAGCTCGCTGGTGTTTGTTAGAGTGATGCCTTTCACTTTGGTTGTGACAGAGCTGAGGATGTTGTCAGTGGTCTGGTGTTCTCGACGCAGAATCACATAACTGTAACAGAATCACATACAAGTAAAAAAGTATAAGTAAACATTACTATTGTATGCTGAAGTTCTGTGAAATTAACTGTGTGAATGTCATTTGTTTACAAATCATTTAGATTAGATAAAGACTACACTGTAAATTGATGACTCAGAATTTTCTAAGGTTGCAACTTACTTGAAAATCAAAGCAATCACTGACATCTGATACACGCGAAACAATATTCCAATTCTACAGGATTTTACCACTAGTATTTGTGGTGTAGAGTATTGACAAAATAAGATCTTCAAAAACTTCATCATTGTGATTTAGGCTGCTTCATATAGTTGAGATTTCAATCCTCTCACGTTCTCTTCTCTTTCTGTTAGAGAAGAAGTGAAAGACGTCGTGAGAAGGTCGTGAGGTTTAAGAAGTTTGTAGGCGTGCACTAAAAAGACTGCAGAGACACACTGAGACTGAAGTGTTTTGAGCCCTACTGGAAAGTTAAAATGCTTGAAATTTGCCTTTAGTGTACAGAACATGTCATAAAGAAACTATAGTCTTTTGCTTATGCCTTGAAGGTCTTTTTTTGTACAGTGTAAGAATCAATTATTCTACAGTACTTTTAGGATAGAGATTAATGTGTATGTGTTGGGGGGTTCATTAATTAGTTATGCCACTAGTATTAGGGCACAAATTGAGTAGAAAACGTGACAGTTTATTTGACCATGTTGAAAAACGCTTTTTTTTTATCATCGCAATATATTATGTCACGAGGGGGAGTTTGCTCAGTGCAGAATAATTCAGTGGGAGCGGTCGTGATTCAGTGTGTTTTCAGTGGTTATTGTATTTCAATTGATCATCGTCATGGTCAATTATTATGAATTATAGCCTGTCAGGACGTCGAATAAGAAAAAGGGCGGTGCTATTATCTTTCGTGCCTGGGTGCATTTTGTGCAGGTAAGAGAGACGGGACTTCACTTCTGCATCTGCTTCAAAAAATGCGGTAGTGTGTAGCGTTCACTTTAGACCGGATGATTATAATCCCGGCGATATGATGGAGTTCAACATGGGATGCCGAAGCACACTGTCCCAGCTCCTTCATCGGGTCGCCTGGTCCGTTCGGCCCCCGGTGAAAACAAGGTCATGGATCCGTCAGGGATCACTTAGGGCCCTATTTTAACGATCTGAAACGCAAGTATCAAGCGCGAAACGCAAGTAACTTTGTGGGCGGGTCTCGGGCACTGTTGCTATTATACCAGTGTGATAAATGACTCTTGCGCCCGACGCAAATCTAAAAGGGGTTGTTCTGAAGTAGCTTCATTACTCATAGGTGTGGTTTGGGCGTAACGTGAAATAAACCAATCAGATCATCTCACATTCCCTTTAAGAGCAGGCGCGCTTGTTCCATGGCGGATTGCTATTATAACGGCGGATTTGCCAGCCGAGGAGACCAACGCTCTAGTCAGGGCCGTAAAACACAGAGAAGTGACATTGGGGATGGAGAAACACACCCAAATTAGCTTCGATTAAACAGGCGTATAATAATGTGGGTAAATGTGTAAGCTAGATTTATGCCTATTTTTTTCACATCTTCATGGACACAACAATGATTTCCCTCGTATATTAATATTTTTCCTTGTAATAATGTATGGTTTCCTAAAAATGAGAACTGCTGCGTATGTGTGTAGAGTAGAGAAGCAAAGTGTATGCGCGTTGTGCACACGCTACATTGATTATGGACAAACATGCTCCCTTTAAATAGGGAATAACATGCGCAACCCACCACTGACTTTAGACTAGGTTTTTCCTGGTCAGTGGCCGAAATGATTTCTAAACCTGCAAAATAGCATGAGGGAATGTTTGTGCCAGAACATGCCTCCTCTTTGCGCTGAACCGTCCCCGGGAGCGCAAGTTCATTCCCTAGTTTACCGACGTGCGTCTGTGGAAAATGTGCCTTGTCTTAATTTAATTCATGAACATACCCTACATAAACTTTGAATGTAATGCATTTATGTGTTTGTTATTAGACTGTAGCCTAAACTTATTATTATCATAATAATTCTATAATTCATTTTCAATCTGTATGTGACAGAATGAATGAAGTAAATGGTGGTGATTGACACCTATCAGTGAAGAGTGCCTCCTATTTAAGAGCTGGTTGGCTGTGGCCTGTGATGCATCCCGTCCAGCTCCTTCCCTTTCTGTTTGTTGACAGTAGCTGCATGTATGTCATAGATATTAAAAGAAATGACGACCCCATTGATTTCAACGGAGAAAAGTGAAGTCAATTAAAAGCACTCACTTCCTGATGGCTCCTGATGGATTATTTAGTCATTTTGCCTCCACGTCCCCCCGATTGCCCGCAAGCTTCACTTCGTGTCCATATGGTAATTTCTCTACTGTGCGACAGTAAGTTGCGTGGTTATGACGCAATTGTTAGCCTATTTTTACAAAAACTGCAAGGTAATGGAGCCTTTTATACATTTTCGTGTTTCTTTAGAAATAAATAATGGACAAATGGAGTCTTTAAACGCCTCAGATGTAAAGTTATTCGCTGGCAAAGTGACGCCAAAATGAATGGGAGTCAATGGAATTGCTAACAGCAGGTGATGGTCTGCAAATCAATGGCGGACCCCGGGGAAGCTTCAGTTTCGGAAAGATTACCCCTTGATGTATGTGCTGTTAGCACGTAGCAGTTTGCTAACTTTTTAATTACTGTTCATAGTGGTGGGCAGATCGAGGTTTCGTATGGGATTATTTTTGTTACAAAAAGCAGGAAAATGCTGGGAGTGCTTCTCGGGTGTAAAAGTGTGTAAATACCTCCGGTGCTCTTCAGTGAAGGGATCCACATATATCTTAAGGGTCTGAGGCACTCAGGAGGGTGAAGGTTAAAAAGCCTTTATTAATCCATGGCTAGTCTAATAAAATAAAAACATGCCTACGCGTTTCAGCCAGCAAGGCCTTCGTCAGGGCTTGAAGTGTTTGACAAACAGCTCACTTCCTTGTTAAGACCAGTAATCAATAACAGCTGCTTAGGTTGAGCAGGTAGGAAGTCACATGATTAAATGACTAATGTCACAAAAATTGCTTACAATCATTAATCCTGGTAAATTTAACTACAGAGAAAAAGCATATATTTCTACAAAAATTAAACTAGGAGAAAAAAAACCCCACATACTACTACAGATATAAAGCCACTAAACTTAACCCTCTGATGGTCTTCATTTATGTCCACACTCGTGTTCTTTGGGGTCTCCAGAGACCCCAGACAATAACACGTAATTTTGTAACAGTATAATAGTTCTTTTTTTTAACAAATGTCATTTTACTCTGTTTATTTATTTATTTATTTATATTTTTAAACAGGAAAAGATTAAAGACAATCGGGCCTGACTCAGTATAAAACTGATTTTCAGCAGGTTCCTGCTCTGCAGAACATAAATACCACATACACAACAAAACTCCTAGACAAGACTAGGAGAAAAAACCCACATACTACTACAGATATAAAGCCACTAAACTTAAAGGAAGTGTTAAATTATAAAAAAGGAACAAAGTCTAAGTTCTCCATTTAGACCAGGGAAGCATGTAGCTTTCAATGTGTAAATCCAAAATTATTCTCTTTGCAAGAGTTTCTTTAGCCTATCACCTCCTCTAATTGAGTTTTCAATATGCTCTATGCCTATAATTTTAAGAGAGTTACAACTTCCATGGTTTGCATCTTTATAATGTACTGCCATAGGATATTGAGGATTTCCAGATCTTATTGCGTATTTATGCTCTGCAAGTCTTGCCTTTAATTTACGCTTAGTTCTCCCAATGTAAAAGCAACCACATGGGCATACCAGTCTGTAAACTACATATGAAGTACTGCAATTGATAAACGAATTTATGTTAAACCTATGTCCAGAGGAGATGTCAATGAAAAAAATAGCATTAACCATATTATTACAGTAATTACAGTGTCCACACTTATAGTTACCGCGGGCGCGTTTTGCTGGATTTTCTCCACATTGTAGCACTATAAACTTAAATTACTCCATCATTTATGGTCATACAGAAAAAAGATATAAAAAAAGAATCTGTGATATTTCTACTTTTGTATGTGTCCACTTACAATCAAATCAAAACATTGTGCTTTTGTAAAATAAAGAAAATAAACAGGGTGTGCGTTCTGCCTCTCCGTCGCGGTGAACTTTTTTTTCTTGAGCACTTCTATAAACTGAAACAAAACTCAGCGAATACTTGTCACACATTTATGAGCCATATACCTTTATAAACATTTAAGTGTGTACTTTTAAATGATCGGATTCAAAACGAAAACAAATATTCTCTGTTTAAGTAATTTGTATAAAACCAACAAGATGTCCAGCTTCTCAAACGCTTGCTCATTAGATTTAATTTGGCCACGCCCACTCGCGCAAAAGAGATTCACATGCAAATCTCCACATGGAACGCGAACTCGCTCATTACCTCAACAACAAAACACCAAAACACTTCACTTCACTTTTCGTCGAGTTTGAAAGACGCGCCTGAGCTTACATTGGATTTAGGCTACCTCAGAAGAAGAAGAATGCGATTTGAAGACAAGAAAGATGTAAGGTAAGAAATTCTTACATATTAGTTTGTTATTGTTGCATAAATGTCATGTTGCAGTTGAACTGTTGCTAGATATATGGGGGAATATTATAATATTTAGACCCGTGTTTACTGTTACTGTGTTTGTGGATATCTGCTCAAACGTAGATATGTATATGGTAACCATAATGTTTTATATTTGAGCGCGATTGCGTTTGAATGTATCATATTTTGGATCGCGATCGCGTTTGAATGTATCATATTTTGGATCGTGATCGCGTTTGAATGTATCATATTTTGCAGCGCGATCGCGTTTGAATGTATCATATTTTGGATGAAAGCAAAACGCACCAAATGGCTTCATGTTTTTACTATTATCTCATTTCATATCATCATAACGAATGGAAACATTTGAAGTAACATGATAATCAATATATTTTTCTCTAGCTTAGTTGTTACTGAAATCTTTTGGAAGATTTATACTGCTATAGGTTATGTTATTATTATTTTATCCAGCACTGCACATAGCTTATGCCTACAAGGCACAACAAACCTGGTGTTCATTATATTATATATTGTTGGAAACATTTGCGTGTGTGTGTGTGTATTCTGTGAATTTTAAAAAGCAATTTTAACCAGAAAAATCTAATATTTATTTCCAAAATCGTGCAGCCCTTTCTCTTGATATCAGTATGTTCACTTTTTTTTTTTCAGGGCCCAGATGCCACTGAGGACTTCAGCATTCACATGAGTCTCTGTACATGAACATGGTAAAGTGAAAATCAAACACCTTGGAAATGAAAGGTATGTACAATGTTTTTAGGAATGGCACAAAGGTCTCTGTCTTTGGATCATTGTTTTCAATAAGTGCTTTTTTGGCATTTGTTGTGTATCTTTGGATTATGTTGTGTTGTAAATAAATCCAAACAATTTAAAAGCCATTCTTTTTTAAATCTCCTCATTTACAGTATTGTGCAAGGTTGCTCAAAATGACAGGGCCTGATAGCTCCTAATAGGGCCGTTAGGGGAGGGTCTTTGTCTTTCTCAGGTGTGAAAAGCTTACATATTAATGACCTCCGCATAAAGCTTTTTCACACAAAACACGTCGTAAAAAATTTAAATCAATATATTGTCTTATCTGAATGAGCAGTCAGGGTGATTTTCACATAGTTTTAGAGCAAATATTCTAGGCTACGTCATACAATTTTCAAAAGTCTTGTGAAGAAATAATCAGTATGGGTTTCATGGCCTTATTTCAGTGAGATTTTTTTTTTTGTATTTTCACAAACCATGCATAAATGTCACTATCTCAAAACTACAAACTTTTACATACATGCTGCTGATTAGGGCTGCAACTAACGACTATTTTAATAGTCGACTAGTCACCGACTATTGAAACGATTAGTCGACTAATCGAATAATTATTAAATTTTTCTAAAATTTAGCATGAGATTGCTTTAATTCTGTGGAAAATGATAGTAAACACAAGAAAGAAGGGGGTACTTCAATGAAAAATGCATATTTTATTGAACTTTGCTGCTGATAGGCCGATTCATACTAAAAGTAAATAAAAATGCCCTGTCTAAAACCAATTAGGCACAGTGCTCGGTCAGTATAGACATAAATGCATAAATAAAGAAACTATCATTTTTATAAAGGACAGGCACATTTGTTTTATAAGAAAAAATAAATTAAAATCAAGTAAACATTTTCTTCCTGTAAACCAGGGGCAGGCACATTAGCAGCAATAAAACAGTAAACAAAAATATTAAGTGCATTTTGTGAGATACATTCAGTGGTCAATCTGTTGCAAAAGAACTTTACAACTCGTCTCAACATTATGAAATCTAACGGTTTTAAAATAAGCTTTCAGAGTCGTCTGAATTTAAGTTGTAAACATGGACTGTGTGATACTGCCTGGACACAAACCTGTCATGGTGGACAGACCAAGTTTAAAATCAACATGAGGCTCAGGCTATGTCGTTCAGTTTATTCATATTAAGGAAAGTCAGCATATCCACATGGTCTCGTGTGAGACTTGCTCTCTTCTGGGAGCAGATATTTCCTGCTGCTGAGAAGATTCGCTCTGCAGGGGTGGATGTTGCAGGAATGCACAGAAGAGATCTTGCTAGGTTTGACAGTGTGGGAAAACGCCCCTCATTTTCGCTCCACCAGCTGAGAGGGTCTTCTTTTTTGGCTATTGGTGGCTCTGTGAAGAACATCTGAACTTCCCTCCTCACCATTTGGATTTTTTTGTCCTCCTGGGTTTCCTCCTCTTCCTCACTCAGACTGTCAGTGTCAGACTGAAGCAGGTTATCCAGCGCTGACTTTCCCCCTGGGATATGACCCCTCTTCTTCTGCTGTAGCTCCTCAGGTTCATCATGTAGCCCAGTCTTGGCCTTTGCTTCTTTGATAGCAAGAACTTCAACTGTACTTTGCACCCTTGTGCCATCTTCAGGTGAGATAAACTTCAGCTTTCTGAATCTTGGGTCGATGGCAGCTGCAAGAACAAGTGGGTTGTCTCTCTCTGCAGACACAGTGTTAAGATTCTCCCATCTCTCACTTATTTCTTTTCCTGCAATGGCTTGAAAGGCTTTTCCTGAGCTTGTCTCAAACTGGGTTTGCTGTATGGACTGTTGCAGCCCTTTGACCAGCTGTGGAAGACATGAAGCAGTAGCATACTATAGATATATATATATATATATATATATATATATATATATATATATATATATATATATATATATATATAGATATAGATATAGATATATTTATATTTATATATAAAATTGCTTTTAAATTAAATTTGTGATTTTTTTTGTTGTTGTATGAAATATGTCTGACTGTGTGTGCATTCTAAACAATTACCTTCAGAAACGTTGTACTGTATTTCTGCTCCATCAAGTGGGTGAAATGGATTCTGGATGGCAGGATGTAGTCTGGATTGAACTGGGCTATCATTTGTTGAAACCCAGCACCATCGACCATGGAGAGCGGCCTCATATCATAGATCAGCATCTGCAATACTGACTCAGTGAGGGCATTTGCCTGTTGTGGGGTGCACGTCTGCTTCTTTTGCAGAAAGGGGTCCATGGTGGCTCTCTTCTTCAGACTGCATGCATTTAATTTAAAATACTTTTGTCAGGCACAGTCGGACATAACGTTAAATCCTTTTTTTTTTCTTTTTTTTACGCGAAAATACGCTTATAAAATGTACAATGTACATCCAAAACAAAACGTATTGGCTTCCATGTTATTTAAATCTTACCGAGGCGAGTCAAACTCCGTTTCATTCAACTGTCCGACGTGCTTTCTCTTTAAATGTTCGTGCATCACCGAGGTGCTGCCGTGATAGGCAAGGACTGCTTTGCAAACCATGCAGGTAATCTTTTTATTCGCCGTATCCAGGCTAAAATGCTCCCAAACTTTAGATGTTTTGGTACGCGCAGCTGCTGCGTTGGACGCCGCGATTTCTGTATGTTATCGCTCAGCTGAGAAGCTAATGCGCATGTGCGACTCTCGGCAGAGATTGTAATGAAGAGAGATGCCTCACTCGGTCGGAAAAAACATGTCTGGCGACAACTTCGACAATGAAATTCATTGTCGACTATTTCTATTATCGATTTTTGTCGACAACGTCGACGAATCGTTGCAGCCCTACTGCTGATATATTATTATAGCAGAGTTTGTGCTGAATACAGTGTAATTAGACTTTAGCCATGAAAATGTCACAAGTAACAGAAATAACCAGAAATGTCAGAGCATGTCAGAACACCTCCAGGGCCCAGAAAACAGCTCAGACCTCAGAGGGTTAAGGTTGGTGCTCGTCTTAAGCTGATGGTTGGAGCGTCTGGGAGGGCTTCCCTAAGAACACTATCGCTTTTCAATAAGTCCCAGTTTCTTTCAATAATTTGTTTAATTTTGTTTGCATGATTACTGTATTGTGTCACAAAATATACATTATCTGATCTTTGTTGATTTTTCTCTTTCGAAACTAGCAGTTGTTCTCTTGGGAGGCATTTTGCCTTGTTGTACGCTCTGAGTATAGTTCTTTTTTTGATATCCTCTTGTTTTAAATCTCTGACACATATCTTGAGCATTTCTTTCAAATTGTTCTTCTGTGTCACAGATACATTTAAGTCTTTGGAATTGGCCAAAAGGGATATTATTTTTTAGCCATGATGGATGGAAGCCATCTGCTCTAAGGATTGTATTGCGATCAGTTGTTTTTCTAAAAAAAGTAGTATGTAAATCTCCATTAGCTTTTTTAGTGATTTTAAGATCTAGGAAATTAATTTCAGATGAGGAAAAGTCAAGGCTAAACTTCAAACTTCTGTTAGTGTTGTTCAGATATGAATGGAATTGAAGCAGTTTGGTTTTTGACCCAGACCAAAACAGAATGATATCATCAATATATCTTCCCCACCATATCATTTTATCAGCAAAAATATTACGATCAGAATATAAAATTTTTTCTTCCCAAGTTCCCATAAAGAGATTTGAATAGTTGGGTGCAAAACACGCTCCCATTGCTGTACCCTTTTTTGTTTAAAGAATTGATTTTGAAACAAAAAGACATTGTTGCATAGTCCATTTTGCCAACTTAAGGATGAAGGAAGAAGGGGGCATTTGTTCTGAATGTCTCTTTTCCAAGTAATGGGATAGCGCATCTAGCCCTTCTGTATGGTCAATGTTCGTATACATTGCTTCCACGTCCATGGTAACCAGAAGTGCGGATCCAATGTTCTGTATGTCCTTAATTTTGTTCAGTACATGTGTCGTGTCTTGAATGAAGGAAGGCAGTTCTGATACAAATGGTTTAATAAAGAAGTCTACAAATTAAGAGGCTGGTTCGGTGATTGATTAATTTCCACTAATTATTGGTCTACCTGGTGGGTTCTCCAAATTCTTATGTATTTTTGGGAGCATGTAAAATGAAGGAATTCTTGGATGGTCATTCAGCAGGAAATCATGTTTTTTTTTGTGAAATCCATTGTTCATTTTTAGCATGTAGGAGTATTTCCGTAAATTCAATCTTCATTTGCTCTATTGGATTAAACTGGAGGTGTTGATAATACTCACTGTTAACCAACTGTTTATTGGCTTCTGTGACATATCGATCTCGGCCCCACACTACTACAGCTCCTCCTTTATCAGCTCTTTTTATTATAATGTTTTCATTAACTGACAGGGACTTTATTGCATCCCTTTCTTCTTTTGTCAGATTGTGTCTCATTATACTGTTAGATGCAAAAAGTTGATCAACTTTATATGTAACATTTTTGTAGAAGGTATTTAGAGTCTGATTACACATATTTGGTGTAAAGGTAGACTTGGGTCTAAATTAAGTTCTCCTGTCATCTTGTTGCATATGACTTCGAGAGGCAGCTTGACTGGGGGTGGTGTGATGCCAAACTTTCAATTGGAGATTACGATGAAACTTGAACAGATCAATTTTTGTTTGAAACTCTCTTGCTGTATTTACAAATGTTAGACCTTTTGATAAAACAGAGATTTGACAAGTAGAAAAAGGGACATCTGAAATGTTAATTACTTGTTCATCTTCATCTTGCCTTTGCTTCTGGTGTGCCGGCTGTGATTTATGGATCCTTGATGACCTGCTTCTACCTCTTCTTGTCTTCCGTTTCGTTGTCTCTGTGATATGTTGTTTCTTTGAGGTCTGGTGCCTAAAAAAGTAGACGAGGAGGACTCTTCTATCTCAGAGTGGTCTTCATCACTGCTAGGTAGTTGAAAGGAGACAGTTCTTCTCCGTTGTGACTGGGTTTTAAAACTTCATTTTTGTTTCCACCAATAAACTTTGTTGTCCTTATTATCTGATAAATCTCTGTTAAATTTCCTCAGTTTTTCTTGTTTGAGCTCTCTTTGTAATTTCTCTAAATCCACTTCTAGTTCTTTTTCGAAAGAGATTTGTTGAGTTTTAAAGTTGGTAGATATTTCTTCTTTCAAGTTGGCAATTTCATTCAGAATTTGAGTTTTTTGTTTCTTAACTTCTTGCATAAGGAGAAGCATGAGATCTAGAGAACATTTGTTTAATATTGCTTCCCATTTCTCTTTAAACTCTGAATCTTCAGCACCAAATGATGGGATTTTTTTAATTCTCAGTCCTCTTGGTATCATTTTCTCTCTCCAATAGTCTGACAATGTTGTCATATGTAGCTGTAGTTTCAAGTCTTTTTCAGAAAGTTTTTTGACTTCAACAAACAGTTTTTTAGCATCTGTGGTTTGTACAGAGCTCTGATCAAACAGAGTGTCTGAGATAATAATGCTCTCACCTTCTTCTTTGGAATAGGAGAAGTATCCAGTAGCCATTTTGGGTAAGAGGCAAATAGTCCCCAACGTTGATTCAACGGAGCTTCTCCAGAATGACTTAAGTGCCGTTCTATGCTCTTTTCTCAAAGAAAAACCTAACTCCAAGTCCTCCAGAGTCGCGGACAAAGCCGATTTGAAAGATGTTCGCCAGCAGCAGCCGTCATTCTTTGTTTTCAAGTGGCAGGTAACCGTCGCAACTCTGTCGTCATTATGTTAAGCCCGCCCCGCCTACTCTATACACAACGTGATTGGCCTGACCCAATTTAGGTTTTTGCAGCTCGAAAGTCAATGGAGAGTTGCTAGACTGCCCTGGCTGCAAAATACATTTTGCTGCCGCTAGGGTGCATCTAGATTTCTAGGCTAATAAAACATATTAATTATTTATGAATGTATAGTCATATTTTGTAAATGATTAGTTCATCATTAACTAATAACTTTTAAGGGACTTATAACTGAACATTATTATAAAGTGTTACCCAAACTTAAATAAATAAACAAATACAGTACATATAGGTGGGAAGAGGTGGGGAAAGAATTAAGGATCAGGAAAAGTTTAAAGTGAAAAGTTTAGATTATTCTGAAATATTTTTTTTTTTACATTTTATAGAGGGTTCACCCAACTAAAATGGCTTCCATGGAAATGGAACGTGAGCACGCCAAGAAAAGGAGTGCACCCAGGAATGAGGAGGAGGAACACCCTGTTCCAGACATTCCAAGTCTCCCGGAAGTTCCGGGAGTCTCCCGCATATTGATAGCGGCTCACTGATGCCCGCAAATTAGTTAAAATCTCCCGGAATCTAGAGCGAGCGAGCAAAAGCGCGCATAGGAGACAGAGACTGTGCTACAAACCATGTAGTGCGCGCACGGCAGAGAGGGAGAGGGAGCGAGAGACGTTGCGTGTGTGTGCTAGTGTGCGTGTGTGTGCTAGTGTGCGTGTGCCTCATGAAGCACATGTAAGATAGAGAGCATCCTGATTGGCCTGATTCGGTAAATCAACCAATCAATTGTCAGTGTGGGCGGGCTTTTATCTCTTCTCCCAAACCGAATTAATCAGTTCAGTGTATCTAGAAACAGGAGGGTCATGGCAGAGGGAGAGTGCTCCAAAAAATTCAGGTCATTACCTCCCTGTCATTACCAGAGTAATTTACTAGAGTAAATACCTCCCTGTCATTACCAGAGGGGAGTCATTACCTCCCTGAAATGACTTTTTGTAGGTTGGGATGTCTGCTGTTCCTCTCATACAAGGCAGTGTAGCACAGTATTTCAGAGGAGGTAGACCCACCCTAACCCAAGAGAGATTTGACAAGTTGATCCTTAACTTCATCATTCAAGGATTGCATCCACTTCACACTGTGGAGAGATCAGAATACACAGATTTATTCAGAGAGATTTTACCCTCTATGCATTTGATGTCCAGGAGAACATTGGGAAGAATGCTTGAGGATGAGTATACATCAATGAAAAGCACACTGTCTATGATTTTGTCCAAACAGAACTATGTATGTACTACAACAGATGCGTGGTCGTCAAACAACAGAAGCTTCCTTGGGGTGACTATCCACTGGATAAACCAAGAAACATTAAGCATCTGCTCTGGGGCATTAGCCTGTCACACGATCATAGGGCACCACACATATGATGTTTTAGCTGAGATGTTGCAAGATGTGCACAGAGATTTCAACATAAAAGACAAGGTGAACGTTACAACCACAGATAATGGTTAAAATTTTGTGAAGGCTTTCAATGTCTTCGCAGAAGTTCAAAGAACCATTCAAGACAGAGAAGAGGAGGATGAGGAAGAAGATGAGGGACACACTGTTTTCATAAATGTCACAGACATTTTTAATAAAACAGAAGAAGACTACAGTCTCCCACTTCATCAGCGATGTGCCTGCCATACCCTCAACCTGGTTGCAACGAGAGACATTGAGGGTGCTTTGACCCAGTCAGAGGCCTTTAAAAAAGTATCAAGATCAACAATTGGCAAATGCCAGGGACTGTGGAACAAGCAACACAGAAGCACACAAGCTTTAGACATTATCAAAGACAAGCTAGGGTGCCAGCTGATAGTTCCCAGTCCATCAAGGTGGAACTCCACTTACCATGCATATGGAGCGCTTGACTACCTGTATCCTGACAAAAGAACAAGACCTCCAGGAGACCTGTGAGAAGCTTATTGTGACTCGCTTCAAAGCAACAGAACTCAACTTCATACAGGAGCATGTTCAGGTAAAAAATACCTTTTTTTGATATGTACTTAAGTTAACCAGTGTTCATGCTGTAATCCATGTATCTGTCTGAACATAAAGGCAACCACATACCTCTAACTGAGCTTAGTGTGGGGAATTTTTTTTCCCAGGTTGTTAACTGAATGTTAAACAACTACTACTTATTAGAATGATGATGATGATGATTATAAATAAGAAAACTAATAATATTATTACTTTTGAGTAATTGTTATTTATTCCTTGTCTTTCCTGTGCATCTTTAAGGTTATGGCGCCTCTGACCAAGACCCTTGACGTACTACAATCAGATAAAATGGCCTACACAGGAGTGTTGGTGCCAACAATCTCAATTCTCCTCAATAGAATGAAGCAGATAAAGCATGAGGAAAACATGCATCACTGTAACCCACTGGTAGATGCTGTCATCAATGGGGTGAAGAGGAGGTTTGGATACATTTTTCAAGATGCAAGGTTGCTCATAGCCTCTGCAGCTCATCCTATGTTCAGATTGGCGTACATCCCCAGTGGAAAGAAGACTGATGTTGTCTCAAACCTGAAAGCAGAAGTTAACCTGCTTCAAACTCAATACCCAGATGATCACATGCAGACAGATGGCGAGGACCCAACTGATGATGGCGATGAAATAACTGGATACTTCCCCTCACTCAGAACAAGAACAGTTCTGAATGAAGTGGACAGCTACTTGCAATCACCCGATACCAACCTTATCAATGCATTCCAAAACCTGCCGATGATGAAGAAGATCTTCCTGAAGTACAACACAGGAGTTCCTGCTAGTGCAGCTTGTGAACGACTCTTTAGTGTAGGAAAAGACATTTTCCGACCAAAGAGAAACCGTCTTTCCGATGCAAATTTTGAAAAGCTTCTATTGTGTCGTGTGAATAAACACCTCTTGTTAAAAAACTCGGGGTCCAGCCTGGCCACCTCTTGATATGTGGTGGCAGAAACTTGTTTCCATGGAGAGAGATAGATATCTTTCACACACACACACACACACACACCAACAAACACACACACACACACACACACACACACACACACACAAACACAAACAAACAAACAAACAAACAAACACACACACACACCAAATGTTATTTAGAGGACATGTTTGTTTGTTTGTTTGTTTGTTTGTTTGCCATGTTGGTACTGTTTGGAGCAGGTCTTAATTATTTTGCTACTGTGGTTTGAGCTGAGTTGAGTTTTAAATTAACTTACAGTTAGTCCTGCAAATGTGCCCAAGTCTAAATTGTGCATACCCAGGCAAACACATGTGCATATGCATACGTACACATACAGATGAATACACACACACTCTCAACACCTGGTTTTGTTATTATGTGGATCACGTTTTTTTGGGGTTTTTTTTGCCAAATTGGTTTGGAACAGTTGTTGAATAAACAATTGAACTGAACAATTATGCTTGCCTATCTGTTTGACTTACAGTTTTATTGATCACTGAGATAGCATTGATTTGGAATGAAGTTGGTTCAATATAAAAATGTAATTTTAAAAAATAGCTTAAATGTAGTGAACTACTTTTGCCATGTTCCTGTAGCTTAGCTTGCTACATTTTCCAGGGTGGTAGCTTCAGTGTAGTGAAGCTTAATTTAATGTAGAGTAACTGCTAGCTTAGCTCACTACATTTTCCAAGTAGCTTGCCCAACACTGGTTGTTCTCCCATTCAGACCAGTGCCCCTCTTGTGACGCGAGTGGCCTCGTCTCGTTTGACGGATCCGAGGAGGATCCTCACGATGACTCTCTGTCATCGGCGGCTTCGGACGCAGAGGGCTGGATGCAGAGGATTATCATCCGATCATGGTTGTATCTCGCTATTAGGGCCCTATTTTAACGATCTGAAACGCAAGTATCAAACGCGAAACGCAAGTAACTTTGTGGGCGGATAAATGACTCTTGCGCCCGATGCAAATCTAAAATGGGTTGGTCTGAAGTAGCTTCATTACTCATAGGTGTGGTTTGGGCGTAACGTGAACTAAACCAATCAGAGCATCATCTCACATTCCCTTTAAGAGCAGGCGTGCTTGTTCCATGGCGGATTGCTATTATAACGGCAGATTTGCCAGACGCATGCCAGGAGCGGTTCACAGCCGAGGAGACCGACGTTCTCATCAGGGTCGTAAAAGACAGAAAAGTGACATTGTATGGGGATGGCAGAAACCCACCCAAATAAGCTTAGGTGAAACAGGCATATAATAATTTTGGTAAATGTGTAAGCTAGATTTATGCCTATTTTTTCACATTCATGGACACCACAATGATTTCCCTCATGTGGAATATTTTTCCTTCTAATTATATATTTTTGCAAAAATGGAAACTGCTGCGTCTGTGTGTAGATGAGAGAAGCAAAGTGTATACGTGTTGTGCATACGCTACATTATGGCCAAGCATGTACGCTTAAAATAGGATCTGAACACGCCACTGACTTTAGAGGGGAGGAGGGAAGTCTGTGGAGGGAAAAGTCCGCTGTGCGTCGGGTGCAAAATAGGAATTATACATGCGTCGGTGCACAAAGTCAATTGCGCTGGGTGCAAGATAGGGCCCTTAGTGTTACTCGATCTTAGTGCTGCATTTGATAGTACTGACCACAACATTCTTTTAAATAGACTCGAAAATTATGTTGGCATTAGTGGAATTGCATTAGCATGGTTTAACTCATACTTATCTGACCGTTATCAGTTTGTAGCAGTAAATGAAGAGATGTCTCATCGATCACAAGTTCAGTATGGCGTACCACAAGGCTCAGTACTAGGACCGTTGCTGTTCACTCTGTACATGCTACCCTTAGGAGATATCATTAGGAAGCATGGCATTAGTTTTCACTGTTATGCTGATGATACTCAGCTCTATATTTCTTAACGCCCTGACGAAACTTACCAATTCACAAAATTAACGGAATGCATAGCTGATCTAAATAGCTGAAAAAATTGGATGACTAGTAATTTCCTACTACTTAATTCTGAAAAAACAGAGAATCTAATTATTGGACAAAAAACCTCCTCACGTAATAACCTAGAATATTGTCTAACACTTGATGGCTGCTCTGTATACCAATACCAAGATACCAATATTTCATTTGAAAGTCACGTGTTAAAATATTTTGAACGTTTTAAAATATTGCTGATTACTTACAAAGCAGTAAATGGTTTAGCTCCGCAGTACTTGAGCGAGCTCTTAACGCATTATAGTCCTTCACGTCTATTGCGATCTCAAAATTCCGGCCAGTTGATAATACCTAGAATATCAAAATCGACTGCTGGCGGTAGATCCTTTTCCTATTTAGCACCAAAACTTTGGAACAGTCTTCCTAACATTGTCAGGGAAGCAGACACACTCTGTCAGTTCAAATCTAGACTAAAAACACATCTCTTTGACCTAGCATACACATAACACATTATAGACTTCTATAATTCAATATTAGGCTGCATAGTTTAGGTCAGCCGGAACCGGGATCACTTCCCATAATTCCTGATATAAGTCTGTTTATCCGAGGTTTACCGCAGTCCACCGGATCCAGGCCGTATCCAGATCCGATGAAGGACCTGTATGGGATTAATATCCCAGCAAACACAGAACGTTCCCCTAACGTTCCCGTTTGGTTCCCATTTGGTTATTTTTTTGGGAACCAAACAAGAACGTTCTGGGAACGTTCCCTGTAGGTTATTTTTAGGATCTTTGTTTATAACATTAAGGGAACGTTCCCAGAACGTTCCCTGTAGGTTATTTTTAGGTTTAAATTTATAACCTAAAGAGAACGTTCTGGGAACATTCCCTGTAGGTTATTTTTAGGATCTATTTTTATAACTTTAAGGGAACGTTCCCAGAACGTTCCCTGTAGGTTATTTTTAGGTTTAAATTTATAACCTAAAGAGAACGTTCTGGGAACGTTCCCTGCAGGTTGTTATTTAATAACCTAAAGAGAACCTTCCCAGAACGTTCCCTGCAGGTTATTTTTAGGTTTAATTTTTATAACCTAAAGAGAACCTTCCCAGAACGTTTCCTTGCAGGTTTTAGGTTTTATTTTTATAACCTAAAGAGAACGTTCTGAGAACGTTCTCTGCAGGTTATTATTTTAATATCACTTAGCCTACTATTAACAGGCAGATTACCAACTGACAACGTCGTCAGTACGGTCCCCTAAGGTTATAAGATAACCAACAATGTTCAGATCTATTCGCAATAACTTTTTATTAATGATATTTTAAATTATGTTATATTTTAATTCTATATGTTTATTTAAATGCTGCATGACTTTGAAGTGTTTTAATGCGCATGCGCGTGATCAAACACTGGAGCACGTGCGCTGCGCGAGAGCAGATGGAAACGTCATCGACAACTGACAAACAACAAAACTCCCGTCTCTCGCTGTTGGTTTCACTGCTTTCAGGTAAGTTTAGACAACAAAATCTCACAAATAATACACACAAACGCCCCTGACACATTTCTTACGTGTAATTGACACGCTTCTGTTAAATATTTATTTTAAAGAAATGGTTTTATGTCTTTGAAAAAGTCCGTTAGCATCTACGCTAGCTAACCGTTTTCAAAAGACAACGTTAGGCCTAAGTTACGTTAAGTTGAGGTCTTATTTATGAAAGTTTGGGTTTTTAAACACATATTTAGTGTAGATAACAGTTTTTGATAGTTTTGCTGGTAATTTGTCAGTGGGAAGTAAGCTAATTTATTTAGGCTAACCTAAAAGAATGCACTGTATTGTTAACTTAATCAGTGACGTCACTTACCAATATTGCTAAAATGTGATTTCAGAATAGCGAGAGAAAAAATAAAACTCTACAACAAGGGGTGAGTTATTGTTTAATCATGATGATAATTCCATATGCATTTATTTCACAATATATTATCTTAAGATTTGTATATATTTATCTTTTCTGCATTTCACCTCTGTTCTAGCTTGGTTCCTTGTAATAAACCTATCACATGTAATATTTTTGGCTCTGTGACAAACAGCATGTTATGTTCCTAGATCATCATGCCGTGATGGCCTGCTGCACTCCCTGTCCAAGAAAATTTCTATGAACCATATGACTAGTAAGCAAAACCACCTCAAACATGCAGTGCACTGCTGTTCAAAGGTTTGGGGTCTGTAAGATTTATGCTTTTGAAATAAGTCTCACATTTTAAAATCATTAACCCCAAGTTTTTTCAGTGAGATTGTCCTTGAGAAGCCTGTAAGCTAAATAATCAGCTAAATAATAGGCGACTAATACAATATTATAATGGTCATAGTTATAATAATTCATTTAACTATTATGATAACATGATATCCTGATGATTACTATATTTTATTTTATTTCTTTAGGTCTGTTTTGAATTATGTTGGCCAATGAGACTGACAACATACTGTCCAACTCAAAGGTATTTATGTATTTTTTTTAATTTTTTTTATTGATCAATACTGAAATTCTTTGTACTTTTAAATGCGGTTCAGGGGGTCGACAACTTTAGGCAGTTATTTTTCACAGATTTATTTATTTAATGTTTATTTGACAGGGACAAATGCATAGAACATTGCTTTATAAAAAATACAAAGTAGATGCCATGCATACAGGTTTATAGCCATGACTAATTTGCAACCCCTAGATATCTTGGGCAGCTGTGGCTCATACTCTTAGCCTTTAAAAATGTTTGAATTGATATCCCCAATGCAATATCAGGGGGTAAATATATCATTAGAGTTCTTAAAGTTATGACTTTGCTCTTGTTACCAGATGAGATATAATCCCTATTGTTTGGTCCTGTATTCTTCAGGACAAGACCTTGATGCCATCCACAGTCAGTAGATGAAGAAGGTGAGTTTAGCCGAATTCAGTTCTCTTTCACTTTTTTTTTTTTAGCTTAAACAGACACGTGCACGCAAAATGAAGTCAAAATGGCGAGTTTCCTCTTGTCTTGTGTTTTAAACAGAAAGAAAACGGATGCGTGTCATTTATATTAGTTCTGCGCATTCGTCTTAAAGGGACAGCAGCCTAACGTACCCGCAGCTGTTTGTGTCGCCAATGGTGATCAAACATCAAAAGAGAAAATGACTTGTAGCTTTAGCAAAGATACATTAATTTTATAGTTATTTTATTTTTACACTGAAGACTTATTTTACATTTTGATAAATCAATTTCTGTACCTGATAAGTTAGATTTAACTGAAAAACATAATGCACTGCTTATTTCAACTGTGTTTTTCTTCTATTGTATTAATCTATGCTTGTTATCTATTGTAATTTTCTATGCAGGTTCACTCCTCTACAAAATCCCCCCAATAGAGGTTATGCGGAGCGCCCAGCGGTCGAACCGGAAAGAGGTCTAAGCATTTCCGCTTTTCACTTCCGTACACATCTGCAGCGGTAGGGGATCTCTGAGTTTACTGTTAATTTTTGCTTATTACACTAAAATTCTTACTTCTGTTTTAATTAAAATGTCACGAAGGCTAAAATATCAGAAAAGGGAACATCCGAACAGCAGTTTTTGTTGTGTGCTGATCTGCTCTATGTCGGGGAAAATGAGTAGTACAAATAGGTTCTGTACTCATAAAGTGACGTCAACATCAGCAGTAGCATTCGCCGTCAGGCAAGTGTTATTTAAATAAACTCCTGATGTACTTACAAACTTTCCAATGCCTCGTTTAATGAGTACAGAACCTATTTGTACTACTGTAGAAGTTTGGTACCATTCTGGGCATTATTAGTGGGGTAATTTACCAGATACAAACCTGGAGCCGTTAGCGCATGCACTAAACCATATGGCTGATATCTCTAAATAAACTCTACATTTTTCAATATTGTGCAGCACTAATATTGAGCATATCTTAAAGTGAACCTGGAATGATAATTTGTGATACCAGATGAGATGTATGTATGATAGATTTTGAACTGTACTATTTTTTTTATTTCAGGTTTTCTGGGATCCCAGCGGAAGGCATCAAGGCATCAGATGTTGGCCTGGACAGATGCACCTGTAAACTACACCGACCTTTGCTTTTGCATGGATGGCTGATTATTACCATGTTCTGTGAGGGTTTCATTATAGCAAAACTGAGCACCTGTGACAGTGGAATTTGTAGGTGTAAAGTCACAGAGATTAAAAAAAAAAAATTGATAGCAGTTTCAAACTTTTTTTCACTTTCTTTCTCATAAACAACACAGCAGTTACAGGTTTTCAAATTCTTCATTGAAGGTGAGACTTATACATTATACGTAGAGCGAATTCGCAGGTCAGAGTTCACTAGACTTAAATATTATTTTCTCTGTTTTTTATTTGACTTCAGAGAGAGAGGCTTAATGGGTATCCTTACCCCTATATAAAACATTCCTTTTTTGATTTGTAGTCTGAAATAATAAATAGTGCAATATAAATAAA
The DNA here is from genome assembly GCF_963993115.1 of Abramis brama. Lineage (NCBI taxonomy): Eukaryota > Metazoa > Chordata > Actinopteri > Cypriniformes > Leuciscidae > Abramis > Abramis brama. The sequence goes on from NC_139972.1 coordinate 40,948,499, forward strand.
TGCAATGTAGTGTTTTGAAATATATACATTTTTCTATACACATTGATGCTGAAATATCTGAATAAATACATGATACCAGCAGCGCTCGTGCTCATATCTCCTACAGCTTGTGATCCCAATTGTGATCCACAATCCCACCTCACTCTTTTCATTTGCTCCAGATGAATATTAATGCCATTACAGGGCTTGAATTTTGGCATGGGATTGTGTGTCCATGTAACGCGTTGTCTTTTTATTTTCTTGTTAAATTTGCAGATGGTGTTGGGAGTTTAAATGTTTTGAGCGGAGTGAAGATTGGCACATTCATGTATATTGTATATAAATGAATACTTTTTCAACTTTATAGCCAAAGTTATAGGCTACAGTTTGCAAAAAGATAGTTTTAATTAAAATGTTTGTGCAGTTTTATTTATTGAAATATTTTCATGTTTGAAATATTAAATGTAAATTACTGTTCCTGAATACATTTTGCTAACGCTGTTTTTAATGACTTATTTTAGGTTGATAATTAAACAATGAATCAACAAAAACATGGATTGTGTGCTGATTTATTTATTTAATACAAACTGATTGATTTACTTATTAATGATAGTTTCTGTAAATTCAATTTATTGTAATAATATATTCATAGGATTCTTAAGTGTTTGAACAATAAACAATGTAGAATATGTTGTTTGTAGACCTATAATTTGTGTACAGGCATATCAGGATGTGTAGACGTTAGGAGAACGTTCTGGGAACCTTTCGGCAACGTTCCGGGAACGTTCCCCTAACCTTCCGGGAACGTTACGAGAACCTTGCGGGAACCTTTCGGGAACGTTCTGGGAACCTTTCGGCAACGTTCCGGGAACGTTCCCCTAACCTATAGGGAACGTTCTATTAACGTAAAGAAAACTTTCCTGGCTAACCAATAGGGAACGTTCTTGGGAACGTTCTGGGAACCAAAAACTAACGTTCCCAGAACGTTAAATTGTTAGCTGGGATCCTGCCATGATTCAAAACTGAAAATAAAGTTCTGAAAGGTTGAAACTAAGTGTTCGAAAACTCAAAATCTTACAAAAAACAGTTTTGCAAGATCGAAAAATAAGATTTGCAAGATTGCAAAATGTAAAAAAATAAAAAATATCTCTGCAAACGTTGTTTTTGAGATTTCCTTCTTCAGAACTGCAACATTTTTTTTTTACGATGTTGCGCAAACAATTTTTCAGAGTTTCAGATTTGTCAGTGTTCTCCCACTGTATTAGTTTGTTTTCCAGAGTTGAAACCTTGTAAATGGTGATCTGAAAACTGGTGTGCGAATGTGTGAAAAAAAAAGTTTTGAAACTCTGAAAACAGTTTTGCAGGCTTGCAAAGTGGTAAAAAAAAAAAAAATCTCTGCAAACATAATTTTGTTTTTGAGTTTTCCTTCTTCAGAAGTGCAACACTCTTTTTTACGGTGTTGTGCAATCATTTTTTCAGAGTTTCGAATTTGTTACTGTTCTCCCAGTGTATAGTTTGTTTTCCAGATTTGAAACCTTGTAAATGGTGATCTGAAAACTGGTGTGCGAATAGGTGAAAAAAAGTTTTGAAACTCTGAAAACTGAGGTTCGAAAGGGCGAAACTTATTACATTACATTACATTAGCACTCCTATTGCATACTATTTTTTCAGAGCTGAGTTTACAACACCCACTTTGCTGAGATACGCCCACACAGTTGCGAGCTTGCGACTCACGTGATTTGTGGCAGCGTTGTCACGCAGCTCTGCTCTGAAACTCAGACTGAGCGAAAATGAAGCTTCGCAACTTCGCAACTTCAAAAAAAGCCTGGAGGGAGGGCCGTCTGCTCTTGGTCAATGCTTTGCTGTCTGCTGACGTACAGTCCAATCACAAGTCGTATTACTGGAAAGGTGGGATTGACCGACTGCTCCGCCAATGACGAAAGCCAAAGTATTCATAAACTGATTGCACACTGGCACGTCAAAAGCGTGCGTTTCAGCCAACGCGCGATTTGCCAAAAGCGCGCGTTCTTAATGTGCGCTTTGTGGCCACAGAAACGTGATCTGCTATTTAAAACGATCTGCTATTTTATGATTAATAAAAATGTTTTTAACCACTATTTTTAAGACTGCTCCTCCCTGACACCCGTGGGACACTTGCCATTCTACATTTATAACAATAATATCTTAGTCTAAACCTAAAGTAATCTTGAAAAACTACATATAATTTAAAAGCTTTCAGACTCCATTATTCATATTTGAAGACTAATTATCAAAAGAAATGACAGCAGTAGTAGCCTGGCTAACGTCAGACCACACGTTATGAACGCGTAAACAGGTAAACCAAACAGGCAGTGCAAACGTGTGTGAAGTGTCCAAACAGGCGAAAAGAATGTGCTCGTTCCCTGTTCTCCTATCGCACGTCGAAGGCGTCATTGCTTGAGTCTGTCATGCTTTTGTCCCTATATGTGGTTTAGGACTCTTGTATTATCATTAAACCCAAGCAAAACAGCATGGAATTATCGATGGCAAATTTGACAGAGGAGAGGATTATAATCGGTGAGTTATTATAATCCAATAGTTATCATTTAGGTAAAAAGAAAAGAAAGAAAAAAAAGAAGAAAGAAAGAAAACAGACAGTTTTTTATTTCAGCACCTCGGACAATCCCCTAATCCCTTCGTTCGAGACACATCTCGCAAATTTTCCAGTTGTAATTTCGGTAACAATTTAAAATAAGGTTTCATATATTATTGATTTTTGTTAATGTTTACAACGTTTACTAATTATTAAAATAAAAAGTTGTATTTGTTAACATTACTTAATGCACTGCGAACAGGGTACTAAAAGGGTACACTTCTCAGATTAGTAAAGTAAAACAAAGTTGTTAAATTAAAGTTTAAAAAAGTTATGAAGTTTAAGTTTATGAACATTTTAAATATATAAAATACATGTTGTTTTTTACATATATTTACAAACCATTTTCAACCCTAAAACTTCAAGAAAATCAATGCTAAATATCTGGACAAGTTCTGGGCCAGATTTTAGGTTGATGTCTCAATAAATGAGCTTTAGGAAAGATTTTATTGTGCGCAGTACCAAACTTTTCCACTAGATGATATCCAGACTCCACCGATGACTCTTCGATTTCCATATACGTTTTTAGTGATCTGAACCTTATATTTCCATACTATTCCAAATATTTATGAAGTAGACATCCTATTCAGAAATAGTTTGGGCAGAAATGTTAATATTTGATTTGAATTTAATCTCTAAAACACATATAAAAATGTACGGAAAGAATCAAAGCGCGTTATAGTTTGCCTCCACATCACAAATGAAGAATCTATAGGTATTTATCTACTGCTGTAGCCTGGGTTTCCCCATGCTGCCTTGTTTTTCACGCTGCTAGGCAGCCTGGACACCATGGACCAGATTTTGAGAATGAGACAAGATCTGACGGTAGCCAGGCTACTACTGCTGTCATTTCTTTTGATAATTAGTCTTCAAATATGAATAATAGAGTCTAAAAGCTTTTAAATTATATGTAGTTTTTCAAGATTACTTTAGGTTTAGACTAAGATATTATTGTTATAAATGTAGAATGGCAAGTGTCCCACGGGTGTCAGGGAGGGGCAGTCTTAAAAATAGTGGTTAAAAACATTTTTATTAATCATAAAATAGCAGATCGTTTTAAATAGCAGATCACACGTTTCCGTGGCCACAAAGCGCACATTAAGAACTGAAACGCACGCTTTTGACGTGCCAGTGTGCAATCAGTTTATGAATACTTTGGCTTTCGTCATTGGCGGAGCAGTCGGTCAATCCCACCTTTCCAGTAAATACGACTTGTGATTGGACTGTACGTCAGCAGACAGCAAAGCATTGACCAAGAGCAGACGGCCCTCCCTCCAGGCTTTTTTTGAAGTTGCGAAGTTGCAAAGCTTCATTTTCGCTCAGTCTGAGTTTCAGAGTTTCAGAGCAGAGCTGCGTGACAACGCTGCCACAAATCACGTGAGTCGCAAGCTCGCAACTGTGTGGGCGTATCTCCGCAAAGTGGGTGTTGTAAACTCAGCTCTGAAAAAATAGTATGCAATAGGAGTGCAAATGTAATGTAATGTAATAAGTTTCGCCCTTTCGAACCTCAGTTTTCAGAGTTTCAAAACTTTTTTTCACCTATTCGCACACCAGTTTTCAGATCACCATTTACAAGGTTTCAAATCTGGAAAACAAATTATACACTGGGAGAACAGTGACAAATTCGAAACTCTGAAAAAATGATTGCACAACACCGTAAAAAAGAGTGTTGCACTTCTGAAGAAGGAAAACTCAAAAACAAAATTATGTTTGCAGAGATTTTATTTTTTTTACCACTTTGCAAGCCTGCAAAACTCTGTTTTCAGAGTTTCAAAACTTTTTTTCACACATTCGCACACCAGTTTTCAGATCACCATTTACAAGGTTTCAACCCTGGAAAACAAACTAATACAGTGGGAGAACACTGACAAATTTGAAACTCTGAAAAATTGTTTGCGCAACATCGTAAAAAAAAATGTTGCAGTTCTGAAGAAGGAAATCTCAAAAACAACATATGTTTGCAGAGATATTTTTATTTTTTTACATTTTGCAATCTTGCAAATCTTATTTTTCGATCTTGCAAAACTGTTTTTTGTAAGATTTTGAGTTTTCGAACACTTAGTTTCAACCTTTCAGAACTTTATTTTCAGTTTTGAATCATGGCAGGATATTAATCCCATAGACCTGTGCCTGGACATGATGACAACGCAGTCCTGAAGTCTCAACCACTCCCTCCCCTGTTTACTGAAGTGAGGTGGATCCCGGCCGTATCCAGATCAGATGGTGGACCTCCACCTGGACCCATCCATGACGCATCCCTGAAGTGCCAGCCTCATCAGCCCTGTGAAGGCCTCATCGACACGACCAATCTGACTTCTGACCTGTAATGCTGCCTGGATCATAATCATACACTGCTCGCTCATTGGCCAGAGGAGAACTGGCCCCCGACTGAGCCTGGGTTCTCCCAAGGTTTTTTTCTCCATTCTGTCACTGATGGAGTTTTGGTTCCTTGCCACTGTTGCCTTGGTTTTTGGCTTGCTTAGTTGGGGACATTTAATATTCAACAATATTATTGATCTGCCTTACTTAGGGTGGATGATGATGCAATTTTCTTCTAGAAACAAACTATGTTGTACTATTTTCATGTTATCAATGTGAAGCTGTTTTGATACAATCTGTATTGTAAAAAGCGCTATATAAATAAAGGTGACTTTACTTATCCGTGTCCTTTCTAAAGCAGTCGAGGAGCCCTATTGCAGCTGCCTGGATGAATTGGGGGCCAACAGGCCCCTCTGCAGCAATCAGCACAGTTCGTCCCAGAAGATCACGAAGAACTGACAAAGTCTTGGCACGCGCCACAAAAGCCATCGCCCAGGCCATCGGGAGGGCTATGGCCAGCTTAGTGGTGCTGAAGCGCCACTTATGGCTAAACCTAACAGAGATCAAGGCCGCGACTCTTCCTACTCTTCCTACTTCGCGACTTCCTCGAAGCTCCTATTTCCTCCACTGGTCTCTTCGGCCCTGCTGTGGATGGTTTCACTGAGCGCTTCACTACCACACAGAGGGCATCGCAGGTTATGCAACACTTCCTGCCCAACCAGTATACAGTCCTGCCGTTCAGACGGTCCCTGGCCCACACACTTTTACAAAGTGCATGGATGCAGCACTTTCCCCCCTTAGACAGAAGGAAATGCGCATCTTGAACTACCTCGACGACTGGCTCGTTTTGGCCCAGTTGGAGATGGAACTGAACTCTCACAGATCTGTGCTCCTCAGCCATTTGGAATGCCTGGGACAACACAGCCAAGAGCTCTTTGTTCCCCAGTCAGAAGATCTACAACACAACAGTTCTACCAGAAAGAATCGGGAGAAAAAATGATGTAACAAAAGCATATATTTATTAACAGCCCGGCAAGCAAATATTTATAAAGTTCTTTGGCACAGAACCGTCCGTAGCGCGCAATCCAAGGTTAGTGGAATCTGCATTTCCTGCCTGAAGATGAAGGCAGGGGCGCAGCCGACCCCCAGGAGGTATGGAAAGGGACAATCCTGGTTGTGGTGGGGAGGATGGAGTGGAAGGGACCATCCTGGTGGTGGTGGGCAGGATGGAGGTAATTGTTTGCATTAGCATCTGCGAACTCAGACATGTGTAAGTACCGATCTTTTATACTGCAAGTATTAGCACATGATTGGTTAGATGTGAAGGTAATAAGTGACGTAACGATTGAGTCTTCCTGGCAGAACTTACGCTAAAGCTTTCATTGGTGTCCTATATAAACCACCAGGGCAGGCTCAGGTTGAGACATCTGTACGAACTGGCCAGAAGTCTCCTCTTATGGGCATAGAGCAGCCTGCATTCGCTGAGAGCAACGGATGTGCCCGGCAAACTGAACCAGGGAGCAGATATGCTGTCCCGGGGCAATGTGTACCCAGGGGAATGGACCCTCCATCCCCAAACGGTTCAAATGATCTGGGAGGTTTTCGGGGGAACAGAGGTCAACCTCTTCACCTCCGAAGACAACTCTCACTGCCCAATATTTTTCTCGAAGGGCAGGGACGTGCTGGCCCACGAATGGCCCAGCCTTTCCCTGTATGCTTTTCCCAGACTTCCCAGCGAGAGTCCTGAGCACAATTTGCGAGGCTAGAGCTGTCTACGAGATGCCTCTATGCACTTAAGTGGTCTGTGTTCTCCGGCTGGTGCTCAACCTGGAACCAGAACCCTGCTTTATGCAAAGTATCTCTGATACTTTAATTTCTACAAGAGCTACTAGATGCGGGCCGTACCCCCATCCACGCTCAAAGTCTATGTGGCGGCCATCGCAGCCTTCCATGCCCCGGTGGCCGGCCACTCGATAGGGGAAAGCAACATAAGTGTCCGCTGCCTAAGGGGAGCAAGGAGCCTGAATCGATGGCGAAACGAGCGTCTTTTATAGGCAGTTGCCCCTTCTGCCCCATTCTGGCGGGCTCTGCACTCAGCTCAGCGGGCTGTGCACCGATTGGTTCGCGCAGTTATGCAGCTCTGCCATAGGTTTGTGCAGTTACCACTGACCAGCCAGTAGCATGCTAGTAGTCTCAGCACTGGTATGGCTTTGCAGTAGCACTTCGTTATTATACAAAAGGCTTCAGTATTCTGAGAAAAAGGAGTTTTCCACATAGCGTATAGCTACACAATACTCGTTCCCTTATCTCAGGGAACTGAGGTTACGTTAGCAACCGAGTCGTTCCCTGTACTCTAAGTTTAGCGGCGGGTTATTTGAATGCTGTGTACTTTTGCCTGTGAAAGGATAATAGTGCAGAGCATCGTTCATTTTAGGTAAGTGTTTTCCTGCATTAAGTTACTAACGGGGAATTCTAGCGGGTGATGCATAATCAGTAGTAACATTTTTGTTTTTCTTTATGTTTGTTTTTGCAGCAGGATTCTCCCTCTCGTTCTTGACGATCATTGTTCTCTGCTGTCGCTATAGTCACAGCCCTGACACTTCTCTTCTGCTCTTCAATCTCGCAACTAAAAGAAAGGGATTGTTTTTATCTGGTTCCATTTGTTTATACTTTACTTTTATTTCAAGGCTCGCTTATGTGATAGGTGGGATCCAAGTAGTTCTTGAAAAACACTTTTGAAAACTGTGTCGGACCGAGTAGCTAAACACACTTGTAACCAATCGGCAGTAAGAGACGTGTCTCCTAATGATGAGGAGGAGATAGCGCTCAGTGCACACAGCACAGACATTAGCCGAACGACTACAGAAAGCGAGAGATGGCAGATAAAAAAACAAAATAAGAAAATCTCTGGGAAACTTAAAATGAAAAAGGCGGCTTACGATCAGGCAAGAGGGAGAACTCGTGTTAATATCGGAGAAGCTTGAGAGAAATCAAGGGGCGGAAAGGCCTAACATCGGACGCTGATTTTGCTTTATTTCTTCTCGATAGGTGAGTAACATTGTTTAGCTTTGTTTCACAGAACTAATATATGCTGGCCAATGCTTGAATATGCTCGTGTGTCATCTTTGCTTCTTTTGTTTTTTCATTTGCAATCTTATTGTCGTTCGCTTCAGCTATGAAAAAGACATTCATTTCTACACCATATAAGCCTGGAGCATCTAAACCTCCTCCACTGTCTGTTTCAAGCGTAGGCTCCCCAAAGTGTGTCTGAAAAGTAAGATAATATATTCCTAATATATGTTTGTTTCCTTTGGTTCCTCATTTAGTGATCGATATAACCCCCTAATCTTGTTATAGTTGTGCTCTTGCTATCGAGTTGATCATGATAACTGTGTTTTTGGGATGGGTGTTGAGTGTCGTCTTCCACGTGAAACGGAGCTGAATCATTGATGCGCTAAAACACACATTACTATCAAAACACATTCGACATAGACTACCATAGTAACAGATACAGCAGATTCCGCCATAGTCCAAAAAAAAAGATTCCGCCATATTCATTGACTGGGTTACGCTCGCATACGTAACATCAACCCTACCTTGTAACTGTTACCTTCATGTTACTGTTATTTTTGGCCAGAGATTTGGCTGAATTTTGGAGAATTTTGAATGTGCTTTATTAACAGTTTAAATAAAAAAGCTGAATTGTGAGTTTGTGTAACTGAATTTTTAAAGGTCAATACTGCTTAGAAGTGAAAAGAAAACAAGCAAATCCGAAAAATCCGAAAGGGCTAAAAATAAATCCAAAAAAACGGAATTTGAAAAAAAATAAAACGGAATTTAAGAAAAAATAAAACGGATTTCATAGGGCCCTACTTATACAACAAGATACATGGCACCCTGATTTTTTGCTGACTTACAAGGACATGTGTCCTAGAAGACAAAAACCAGGATTATGAGGACAAATGGATTACAAGGACTTGTGATGTCACAATGACATCACAGTTCATTAACATATACAAAGAAACATGACTACACACTGTACTGCAAAGACAGATGGGTTTACTGGGACTATGACGTGTTTTTGACATGACAGTTAACAATCACTACACAAAAACAAAGCCAGAGGGGGGCGCTCGAGAGCACCGAATGGAGTAGACGTAGTTGTGAGGAGCTCCAGCATTAACCTCGAAAAAACCTAAAACTAAGAAATGTGACCAATCGGCCAATGTAGACGAACAGTCAATGGAGAAGCAAACACTGGCTGAACAAGCGGCTAGTGCTACTGTCAACGACGAGACCGCGGCCTTATCCCCAATTCTGGCAGCAATCCAAGCGTCTATCCAAGCTATGGATAAGTCGATGAACGACAGATTTAACTCCATCGAAAATACCTTGTCGCAAATGCAGGCATCGCTTACCGAAACTAACTCCCGTATCTCCGATCTCGAGGGCGCGAGTCGAGCATGACAGTCGCATTTCCGAGTTAGAGGCTCTCTGCAAGGATATTGTTGCCGCCAATAAAGCCCTACACGTCAAGCTTGATGACCTGGAGGGCCGCTCCCGTCGGCAAAATATTAAAATTGCGGGGCTACAAGAGAAAGTGGAAAATGGTCGCCCAACGGAATTTGTGGTGGAAGCTGATACCGGCCATCCTGGGAGACCAAAATCCCATCTGGAGTAAAAGTGGATCGCGCACATCGCATTGGACCCCTGCCAGCCAAAGGAGGGCGCCCCCGGATGCTAATAGCAAGAATCCACCATTACCCAGTGAAAGAATTAATTTTGAGGTTGTCCAGACAACAGTCACCTCTACAGTTTGAGGGTACTCGGATCTCTATATATCCTGATTTGACAGCGGAGGTTTTGTCGCAGCGCCGAAACTTTGACGGAGTTAAGAAGAAATTGAAGGAGGCTGGTGTCAGATATGGACTACTGTTCCCCACGCGTCTGATTGTCACTCAGGGATCGGAAAAGAGAATCTTCAATTCAGTCGAGGACGCCGAAGCATTTGCCAATTCAATTATCACAGCTTCTTGACTTCTTCCTACGCACGTACACTTGACAATTTTCTCAATGTTTCTAAGTGCGTCAAGCCTGTGAGTATGGTCTTGTTTATGAGCCGCTATACTGAGCGGTGACCCGGGCTCTCGGATGTAGGAAGCCGATGACTTCCTCAAATGCTCGCGCCCGCGCCCACCAGTATAACCAAGACTTTTGACTACATTGAAAGTATCCTTTTACGGGATTATGGTTCCGGTATTTTGCTATACTATGTTGCAGTTGAGTAAAAAAAAAAAAAGAAAAAAAAAAAAAAAAAAAAATTTAACCATGTTAATGTTTTGTATTTAATATTTTGAAGTGCTATAAAACAATGTGAACAGCAATACACTTGTTATCTTGCCAACAACGCAGATACAACAATTAAAGGGATAGTTCACCCAAAAATTAAAATTGTGTCATAATTTACTCACTCTCAAGTTGTTCCAAACCTGTATGAGTTTCTTTCTTCTGCTGAACACAAAAGAAGATTGAAGAGTGAAGAATGTTGGAAACTAGACAGTTGACGGTAGCCATTGGCCTCCATAGTAGGAAAAAAATAATAATATGGAAGTCTACCAATGGCTACCATCGACTGTTTGACTACCAACATTCTTCACTCTTCAATCTTCTTTTGTGCTCAGCAGAAGAAAAAAAAAACTCATACAGGTTTGGAACAACTTGAGAGTGAGTAAATTAGGACAGAATTTTCATTTTTGGGTGAATATCCCTTTGAAACTAATAATAATAATAATAATTTGTCAACGAGATTACATCACAGCATCAATCGACAGTGCAATTTCATGAAGTGTAAGAGATCAACAATAGCATATTTTGTAAACAGGGCACAGCGACAAATAACAAACAAAAAAAAAATTGCATGAGGCAAAGAATCATTAGTAACCAGGAACAATTTGTATATATGGTGTGTGCTGCAGCGATGCAAAGTCCAGTTCACAGTTATTGCATTGGTGGAAAATATGAATAATACCAGAGCCCATCTACGGAGAGCCTTGGCACTTCCTATTAGCCCCATTGTATAGATCTTGGTTGCAGTTCCACCAGAGCTCCACTGGAGGTGATCACCCATGAGTGCAGACTGAATGGGAGTCTATGGGGCTATACGGCTAAATTTGTCTCTTTCACCCGATTGCTGTTGAGAAATCTCAGATTTGATTGTAGGTTTTGCAAGTTCAACATGGGTTATAGGTCGAAAGTTGAATGAACGAGTACTTAAGTCCTTTCGATTTCTTACAGGTTGAGTTGTTGTTGCCCATAACACGCTAGCATTCTGCTAATGAACGCTGATTGGTCAGTGGAGGACTGATTACGACCAGAGATATCGCTTGATGGCATCGTGGCATCCGAAGCGGGACCAGAAACAAACAAAACAAGAACTCTTCTAGCACGTGTATTTACCTGTGTCAGCTGTGTTGTCGATGCCTCGAGAGAAAAGAAAGTGCAGAGCGCGAAATCACCAAAGCGACTGAAGGATTGCCGTAAAGCAGTATCTCTGGTCGTACGATGTGTATGACGTCATTGACATTTTAAAAGACTTTTTAAAGCAAATAAGTGACTCTAAAAAAATCTAACACCCAGCGGTGTGTAATTTCTTTGCATCTCCTTTCGAATACAACATTCAAATTACTAGACAAAAAATTGTATCCTGAGAAAAGTGGATTTTGAGGGGTATTTCGCCATAGACCTCCATTCATTCTGCACTCGCCTGCGAGCGCCCCCGCATGGACAGAGACGTGTTACTGCAGCCAGTCCACAAACCGGAAGTAACCAGAGAGTGCCAATTCTCTTCCTATTAGACATTCTCTCATAATACACTAATTAAGTGAGATCAGCAATAGCATATTTTGTAAACAGGGAACATGGACAAATAACAAACAAGAAAAAAATTTGTATATGAGGCGAAGTATCATTAGAAACCAGGAAGAATGTGTATAATGGTGTGTGCTGCAGCGATGCAAAGTCCAGTTCACAGTTATTGCATTGGTGGAAAACGACAACAAACAACAACAAATTGGTGGTAAAAACAACAACAAATGAGAAATCAGCTACACTGAATACAGAAACTGGAACATCTCATTGGAAACCAGTCACATCAACAAAGAAGTGAAGTGTAAATAACCCAGAAGACAGCAAGGAGGCAACATTTAAAAATAATAAAATAAGCTAAAACAGTCTTACAAAATGTAAAAGCTTATGGCTGCATTTCATGAACAGCACTCATGCACTTTCATACTGACTTCTCCTTTTGGCTGTTATACCTCTGTTTCTCACAAAATGTTTTGTACTGACCGGTTTTGTAGCACATGCTCTTCAGCAGATTTGCATTGAAGACACTCAGATTTTGTGGTCAAATGGCCTTTGGCTACGTGGATTTTAAAATGTTGTGTCACAGCAGCAACTTCTGCTTTTGACCATATTCCTTTCTTCCCACGATGTTCAACACTTTCAGTCACTAAAAACAAGAAAGATAAAAACAAGAAAACATTGCAATGTGAAATGTTTAATATTAAAAAAATCAGTTACAAGATACAAACATTTACAATTTAGTTCACAAAATGCATGTAACTTTGATAATACATGCATTTCTATGACATTTTATGAACAAAAATAGACTAGAATCAACATGAATTGTTTTTGCCTCAACAGAGCCAAGTCTTTTAAGTGACGGTATGCCATAGACAGTAAAATAAATGGACACAGCGACCCCATAGACTTCAACGGAGAAAAGTGAAGTCAATTAGAAGCACTCTCTTCCTGATGGCTGACCGTACTGCAGACTCAAATTGAGCAGTTAAACAAATACGTTAAACGAATGTAATGTTCACACTTATTTAAACTTATTTAAATAAATAAAAAGATTAAATTATTGTTGTAAACATAGCTGCAGAGGATGCTTATTGGCTATTTTCACTCCCTAATATCTATTTTGTCACTCATTTTGCTTTTGAATTAATATTAAGACATTATGAATGATAATAACTAAAGTTAACTTTATCTTTACACCTCAAATTAAGCTCAGTGCTATGTCAGCCCCAGTGCTACCAAATACTTCCTGTAGAACTTAGTGCTTCTACCCTCAAATGTTAGTCTGGAGCCCTGTGAACTTAAAATAAAACTGCACATTGTAATTTCTGTACATTAAGAATATTTATTATCAAAGCATTTGTCAGTTATACAGTTATTTTGGGGGAAAATGTGAATAATTGCATTGCAAGCTGATTTAAGGTGTGCCCCTAAATTTTCTGCTTGCGCTCCTAAAATTAAGTCAGGGTCTACAGCGCTCCTAGTAAAAAAAAGTTAGTCTGGAGCCCTGGCATACAAAATTCAGTTCTTTCTTGTCTTTTTGTGCTTGAACAGACAGATACATTCAGCGAGTATCCTCGTAAACAGTTGCTTATGTCTTAAGTGAATGTAAAAAATGAAAAAGAAAATAAATGCATCCATCTACGTCATTAATGTTGATCAAACAAAAGACAAAGAGAAAATCACTTTTGTATCTGTAACAGATCGATTGTGATGCCAAAAATCATTTCACATATGAATCACGATTCTATCAATTCACAAATGTCAAAAATAAATTTTCTAAAAGTCTGTAAAAAAACATGTCAGATAAAAGGTGGCAGCAGTCAACTGTGAGCAAAAAACTGAGAGAAGAGTTCATTACATGAAGTTCGCCACAATCTAATATTCTAATTCTCAAATACACAAATAGAATGTGTTTTGTCAATTAAATCACCTTTATAATAACCACGTTAATTAATCTATAAAGCACGAGAACGTTAGTAACTAATGTTTAACTTAACATTGTAAAGGACATAGGGGTGGGCGATATAGCCTCAAAATTATATCACGATATTTCAAGAATATTTGCGATAATGATATTTATGACGATATAGAAAAAAAAAAGTAGACAATTTTTTTTTATTACATTTATCTCACCTAAATGTTTGCTCACTCAAGAGTTTACACAACTCAAGGAAGCTTGATTTCAATCTTTGAATTAAATTGAAAAAAAGTAGCAAAAAATATATACAAAATAATAAAGATACAAATAAAGAGAAACGTTTTTGGGTAGGTCTAACACTAGTATTCAGAAATGCTACAGAAACTGAATAAGGTAATCAGATGTAAAATAACACTGATAGTCCTGAGTCCTGACTAAATTAAATACATTGGCTATTTCTGATTCCTTACAATTAAAGCTATCTTTTGTTGTTTTGACGACAACATTAATGACAGACACATATGGCTGCTGTCACTTTTACAGCTAGTGCCCGGATCCATTACGGTCACACTGTCACGCGCGTTTTATGCTTATTTCAGACATAACCGACTGTTTACGAATATGCTAACCATGACCGGAATTTTTACACAATTTTGCGTGTTTTTTCCCCCGTTAAAGCGATATAATCCGCGAAAAAGAACTTTTGTTACTCGCGAGCTGTTTGTGAGACGGCTTTACTGTAGCCTATGTATGCACGCAGAGTAAACATCTCTCAGAGAGCATGCTAGAGTACAGAATAGTTTAAAATCGCAAATGTTTAAACTGATAAGACTTAAAAAGAAGTGAAAATGATCAACTTTAGTTACGATGCAAGTGACAAAAGACAATTCCGTCATGTCCTGACTGCTAAACACAAGAGTGTGGTATCGACGCTTGACTTGTGCAACCCATTTTGAGAGAGAAGACGCGGCACCGCTGAACACTCACGCGGTTGGTAAAAAGTTTTAAAATGATTGATTTGATTTTAGAATCTGTGTGGATTCATTTAGGCTACTTCGCTGTTCCTTTCCTAAATCCTCTGCAGAAACAGGAAAAGACAAGGCAGACAAGTCAGGCATAAACAACTTAGTACAGCCTTTATCAGATTGAATCTCTTTTTGATCACACACTTCATCCTCATTGGCACGTTTCATTGCACGAGTCACAACACATGATGAATCCTGGCACAAAACACTCAGTTCAGTCTCAATTTTATTATCAGTGGTCACTATGGGAAACAAAGAAGTATCAGCCCACACACGCTCACCTACCAGTCCATTACCCAAAATAATATGGACTCCCTCAACTGGCAAAGCTGGTCGTACTCCCACTACAACCTCACCTTGAATCAAATCAGACTGAAGCCTTACCTTATGAAGAGGCACAGACAGAGTATTCAGTCCTATTCCACGAATTAGAACACTCTCACTAGTATGAGACTGCAAAGAAAAGGGCAAAACTGATTCCAAAATAAATGAATCCATTGCGCCAGTATCCCGCAAGATTTTAACGGGGATTTCCTCTTTCTCTCCAACCAGAGATGCACGCCCTTCTGTAATAAAAGGTGAGTAAGAAGAGAAATCAACATCAAGTTTTTGACTTTCAACGATTTCACTCCCTGCCAACAGGACAGGTGCTGCAAGAGCAGAAGGCTTAGCTTGTGAACTTTGTGCATTACTTTTGGATTTATTTTTAAGGACCGGACAATCTACTTTCCAATGTCCTGTCTCATGACAGTAATTGCAAATCTTGCTTGGATCAAATTTTCCTGTGAAAACACGGTTATATGTAGATGGAGACTTTACATACTGAACATCACGAGCATGCCAATCAACAAAAGTGGTTTTGTGCGTCAATACAAAATCATCGGCCAACACAGCCACTTCCTCTGGCGTTTTAACATTATGCTCACTGATATACATAGCAATACGACTCGGAACTGAATTTTTAAATTGTTCCAACACCATCAAATGAACTAAATCCTCCAATGTTTTAATATCTAATGCTTTACACCAATGATTAAAGTGTTTTCTCAGATCACGCACAAATTCTAAATTTGTTTGTAACTCGTCTTTTTTCTGCAATCTAAAGTGCTGTCTGTATGCTTCGGGTACACATTCATATGCCTTTAAAATAAGAGATTTAACTGTATCATAATCTTTACAATCATCAACCGACAATGAAGTAAACGCTACTTGTGCTTTCCCAGTTAACACACACTGCAGCAGTGCAACACGATTATCATCTGACCAATTCCTTAATTCTGCCATGCGTTCAAATAAAGTAAAGAAAGTATCAGGATCTTCCTCATTGAATTTGGGAACAAGTTTAGATTAGAAGTGATCGAAAAAGACATACTTTGCTCCTGACCAGAACTAGAAAGTTTACCTTCTTTCATCAGGTTGAGCTTGAGAAATTCCAAATCCAATTTTGCCTTTTCTAATTACACTTTACCTTGTTCAGAACGCAGTTTTAACTTCTCATGATCCATCTGTAAGAGTAGCAGCTCTTTCTGTTGTTCAAAAGACAAATTACTTTTTAATTCCGATGCAACTGGTACATATTCCTTCATCTCAGTGTCTAATAAACCTTTTTCGATCAACTCAATTTTCAAAGCTATTTTAACATTTTCTTTGAGCCTTTTATCTTTAATCACAATTTCATAACGTTCGGCAATACTCAATAATTGCTCTTTAGTACACCTGTCCAAAAATTCATGCGACGGTGAACTAACAAACTCATCAATATCAGCCATGCTAAAAATTACCAGAATAATTTAATTAGCACAGTGCAATCAAATAACATTTTCCCTCTACCTACCTTTCCAGTACCTCTACCTAACTCAACCCTAGTCTTCATGCGATTACCGGTGGGGGGTATTTATGCACTGTAACCCGCTGGGTGAAAAACGCAACTGGTCAAACCAGCGACGCCTTCAACACCATGGATGTGCTCCCGAGATAATTACTTCTACCCACTTTCACCGCAACACTACAGAAAAATAACAAATCCGACACGTCTCAAAAGAAACACGCCGCTATACCTATCAGAGAAAACTCACGTTCAAAAAAACAATATTGCACATGTACTTATGATTTCACACGGTGAACTAATTGACTTCGGTACAAACAAATTTTCGCATGTCCAAAAAAAATTTAATAAATCAATTATCAAACTATACGAAAACAAAACTTTAACGCAAACAAATAACCTAAACAAGGACGAGCCCCCAATTTGTTACGACCCTTGGCTCAAGGGAAGCAACAAAAACAAGGGACACACGAAAACCAAATTATAGGCTCAAAAATAATATTTATTTAATTACAAAATAAGGCAACACTAAATAATAAAATGAAAATCAATTAAAGAAAATAACAGTGTTTCTGTATTCATCAGTAAAGTCAGTGTGTAAAGCAAGATGCAGGGTTGAAATGTAATGTAGTGTTGAAGTAAAAATGTAAATGCAAATGCAAATGAAAAAGTAACCAAATACAACGCAACCCAAGTCCAACAACCCAAAGAAAAACTCTCTCCGGTGAATTGGTGATCTCTTAAGCCGCGTCTAAGGCACAAACACAGGTGCTTCCAGTTGACTGTCAATTGAGGTGATTAGTGAGCTCAGGTACCAACAGCAATTCCCAGAATCAACAGCAGAGGTCGTCACAATATATATATATATATATTATACTTAATGTGGTCTTCTGCGTATTGCATAGGCTTTAGCCTGCGTCGCCTCGAGCCACTCTCCATTTCTTGTATCTGCAGAGTTGAAGGTATAGTATTTTAAAAACAGAATAAAAAAAACACTGCCTAAAAATATTTACAAATACATAAATCTAATAAGTTGCACATCCATACAGTCCCTATCCATCTTATTTTACAATACAAAAGTTATTTCCTATTTTCTTTTAATTTGCAAGACTTCTGATTCATTAATACCATTACGAGTAAAACATAATACTATTTTATGTATTTCTGTATTTTATAGTAAGGCTGACCTTAAGTAATAACTAATATTTTTTTTATTAATAAACACGTTTAAATGTATACTGCCCAAAGATTGTTTTAGAGAATATATGCATTACAATCTGGCGCGGATTAATGCACAGGCTTGCGTAGGCTGCAGCCTAGAGGCCTCACGTGTGCAGTGGCATCGGATTGGCCAGACAATTTTTTTACATTTTAAATTTACTTAAGCGCGAAGGCACGGCGCCAGGATTCCAGTTTTGGATGGGCCAGACCAATTGTGGGTGGTAATTTTAAGTTAAAAACATTCAATTAAAAACCTTATCCAATCACTGTTTAACCTAATAAAAATTGCTGACTAATATACTGTTATATTATCTGTGTGTATACATAATATAGATTTGAATAGCTTGATGCTCTTTAAATATTGTGTTGCATTGTAAAAAGTTTCGGTGCATAGGACGAACCTATCCGCGATCGCTCTCCGTGGTTCTGACCAAAGAAGAGCGCTTTGGAATCTCCATTACGCATCATACCTGGGCTGCGTTTCCCGATAACGTTGCCTCTTAGCGCACTACGAAGACTCTTAAGGTATAACTTAACTAAAGGTATACTACTACCACTAAAGTTATACCATTGCTAGGCGTCTTCAGGGCTATCATCCACTCGCGAGTCAGAGGCGCTAAGAGGCAGAGGTGCTGGCGCCCTCCTAGCAACGGCGCTGGTCGCGCTAGCATCCTGGGGTGGCAGAGACGAAGATGTGCTAGGTGATGTGGATCTCAGCTCTCTTCATCTCCTGGTTGCAGCGATGTCCGAGACTGTACGTGCGCGTTTAAGGTACCTAAACAACGACTGTTGCAACAGGGCTGAGGGCTGGGTTGGAAAATATGTGACGTCATTATGTTTTTTTATTTAATCAATGTTGATTATGAAAGTGAGCATGCAGCATGAGAAAGATATGATGCATCATGAGATGCGCAATATGTCTGGAGACATGGAGTGGGTAAAACATGATTTTGACCACTTCATTGAGTTTTGTTTTGTAGAAAGTCTCTTTTTAAAAGATTTTCATTTTGATCAATGTTTTATCAACCAATTGCCTGTATTTAATAAATAAGAAGAAAATATATAGCAGACAATGTAATAAGGCGCCGACACGATCACTTGCATTGCACGTGAACTGGAGGGCGCCGAAACTCAGCTTGTGCATCACAGATTTGAGAAATATATCTATATATCTATATCTATTATAGAAGGCTTGAAATGTCTACTTTTAAACGAAAATATTCAACACCAAAAGAAATACGGTTTTCCAAATCCAAAAGAAATACGGAGAGTCTTGCGCTCTCAACCGCAAGACTGTTCCAGAAGTCACAGTGCGGTGTTCGTGTTGAGAATTAATAACTGTGTACGTCCTTATGAGAAAAGTGAGTTTTACCCCATACTTGTTTAAGATCGATTATATATGTGAATATCTAGGAATAATCGAGTATTTGGGTCATAAATCCACTCGAGAGAAACGACGAGTCATGCCGTGCAGTTAGCAAAGAATGAACGTCGTAGAATGGTAACTGATTTAAGTGTTGCGCTTGTATTATTTAAACAGATATGTCATTATTTGTTCTGTACAGATTATGTTAGGGAATGGTGACTCACGAGTTATTAGTCACCTGGTTAAGCTGGTGTATTGTGCTAAATATAATGTTAAGCTGATAGACTTCATCAATAACGCTACTTTATACAGTAACATTTATTACTGTTTTGTTTGTTTTCAGCTACACACATACACTCAATTACATAATGTAAACCCATCACTTCCATCAGTATAAGCTGAGAGGCAACTACTACATTCAAATCTGCTGTCTAATGTATGTCTGTGCTGCCAAAGGAAGTTAAGTAAAGTGTTCAAACTGATTCCTGCCTCCTGTCCTGCGTTCTGACCAAGCGGCAACATTCTAATCTGAAAAATGAAGCCTACCCGGAAGTGCGAAAAACTGCAATACATCGAAAATCCGATTGAGGAAGGTCCCAAAAGGGAGCAAATGTCCATAGACCCCATGTTAAAATGTCCGTTTTCACAGCATAAATTCATGTTTTTACAGGTTGGTCCCATGGACTTTTATTGTATTTTTCGATAGCTTCCGAGTGCCTGACAACTGTGAGGGGGGTGAATTTTTTTCTAACTCGTTAGTTTAGATCGTATTTAGATATAAAATGTATGACAAATAAGGGCGTGGTTAACTTTGATTGACAGCTTGATTGACAGCTTAGGCTGCGCCAAGGAGAATGACAACATAAGAAGCGCCATTTTTTAACACAGTTGAAATATAATACTACTGTTTCTGTATCATGAAATGTAGTTTTAAGAGTTTTTCAGGCGAGAATGTAGTTGTTTAAAGCTCAAATCTGTGGATTATTTAAAGATTTATGAAAATTGTATCCAGTTGTGAGATCCAGCGATGACCGGGAGCTCGGTGTCATGTACCCCGCCTGGAACAGCCTTTCCTCGGCTAGTCGTTCTGGCGTTTGCCGCGGACTCTGGTGTCTCTGTAGTGGTTAAACATGAGATATAATTTGTCTTGTCTATATCTAATGGGCGATTTTTGGTCTCGTGAATCTATAATTTGTTCCCTGGGCAATCGTTTTGGCTGAGGGGAAGTTTCATAACTTTATAAGCTATTTAACTTTACCGTTGTATGGTTAGACTAGAGCGCTGACTTTGTATGTTTGACTGAATTGTTTGCTTTATTTGTATATCTTCTTGTACCTTTTACTTATACTTTTATAATGGCTAATACTGATAAAACTGAAATTTAACAAAAAGAGACTGGGTTGAGTTTTGTCATTTTAAATTTTAATACAACGAAGATGATCTGTAATGTTGTTTACTGCAACATCTGTTGTTTAGTACATGCACATATTGCCTGGACCATATTAAAATGTTTAATATTTTTATATTATATTTAAAATGAAAAGAGGCAGGTTTGTGTTTTATATTTAGTTTTTTTATAAATAGGCAAACTTTATGTGCAGTGAATATAATCAATACGCGTTGCCTGAACCACATTTGTGTGGCTATAATGTTTAAGATTTCTTTAAATGAAAACGAAAAGAGTTAGTGTGGTGTTTTATAACATATTTCGTTGCCTAAAATATACACAGAGATAACCGGAGTAGCAGAGCGAGCTGAGTGACGCGCGCTGCGTCCTTTACCCATATATGGATTGGCCAGAAGGTGGGCGGGGTTAGGATTTCCCAAGATTTTCCAAGATGGCGCCGCCCATACCCCCCATAAACGGCTTCAAAACCGTTCTTCCGAAAGTCTATGGGTGACGTCACAGACGCTTTGTCCATATTTTTTACAGTCTATGGTTCTGACCGACGCTCCAGGGCGAGCCTCCTAAGCACCTGTGGTCCTTTCTCTAAAATACTCACTGTCTGCTGAACTTGCGCAGAAACATCAAAATAGACATAACCAGCTTTTAAAAATTTTTTTTAAAACTAAACATTTAGACTATTTTAGCACAAATTATGAGCTTATTGCTTTTGAAGAAAAGTGATGGGTGGGCCTGTTGAAAAGCCTAGGCCTGTCAGGACCACCCATAACGCCGTGCCTGGCGCGAACAAAAAAAGACCCTAATTGGCCCATAAGAAACAAAAAAAATCTAAATAAAAAAAACAAGCAGGTGATTGGGTAGATGTGAATTGGCCACCACTTGAAGGAATGTAAAGAAAACACTGTAGTGTTGGCTGTCTCAATGTGTGTGTATGCCAGTTCCCCCCGTAGTTGCGTGTGGACCATGTATGGCACGCAGCCTAGAGGCCCCTGACCACCTTAATCCGCCCCTGATTACAATAATTATACTATGTCAATTTCATCAAAAGATGTCAAATTAACATTTGCAGAAACTTTGAACCCTTTCCCTGCTGAGATGTATTCCTGTCGAAACTTCTCGTCGCACTTTTAAATGCATTTGAATCGTGAAGGGCCTGTAAACTCAGTAACATTATTCACCACGAAGTCGTTGAATGTACCTCATTGGATTAACTATTGTTTGTTTTGCTTTTTTTACAAAAAGGTAATGTATTTTATGATAAAGTGTCGATCTTTGACTTTTTATTTGACGCCATAGATTTCATTGCACTTTTCAAAGAACGAGTTCAGACACTTTAATTTAATCCTGTCACAACGCACATTTAAGGCATATTGAGGCTTTATAAAAAGCAGATTTCCTCAATGATGTGAACATTCTTCTGAAACTCGTAGTTGTTCGTACTTATTCTTAATTATTCTAACTTTTCATTAACAATAAATGCATTATTCAGTTTCCAGGGTGCCATGACGAGCCTCGTGCTCGACTGCGTGAATATTTTAAAGACTGCCAACAGAAAACTAAGATATGACTAATTTAAATATAAACATAGATATGAGTAATTTCTATGAATCAATAAATAAAATGTAATAATATTTAATGTACTTACAAACTAGGCCTCTGTCACATAGCCGCAGTGAGCACGCTTCAGCCAGCAGATAGATCTCTCAACTGCGCCTGCGCGTCCATAACCAATCAGACAATCGCCCGCCATTTCAACTCGGCCACGCCCATTAATGTTAATTAATTAGGCTAATTAACATTAATGTGTGTTAAGTGGCAGGCGATACACACCCACACACCAGAACACTGGTATGCCTACTTAAAGGGACATCTAATAAAAAAGCAGGAGGTTGTTCCTCAGGCTCTCAAACTGATGATTTGACGTTGTTTGAATTACAAGGACATGTCCTTTCCTTGTCCTTATAATCCCAAATGTCCTTATAATGCTGGTATGTAAAATGGTGGAAAGACCTTGGTATCCACCAAAACCAACAGACACACACACACACACACACAAATACACACACACAAAATGCATAACACCCCATGTTCATGTTTGACATAATTGCAAAAAAAGATACTTAAATACAAAAAAAATTGCCAAAAAGGTAAATTATTGTTATGATCATTATTTTATAATGTATATACAAATCTAAATGAAAATCATGGGAATGGTAAATGAGCCATTGAGTAATCCTCCGCTGCCATCTAGTGGCTGTAGTTGCTCATGTAGTGGCTCATGTTATTTTAATTTTGTATATATATATTTTTTTTAATTCATGCGTTTGTTTTCCAGTAGATGGCAGCAATCTTCCACTAAATCATGGCACATTCTTCTATCACCATGAATGAAATTGAAAAATGTCTTCTTTAAAGTGAATTTTTCAACAACAAAAAATGCTATTTTATGTAAATGTATATATTTAAACTATTATAAATTGAGGCAAATAAAAATATAGCCTGCCATAAATCCCCCAAAACGGCACAAATGTTCACTAAAAACATTAAAGTGAGTGATATTACATTTGTTTTTGTTTTAAATACATTATTATGCTGCAAAACATTCTGTCTGGTTGCATTAGCTAGTTAGACATAAAAAGGAATTTTGTTGTGTAATATGTGTAATAGCAACCAACATATACTATAAGGTAAATGATATTAGCCTATTTTATTATGTGCATAATATTATACTCATAACAAGATGAGTGATAGCTTCATAGGCTACATACCTTTATTTTTTGCACGTTTTCCATCTTCATTTTAAGCAGGCTCCTGATGCACCGTTCATTTTAAGAAGGCTCCTGATGCTAACACCGTGTCTACACTGTGTCGCTCGCGTCTCAACAGCGAAAAGCTGTCTACACTGGACGCACCAAAGCGCCCGTTGCAAAGCATTTTGTCCTTCATGTCAGTACGTCATCAATAGAACGAGGTCAATTTTTTTCAATTTTGTTGCGCCGCTCGCGTCGGGTGTAGATACATTGTTAGACCTTTTTTCTTAGCCATAATTTTAGTTTTTGTTGATTTAGAACGATACTGGTTACTCACGTAACCTCGGTTCTCTCTAGAAGAGGGAACGAGTATTTGCGTAAGTTTAGCTTACGCTACGGGAAAAGTCATCTTTTCTCGAGATACTGAAGCCAAAAATTATCCTTAATTTTCATATATTGTCCACGCAGTGCAGCAGGCAGCTAGCAGAGCTAGAGCGAGCAATACTGCTCGCTCATTGGCTGCCGCGCGGCAACTGCTTTAGCCTACCGGTGAGCCCGGCGTGACGTCACGCCCAATGAGGGCGCATGCGCCCTCGCGCGTCACAGCCCGCCAGAATGGGCGGCGTCAGAGCGTATATAAGGAAGGCTCGGAGGCTAAAACTCTGGTTTCTGTCGAATGAAGCGACATGAGCTCGTGGCGCGAGCACGGCAGGGAACGCAAATACTCGTTCCCTCTTCTAGAGAGAACCGAGGTTACGTGAGTAACCAGTATCGTTCTCTTACGAGAGGTTCTCTCGTATTTGCGTAAGTTTAGCTTACGCTACGGGAACCCCATTGTCAACGCCGTGCGCGCCTTGCATCCACATATAAACCCCCGGGAGACCTGGGGGGTCTAAAAGTGGAAGAACAGGTGGCCAGCAGAGCGGGCCAACACGTGTCCATAAGCACTCATAGGGAAAAGGATAGAACGGCGAGGCCGGTCTATATATCACTGACATACCCTGAGGTGCAGCTCGACCAGGAGAGCTAAATCGAGTAACTAGCCTGCGCACACATAAGCAGGACATAGACCCGACTAGACTGACAGAAGTTTAGCCTGCAGGGCGGGAACTTCCAGGTTATAGAACCTGACAAATGTAGAGGGGGAGGCCCAGCCCGCCGCCATACAAATGTCCTGAATGGAAATCCCGCTGGACCACGCCCACGAAGAGGCCATGCCTCTGGTGGAATGAGCCCGTATGCCCAAAGGGCACTGCAGGTCTTTGGACGCATAAGCTGCGGCAATAGCGTCCACTATCCATCTGGATAGTGTCTGTTTCGAGGCGGCGAGACCTCTGGCGCGCCCACCAAACGAAACAAAGAGCTGCTCCGAGCGCCGAAAAGCTGACAGGGCAAAGGAGGCTACTGTCATCCCCACTGCCGGGCGGCAGAGCTGAGAGGGAAATAACTTGAGCTCTAAACGGGGTACCCAACACTTTGGGGACATAACCGTGTCTTGGTTTGAGAATGACCAAAGAGTCATTAGGTCCAAACTCAAGACACGCCGCGCTAACTGATAGCGCGTGCAAGTCGCCCACGCGTTTTACTGAAGCCAGAGCTAACAGAAAAACGGTTTTAAACGTCAGGTACCTCAACTCCGTAGAGCCCAGGGGTTCGAAGGGATAAGCTTTTAGGGCCTCTAGGACCAAAGACAGATCCCATATAGGTACCAGAGGTGGCCGTGGAGGGTTCAACCTCCTAGCCCCTCGGAGGAAGCGGGTAATGAGTTCATTCCTTCCCAATGTGCGGCAGCGCGCCGAATCGGCGAACGCGGCGATCGCCGCAACATAGACCTTGAGCGTGGAGGGGGACCTGCCCGCGTCCAAAAGCTCCTGAAGGAAGTTCAAAACCTGTGGAACCCCACAGGATTGAGAATTCAAACTCTTCTCCGCGCACCATTTGTTAAACACAGACCATTTAGACGCATAGAGCCGCCTCGTAGAGGGAGCTCTGGACTGCGCGATCGTGTTAACTACCCCTTCTGGCAAATCAACGAATATCCGCTGATCACCCACGCATGCAGAGACCAGTGCTCTGGATGGGGATGCAGAATTGAGCCTCGGGCTTGAGAGAGAAGGTCTCTCCTCACTGGAATCGGCCACGGGGCTGTTCCTGACAGCGCCGTCAGCTCTGGGAACCAAAACCGTTTTCCCAGCGCGGGGCTATGAGGAGCACCGCGCAGCGCGTTTCCCTGATCTTCGCTAACACCTGAGGCAGCATAGAGATCGGGGGAAAAGCGTACAATGGGACGTTGGGCCAGATTTGGGCCAGCGCGTCCTCGCTTTTTGAGAAGAACCTTTGGCACTGAGCGTTCTCGCTCGTGGCGAAAAGGTCGACTTCTGCTTTGCCGAAGCGACACCACAGCGTCTGGACTGTTTGGCTGTGTAAAGCCCATTCCCCGGGGGGAACATTGTCCCTGGACAGCCTGTCCGGTCCGTCGTTTAGGCGACCGGGCACGTGCGCTGCTCTCAGAGAGCACAGCGAGTCCTGAGCCCAAACCAGAAGGCGCTCTACCAGAGCGCGCAAGGTTCTGGATTTGATTCCGCCCTGACGGTTCACATAGGACACCACTGACATGTTGTCCGTGCGGACTAGCACATGGTGCCCGTGCAGGTAAGGGAGAAAGTGCTTCAACGCTTTCTCGACCGCCAACATCTCCAGACAGTTTATGTGAAGGCTTTTCTCCTGGTCCGACCAGCGGCCGTAGACCGGTCTGCCCTCGTGAAGCGCTCCCCAACCTGAGTTGGACGCGTCTGTCGAGATCACTTTGCGGTGTGAAATCACCCCCATCGTAACTCCTATTTGGTACCATTCGGCTGCCAGCCAGGGCTGCAGGGCTGAGACACAGCCCTGAGTCACTCTGACCCGAACGCGGCCTGAAGCCCACGCTCTGCGGGGCACTTTCGAATTCAGCCAGCATTGTAGCGGGCGCATCCGCAGTAAACCCAGCTGCAGAACTGCTGCAGCCGAAGCCATATGGCCCAACATCCTTTGGAAGGTTTTCAGGGGGAAATACC
Organism: Abramis brama; assembly: GCF_963993115.1. NCBI lineage: Eukaryota > Metazoa > Chordata > Actinopteri > Cypriniformes > Leuciscidae > Abramis > Abramis brama. The sequence goes on from NC_139972.1 coordinate 40,974,859, forward strand.
TGTCTTTTTGAAAAGACGCGGCGAGGTGTCGAACACAGCGCGCGCGCTGTGTTGACAGCCTGGCTGTCATGGCCACCGAGTCCAGTTCTATTCCCAGAAAGGAGATCGACTGGCTGGGAATCAGAGAGCTCTTGGACCAGTTCACCGAAAGACCCAGGCTTTCTAAGTGACTGAGAAGCACCATCCCGTGGGAAGCGAGCGCTTCCGCCGATTGCACCAGAATGAGCCAATAGTCCAGATAGTTCAGAATTCGCATCCCTTGTGATCTCAGGGGAGCGAGAGCCGCATCCATGCACTTCGTAAAGGTACGGGGTGCCAGAGACAGGCCGAACGGAAGGACGGTGTATTGATATACCTGGCCGTCGAAGGCGAATCTCAAGAATGGCCTGTGACGGGGTATAATCTGAATCTGAAAGTATGCGTCTTTCAGATCGAGAGAAATAAACCAGTCCCTCGGGCGAATTTGCGCGAGGATTTGTCTGGTCGTGAGCATTTTGAACGGCCTTCTCATGAGAGCTTTGTTCAAATATCTCAGATCTAATATAGGTCTGAGCGCTCCGTCCTTCTTGGGAACGAGGAAATAACGGCTGTAAAAGCCTGCCTCGGTCAAAGAAGGGTGAACTCTCTCTATGGCCCCTTTGTGCAGTAGTTTCGCTATTTCTGTATGAAGCAGATGGGCTGCTTCTGAGCATTTTTGTATATATATATTTTTTTTAATTCATGCGTTTGTTTTCCAGTAGATGGCAGCAATCTTCCACTAAATCATGGCACATTCTTCTATCACCATGAATGAAATTGAAAAATGTCTTCTTTAAAGTGAATTTTTCAACAACAAAAAATGCTATTTTATGTAAATGTATATATTTAAACTATTATAAATTGAGGCAAATAAAAATATAGCCTGCCATAAATCCCCCAAAACGGCACAAATGTTCACTAAAAACATTAAAGTGAGTGATATTACATTTGTTTTTGTTTTAAATACATTATTATGCTGCAAAACATTCTGTCTGGTTGCATTAGCTAGTTAGACATAAAAAGGAATTTTGTTGTGTAATATGTGTAATAGCAACCAACATATACTATAAGGTAAATGATATTAGCCTATTTTATTATGTGCATAATATTATACTCATAACAAGATGAGTGATAGCTTCATAGGCTACATACCTTTATTTTTTGCACGTTTTCCATCTTCATTTTAAGCAGGCTCCTGATGCTTACACACTGTAAAATGTAATTAGTTGACCTTACTTAAAAAAAGTATGCAAACTCGTTGCCTCAAAAAAATTAAGCAAAGTAATCTTAAGATTAGTGAGTTAGAAAAGCTTGTTTATTTTAAGTGTGCAGTACTAAATCAAGTAGTACCACTAGCACGTTTTTTTTATGTTCATGTAACTTAATAGCCATGCTTAGTGTTAACTTAGTTTTTTCATTTTGTGTGGATTGATTGATATAAATTTAACCCCACTTAGAATTACTAAATACCTACAACTTAACATTTTTAGTTCTGCTCACTCATTTTTCATTCTGGGTGCAACCAATCAAAACTCATTCATGGCTCCCATCATGCATTGCTGCATGAATATATAATGAGCTTATGATCAGGGGTGATCTGTTTGTCACCATTGTTGAGATTCATATGCTAATTCTTGATGTCTATGTGTGCCTACATAAAAAAAAAAAAAAAAAGTTTTTTTTATTATTTATTTGATTATTTGGATTTCATTGAAATGGCTAGAAATATTATGCTGTACCAGGACAGTGCTGCTATAATTAATAAAGTAAACCTAACTCAGAAATTGGGCTCTATATGAGTTCAGTGAATCAGGTCAAATGATTGTGAAGTAACGATTATGTTAAAACACAACCATCACCATCAGATCACCTTCTCTATTTGTTCATCTGGCTGTTGTAACTCAGGTACAGCAGCCAAACAAAATGTTAAATTAATGATATAAGGGTCAAGAGCCCAACTAAAAATTGGCTTAAAATTACGGTTTTCACCTTCAGCCAATAGTAGCTATTCAAGGGCGAGTCTTGGCGTGGCCATATATCGCCGTCTAGCATAGAGAGGACTGATCTACGCATGCCCACAGGTCATAAACTTACTTTTTCTAAATGAATCCAGCTCAAGTAGACTGAGCTGGTAAGATTTATCAACCTCAAAGTACAAGTAACTCACTAAAAGCGAGTGTTAATAGCAGGTTTAAAAAAAAATTATTAAGGTCAATTTACTATTTTTAATTAAATACCATGTTTGCATTTACAGTGCACCGTTCATTTTAAGAAGGCTCCTGATGCTAACACCGTGTCTACACTGTGTCGCTCGCGTCTCAACAGCGAAAAGCTGTCTACACTGGACGCACCAAAGCGCCCGTTGCAAAGCATTTTGTCCTTCATGTCAGTACGTCATCAATAGAACGAGGTCAATTTTTTTCAATTTTGTTGCGCCGCTCGCGTCGGGTGTAGATACATTGTTAGACCTTTTTTCTTAGCCATAATTTTAGTTTTTGTTGATTTAGAACGATACTGGTTACTCACGTAACCTCGGTTCTCTCTAGAAGAGGGAACGAGTATTTGCGTAAGTTTAGCTTACGCTACGGGAAAAGTCATCTTTTCTCGAGATACTGAAGCCAAAAATTATCCTTAATTTTCATATATTGTCCACGCAGTGCAGCAGGCAGCTAGCAGAGCTAGAGCGAGCAATACTGCTCGCTCATTGGCTGCCGCGCGGCAACTGCTTTAGCCTACCGGTGAGCCCGGCGTGACGTCACGCCCAATGAGGGCGCATGCGCCCTCGCGCGTCACAGCCCGCCAGAATGGGCGGCGTCAGAGCGTATATAAGGAAGGCTCGGAGGCTAAAACTCTGGTTTCTGTCGAATGAAGCGACATGAGCTCGTGGCGCGAGCACGGCAGGGAACGCAAATACTCGTTCCCTCTTCTAGAGAGAACCGAGGTTACGTGAGTAACCAGTATCGTTCTCTTACGAGAGGTTCTCTCGTATTTGCGTAAGTTTAGCTTACGCTACGGGAACCCCATTGTCAACGCCGTGCGCGCCTTGCATCCACATATAAACCCCCGGGAGACCTGGGGGGTCTAAAAGTGGAAGAACAGGTGGCCAGCAGAGCGGGCCAACACGTGTCCATAAGCACTCATAGGGAAAAGGATAGAACGGCGAGGCCGGTCTATATATCACTGACATACCCTGAGGTGCAGCTCGACCAGGAGAGCTAAATCGAGTAACTAGCCTGCGCACACATAAGCAGGACATAGACCCGACTAGACTGACAGAAGTTTAGCCTGCAGGGCGGGAACTTCCAGGTTATAGAACCTGACAAATGTAGAGGGGGAGGCCCAGCCCGCCGCCATACAAATGTCCTGAATGGAAATCCCGCTGGACCACGCCCACGAAGAGGCCATGCCTCTGGTGGAATGAGCCCGTATGCCCAAAGGGCACTGCAGGTCTTTGGACGCATAAGCTGCGGCAATAGCGTCCACTATCCATCTGGATAGTGTCTGTTTCGAGGCGGCGAGACCTCTGGCGCGCCCACCAAACGAAACAAAGAGCTGCTCCGAGCGCCGAAAAGCTGACAGGGCAAAGGAGGCTACTGTCATCCCCACTGCCGGGCGGCAGAGCTGAGAGGGAAATAACTTGAGCTCTAAACGGGGTACCCAACACTTTGGGGACATAACCGTGTCTTGGTTTGAGAATGACCAAAGAGTCATTAGGTCCAAACTCAAGACACGCCGCGCTAACTGATAGCGCGTGCAAGTCGCCCACGCGTTTTACTGAAGCCAGAGCTAACAGAAAAACGGTTTTAAACGTCAGGTACCTCAACTCCGTAGAGCCCAGGGGTTCGAAGGGATAAGCTTTTAGGGCCTCTAGGACCAAAGACAGATCCCATATAGGTACCAGAGGTGGCCGTGGAGGGTTCAACCTCCTAGCCCCTCGGAGGAAGCGGGTAATGAGTTCATTCCTTCCCAATGTGCGGCAGCGCGCCGAATCGGCGAACGCGGCGATCGCCGCAACATAGACCTTGAGCGTGGAGGGGGACCTGCCCGCGTCCAAAAGCTCCTGAAGGAAGTTCAAAACCTGTGGAACCCCACAGGATTGAGAATTCAAACTCTTCTCCGCGCACCATTTGTTAAACACAGACCATTTAGACGCATAGAGCCGCCTCGTAGAGGGAGCTCTGGACTGCGCGATCGTGTTAACTACCCCTTCTGGCAAATCAACGAATATCCGCTGATCACCCACGCATGCAGAGACCAGTGCTCTGGATGGGGATGCAGAATTGAGCCTCGGGCTTGAGAGAGAAGGTCTCTCCTCACTGGAATCGGCCACGGGGCTGTTCCTGACAGCGCCGTCAGCTCTGGGAACCAAAACCGTTTTCCCAGCGCGGGGCTATGAGGAGCACCGCGCAGCGCGTTTCCCTGATCTTCGCTAACACCTGAGGCAGCATAGAGATCGGGGGAAAAGCGTACAATGGGACGTTGGGCCAGATTTGGGCCAGCGCGTCCTCGCTTTTTGAGAAGAACCTTTGGCACTGAGCGTTCTCGCTCGTGGCGAAAAGGTCGACTTCTGCTTTGCCGAAGCGACACCACAGCGTCTGGACTGTTTGGCTGTGTAAAGCCCATTCCCCGGGGGGAACATTGTCCCTGGACAGCCTGTCCGGTCCGTCGTTTAGGCGACCGGGCACGTGCGCTGCTCTCAGAGAGCACAGCGAGTCCTGAGCCCAAACCAGAAGGCGCTCTACCAGAGCGCGCAAGGTTCTGGATTTGATTCCGCCCTGACGGTTCACATAGGACACCACTGACATGTTGTCCGTGCGGACTAGCACATGGTGCCCGTGCAGGTAAGGGAGAAAGTGCTTCAACGCTTTCTCGACCGCCAACATCTCCAGACAGTTTATGTGAAGGCTTTTCTCCTGGTCCGACCAGCGGCCGTAGACCGGTCTGCCCTCGTGAAGCGCTCCCCAACCTGAGTTGGACGCGTCTGTCGAGATCACTTTGCGGTGTGAAATCACCCCCATCGTAACTCCTATTTGGTACCATTCGGCTGCCAGCCAGGGCTGCAGGGCTGAGACACAGCCCTGAGTCACTCTGACCCGAACGCGGCCTGAAGCCCACGCTCTGCGGGGCACTTTCGAATTCAGCCAGCATTGTAGCGGGCGCATCCGCAGTAAACCCAGCTGCAGAACTGCTGCAGCCGAAGCCATATGGCCCAACATCCTTTGGAAGGTTTTCAGGGGGAAATACCTGTCTTTTTGAAAAGACGCGGCGAGGTGTCGAACACAGCGCGCGCGCTGTGTTGACAGCCTGGCTGTCATGGCCACCGAGTCCAGTTCTATTCCCAGAAAGGAGATCGACTGGCTGGGAATCAGAGAGCTCTTGGACCAGTTCACCGAAAGACCCAGGCTTTCTAAGTGACTGAGAAGCACCATCCCGTGGGAAGCGAGCGCTTCCGCCGATTGCACCAGAATGAGCCAATAGTCCAGATAGTTCAGAATTCGCATCCCTTGTGATCTCAGGGGAGCGAGAGCCGCATCCATGCACTTCGTAAAGGTACGGGGTGCCAGAGACAGGCCGAACGGAAGGACGGTGTATTGATATACCTGGCCGTCGAAGGCGAATCTCAAGAATGGCCTGTGACGGGGTATAATCTGAATCTGAAAGTATGCGTCTTTCAGATCGAGAGAAATAAACCAGTCCCTCGGGCGAATTTGCGCGAGGATTTGTCTGGTCGTGAGCATTTTGAACGGCCTTCTCATGAGAGCTTTGTTCAAATATCTCAGATCTAATATAGGTCTGAGCGCTCCGTCCTTCTTGGGAACGAGGAAATAACGGCTGTAAAAGCCTGCCTCGGTCAAAGAAGGGTGAACTCTCTCTATGGCCCCTTTGTGCAGTAGTTTCGCTATTTCTGTATGAAGCAGATGGGCTGCTTCTGAGCTCACCACTGTCTCGACGCGCGTTCGAAACCGCGGCGGACGGCGAATGAACTGTAGCGAATAGCCCCGTATTACTGTATTCAGTACCCATTTCGACACACCCGGGATAGCTTTCCATGCATCTGCACTCATAGCTAGGGGTCGAATGGCCTCTGGGTCCCGCCCGCTGCTCTGCGCGGGGCACGGGGCCCGAAGCGGCAAAAGCGCGCGCACGCTGTCGGTGCTGGGAAACGGGGGCTCGCTGATAGCGACAACCGGCTGAGCAGTGCTCACAGACACGGTCTCTGGAGACTGAGAACGCGCTGTAATGGGCAGCCCGAGGCGCGAACGCGGGGCGGGCATGAGAGTGTTTACAGGAGAGTGTGAGCGCTGAGGAGCGGGCACGGAACTCTTTATTAAAACACGGCCGGTGGCAAGGGGCTTTATGTGATCTATACCCTGAATGTGTGAAACAGAGCGGGCAGTGTGTGGGAGTGAGCACTGGACAGTGGGCACATTTCTTACACTTAACACTCGAGCGGCAAGCGCGCGCTTTATGCGAGTGTGCTCTGTGGGATACACAGGGGAGATCGTGCTTGTGTGTAGACATGAACACTTGGGAGTGGGCATATTTACTACACTCATAACACCGTCGGCGAGAGCCGGGTGACCAGACATTATGCTCATTTTGCGATTTATCTGGTTCGCCGTAAAAACGGCGTTTGGGGGCAGGCGAGAGAGTTTTGAAACTGGCTCGTTGGCTGCGGAGAACACTACTGCAGTAGCCTTTACTAAGGGGACTGGCAGAGGAAGGCAGATGAGTTTGGACGGCGGTCCGGCCTCGGCGGGACTCAACCGTCTTTTCCTCCCGGCGCGTGCTAGGAGGTCTTCGCAGGCTCAGGTTTCAGCGAAATCCTAGGCCGGGGCCCCCGCGGGGGAGGCGGCCTGTGCTGGCTGGTTGAACGCGACCTGGGGCGGCCACGCTGACGCTGCTGCGAAGGCGGAGGTCGAGACGAGCGCTGAGTAGAGCTGCGTGCAGGAGGCTGTTTAGACTGAGAGCGGCCTGCAGCAGAGCTCGAGCGGCGAGGCAGAAAAAGATTCATGGCCTGCGAGGCCTTCTGCACCTCCGAAAATCTGTCGACGAGGCCGCTCACAGCAGGGCCGAAGAGGCCGGTGGGGGAGAGCGGGGCGTTGAGGAAAACGGACCGCTCAGATTCTCCCATGTCAGCGAGCATAAGCCAGAGGTGGCGCTCTGTGACGGTGAGCGAGGCCATGGATCGACCGATAGCCTGTGCTGCAACCTTCGTGGCGCGAAGGGAGAGGTCCGTCGCGCTGCGCAGGTCCGTAAAAGCGGTCTGATCCGAGCCCTTCTCGTCCAGCTGGCGGAGGAGGTCGGCTTGGAGGATCTGAAGCACCGCCATAGTGTGCAGGGCTGAAGCGGCTTGACCGGCGGCGGAGAAAGCGCGGCCGACAAAGGCGGAAGTGGTCCTGCAGGCTTTAGACGGGAGGGCAGACTTTGAGCGCCATCTCGCAGATGGGGGGCAAAGGTGCGCTGCGACCGCCTGTTCAACCGGAGGGATGTGATTATATCCCTTCGCCTCGGCTCCATCCACGTGTGAAAGCGTCGACGAAGCTGGAGAGCGGAGTCTGGCTGAAACTGGAGCGTCCCACGACTTAGAGAGCTCCGCGTGGAGCTCAGGCAGGAAAGGCGCTGGTCTGGACGCTGGCGAGTGGCTGCGGCTGGGTAGGAAGAACCCGTCGAGCCTGTTCGGTGCGGGCACCGCAGGCTGGGACCATTCGAGGCCCAGGTTCTCAACGGCCAAAGTGAGGAGGCGGAGAAGCTCGGCGTCCACACTGGCGTGGGTCCTACCAGACTCGCGTGTAGAGGAAGGGGCGGAGCGGTGAGAACCGGCAGCGTGGTCACGTCCCAGGCAGAAAGCGCAGATCACATGGCGGTCTCTATCGCTGAGGTGAGAGCGGCACGAGCCGCAGGAATTACGAGGCATTTTGCAACAAACGCCTCTGCTCTTTTAGTGTCGCGTGTAGCGAAAACACACACACACAAAACAAGCAATGCAAGAGAAAGGATATATGTCGCCGGATAGCTGAGCTGGCACGGCAGGCTGAAGGCGGCGAAAACTCGTCCGGCTTCTCCAGGCGCTGTCCTACGCTGGCTCGATGCTTTCTCGACGGCGGCGGCTTCTCTCGGAGAACAGCGATGCAGAGAGCTTCGCTGAAGAGACAGAAATCAGAGTTTTAGCCTCCGAGCCTTCCTTATATACGCTCTGACGCCGCCCATTCTGGCGGGCTGTGACGCGCGAGGGCGTGACGTCACGCCGGGCTCACCGGTAGGCTAAAGCAGTTGCCGCGCGGCAGCCAATGAGCGAGCAGTATTGCTCGCTCTAGCTCTGCTAGCTGCCTGCTGCACTGCGTGGACAATATATGAAAATTAAGGATAATTTTTGGCTTCAGTATCTCGAGAAAAGATGACTTTTCCCGTAGCGTAAGCTAAACTTACGCAAATACGAGAGAACCTCTCGTAAGAGAACTACAGAAGTCACCTCTGGTCTCCCCAGTGGAAGTCCGGAGGCAATAAACCAAACCCCGCTCAAGTGAGAGTACTTCTCCAGTCGCACAATCCAAGTTCCGTCCAGGTTAATTGACACACTGTGAAATGATATCATTGACGTGATGTGCAAATGAGTGGTAAAACCCCGATCGCGCATTCCTTTTCTTTTTTTTCGGGGGGAGATGCCCCTTCAAGATGCCGCCCATGCCTAAATCTGCCACTGGCTGTGAGCAGGGCCGGCCCGCGGCATAGGCGGAATAGGCAAATGCTAGGGGCGCCACTCATCCATAGGGGCGCCAGAATGAGTGA
>NC_139972.1:40988666-41013666 GCF_963993115.1 Abramis brama
CTAGGTATAGATGCTATTATGGGCGGAGCTGCCACACCACTCCGTCCTCAAACATTCCCACCAGCTAAATCATTTCCCAGAATAAATGTAACCCCAGGGACTGGAAGTGCAGAACGAACACCAACTACTACATCACCAGATACAATGGCAGAGGAAAGATGGATTCGATGCAAAGGCACTTCAACAAACCCCATCTCAAAACCTCGCACTAATACATGAGTTCCAGTAGCAGTTTAAGAAGTTAAAGGCAAAATTCCTTCTAAAAGAAACGACTGCGCGGCTCCCGTATCTCGAAGAAGACGTACTGGCACCGTTTCGTTTGAACCAGGCAATGACACATTTCCCTCAGTGATAAAGGGTGTATAATCAACGGAGGAAGTTATACACTGATCAACAGATTTACCACTAGCACTAGATAAATGACGATCTTTCTCATCACGAGTGTCAATAATGAATGGTGAGGTAGAAACCAAAACAACGGGTTTCAACAATCTCTCTTTCTTCTTGAGAATAAGACAGTCAGATATTTTATGACCGGGCTTTTTACAATAAAAGCAAACCATGTCTCGTGAGAGTACAGGTTTACTAGAATGTTCAGCAACTGTCGCCTTAACATTCCTACTCATCACAGGAGACTTTGTCTTAGGTTGAAAGCAAAACTTAGACTTACTCATATCGTTGGTTTTAAGACCGACTGAACTGAATGACCCACGATGGGTTAACACAAATTCATCAGCCATGATAGCAGCTTCAGAAAGTGTATTCACCTTGTGTTCAGTGAGATGCGTAGCTACAGCATGAGGAACACAATGTTTAAACTCCTCTAAGAGCACTAATTCTCTTAACTGCTCTTTAGTTGTAACTTTAATTGAAGTGCACCAACGATCAAATAAATTCTCCTTTATACTCGTGCATTCATCAGCTTTACTCAAATTCCTAAATTTTTGACGATATGCCTCAGGCACGAGTTCATATGCATGTAACACAGCAGATTTTACAACATCATACTCACCACTCTGTTCCAGTGAGAGAGCAGAATAAACTTCCTGAGCTTTACCTGTGAACACACACTGTAACAACAAAGTCCAAAAGCTTTTCGGCCATTTCATGGATAAAGCAACACGTTCAAAGTGATAGAAATATTTATCCACTTCCTTTTCAGAAAATGGCGGCACTAATCTCATATTTCTGTGAACGTCAAACACAGGTTCACCTGCATTCACATGCTGTTGTAGACCAGGAGGCACATTCGCTTGTGAAACTTCAGCTGTCTTTGCTGCTAATTCTAACTCCAACTTTTTTATCTGAAACGCTCTCTCTTCTCGTTCCTTCTCTAACTCGAGCTCCATTCTTCGCATAGCTAACTGATGATCTAATTTTCTTTCTTCAAATTCTCTTTCTACCGCTCGCTCTTTCATAGCGCGATCATCACGTTCAGCACGAATTTTCGCGGCATCTAAACACAATTGCTTCTCTTGCAAAGACAATTCTGGAAATTTTGTCTCACTTTCACTATAAACATCAGCAGGAGTAGACACAAACGATTCACTGGGAGTAATTAACTCAGTGCTTACCTCAATAACTCCTCTATCAACAAGTGATTGCTTCAAAGTAGTCACGATAGTTTCCTTCAGCCTCTTTTCCTGAGAAGTAAGATCGACACTGAAGCGTTCGGCGATTTGCACTAACTGCTCCTTTGTACAACTCTCAAGCAAAACTTCTGACGGACAAGCAAAGAAATCTTCGACCACCGAAGACATTTTGTTCGTATATATATACGCAAAATAACACAAACGAAACCAGGGCCGTTTCAAGATATTTGGGGGCCCTAGGCAAAAGAGTGAAGTGAGGTCCCAAGTCCTCCCTCAGGAAATTTTTTAAAATTCAGATGGGATTTCTTGTATTCTGGTGTATTTTAAGAGTCATGAATTATCAATTGGCACAGACAGAAATTTAAGCAAAGCACCTAATAAAGCAAAAAAAAAAAAAACATTTGGTGAATATAGCCATACGTTTATTGTTATTCTCATAGCATATCATGAAAGTGAAGTTTGGAGGATTCGATATTTACTTTACAGGAAAAGAACTTCACTTCCCATAATGCCATAGACGTAACGTCATACCCAAAACTACCTGTTGCGTATGGTACAAAGTGTTGAGATGTGTTGATGGAGAAGAATAGAAGTACAAACGCGAAGGAAAAAGGGCATTTTTCTCCAGATGGAATAGAAACATCACCAACGGAAATTGATAGCCTGCGTAACGTTACACCTAAAATGTAACCGGACTTGATGGATTATTTTGTTTGGACCTAACTGCATGGGAGTCATAGGACCAGCTCATTTTGTTTGGAATTGACAAAGTTTTTACCGTGACCGACCGCAGCCGCGGGCAGACAGCCGTCAAGAGTAGCCTAAGTGACAACACTTCTCTAGCTTTTGCCTTTATACATGGCAAAAAATCTCATGCGATCGTAATCTGGGCTCGTGCATCAAGAGGATTTACCTCAAAGGAAGTTTTCGAACGCTGTAACAGTTAGTAGCTACAACAGTGAAGGGGCGAGAAGTTGTCTAGTGTGTATTTTATGCTTAAATTCTGCAAACAGAACAAAGTTGTGTATGACTATTAACGTTAGTTGAACTTTTTCACCCTCTAACAATGCTCACATCTACCGTTGTGTTTGGTCACTGATGTCAAGGTTTATGTTCGCAGAGATGTGAAAACACGTCAAGACAGTTGTATTTGGAGATAATAATGGTTTATTTACCGCTGTGTCTTTGGCGTTTTTTCTCTTCTTCTTTCTTTCTCTGTCTTTTAGAAAATCCTGAAGGGTATGAGCGCTTCATGATGACATTTTTAAATTTAAATGCCCGCGTAGCGCTGAGTGTGGGAACGACAGTTTCTCTTCCACTGACAGCTAGTGGGGGACCTGATGGGGGGTGCGCGACGGTGGATGTCACTTCAACATTACAGTGATTAGGGCACTCATAGTGTTTGTCGTTGCATAGGGGGAATCCCTCTAGTTTGGGGGGCCCCTCTCACGGAGCAGTACTGGAGAGTGATAGCGCTGTCTCACTGTGGTGGTTTGTTTACAGTGGTTGATACTGTTTGACGAGGGCAGATACACAACCTAAACTCCGTGCGGCTTTCGGGGGCCCCCTTCAGCTGGGGGCCCTAGGCAGCTGCCTACCTTGCCTACCCCATTGCGACGGATCTGAACGAAACTACTAATTTAGCTAACACACGTGAGACGCTGTTTACTCGAAATACAACTCCCATAAGCCACTACTTCAAAAAGGAACTACGTCACCGTATTACGCAACCTATGCTCATTCACAAAAACTTCCGAAGACTTCCCACAAGTCAAAACACAGTGTAAGCGCGAGAATAAACCGCACTATACATACAAACGCAATGATTTACCTTTATTTATTTTTGTAGAATGGATTTACCGTTTATAATATGAGAAAACTCCAGCTCCTAACTCAGAAAACACTAACTAAATCCTACCTGGTCTTCAGAGATGTACCGGGCTCGGGGCGGCATTAAACGCTGAGCTCCGCGACAATCAGTCAAACTGAAAGTCCGGAAGCGTACCCCCTACAGAGAGTTAATCTCCACCCAGGATAACCTCCAAAAACAAGAAAGGCAAAATAACAAAACAAAACAACAAACGTGCTCCGTCGGAAGGATTGTATTCACAATCCATCTGGAAACACTCTAACTAACCAGAGTTCTCATTTATAAAGGTAACCATTCACAAAAACATACACACATACAACCCATACTTACCAACGTTTCCTACCCCCATAGGATCGCGGACGAGACACCCAATTTATGTTACGGCCAGCTCGTTTCGACCGTACATAAAGTATACAAGTACACTTCAGTAATGACTTGCAAGATTTTATTAGTCTTCAAACATACAGATAAATTAATATAACGAAGTCTAGGGTTCAAAGTCAAAGGGGAAAAATCATAATCCAGATGGGGAGGAGAAAAGGTTGGTATGGGCTGTAAACAAATAAAGGTTCGCAACAAGTGACTTCTCCAGAGGGTGTCGATCCCCTGGACGAAGTGAAGAAGAGTGGTGGAGGCCAATGTTTTATCCTCTCCATAATTAAGTGGTGAACAGGTAACAGGGGTGTGCAATCTCCTGCTCTCATGGAAGAACCCCGCCACCAGCAGGCGAGCAAGTAAAACGCAGGGTCGTAACAATATATATACACTGCTCAAAAAAATAAAGGGAACACTTTTTAATCAGAGAATAGCATCAAGTCAGTTAAACTCCTGGGATATTGATCTGGTCAGTTAAGTAACAGAGGGGGTTGGTAATCAGTTTCAGCTGCTTTAGTGTTAATGAAATTAACAGCAGGTGCACTAGATGGGCAACAGTGAGACAACCCCCAAAACAGGAATGGTTTTACAGGTGGAGGCCACTGACATTTTTTCCCTACTCATCTTTTCAGACTGTTTTTCACCAGTTTTGCATTTGGCTAGGGTCAGTGTCACTACTGGTAGCATGAGGCAATACCTGGACCCTACAGAGGTTGCGCAGGCAGTCCAGCTCCTTCAGGATGGCTCATCAATACGTGCCATTGCCAGAAGGTTTGCTGTGTCTCCCAGCACAGTCTCAAGAGCATGGAGGAGATTCCAGGAAGACAGACAGCTACTCTAGGAGAGCTGGACAGGGCCGTAGAAGGTCCTTAACCCATCAGCAGGACCGGTATCTGCTCCTTTGTGCGAGGAGGAACATGATGAGCACTGCCAGAACCCTACAAAATGACCTCCAGCAGGCCACTGGTGTGAATGTCCCTGACCAAACAATCAGAAACAGACTTCATGAGGGTGGCCTGAGGGCCCGACGTCTTCTAGTGGGCACTGTGCTCACTGCCCAGCACCAGGGAGCTCGATTGGCATTTCCCATTGAACACCAGAATTGGCAGGTCCGCCACTGGTGCCCTGTGGTTTTCACAAATGAGAGCAGGTTCACCCTGAGCACGTGACAGACAGGAAAGGGTCTGGAGAAGCCGTGGAGAATGTTATGCTGCCTGTAACATCGTTCAGCATGACCGGTTTGGTGGTGGGTCAGTGAGGGTCTGGGGAGGCATATCCATGGAGGGACGCACAGACCTCTGCAGGCTAGACAATGGCACCCTGACTGCCATTAGGTATTGGGATGAAATCCTTGGATCCATTGTCAGACCCTATGCTGGTGCAGTGGGTCCTGGGTTCCTCCTGGTGCACAACAATGCCCGGCCTCATGTGGCGAGAGCATGCAGGCAGTTCCTGGAGGATGAAGGAATGATACCATTGAAGGGCCACCACGCTCACCTGACCTACATCCAATAGAACACCTCTGGGACATTGTGTTTCGGTCCATCTGACATCACCTGGTTGCACCTCAGACTGTCCAGGAGCTCAGTGATGCGCTGGTCCAGATCTGGGAGGAAATACCCCAGGACACCATCCGTCGTCTCAGTAGGAGCATGTCCCGACGTTGTCAGGCATGCATACAAGCACGTGGGGGCCATACAAACTACTGAGAACCATTTTGAGTTGCTGCAATGAAATTTCAGCAAAATTGACAAGCCTGCTGCATCATTTTTTCACTTAAATTTCCGGGGTGTCTTTGAATTCAATCCTCTGTAGGTTGATCATTTTCATTTCCATCAAACAATGTGGCATCCTTTCGTTCATAACACATTACCCAGTCCATATTAGTATAGATATCCAGCATGATATTTTTCCCCATTGAGATCTTATGTGTTTTCAAAGTGTTCCTTTAATTTTTTTGAGCAGTGTATATATATACAGTGCAATGCATAAGTTAATACACCCATGCTAAAGTTGACTAAAAAGAGGAATAAAAAATCATATTTTGGAAATTGAACTTAATGCCTTAATTTAAAAAATTAGGAAAAATCCAACCTTTTAGGACACCAATTTTCTTTGTGAATGAATAATGTATCGTAAATAAATAAATGTTCTTCCTTAAAATACATGGTGCATAAGTGTGTACACCCCTATGTTAAATTCCCATAGAGGCAGGCAGATTTTTATTTTTAAGTATTTTTTTATTTATTAATTTTTAGGATACTATGCATCCTGATAAAGTTCCCTTGGCCTTTGGAATTAAAATAGCCCCACATCATCACATAGCATTCACCATACCTAGAGATTGGCATGGTTTTATTTCAGTTAGCCTAAAAGCTAGTTTGATTTGCATTGAGAGATGATCTTATGGAAAGTACCCCATGCCAATCTCTAGGTATGGTGAATGCTATGTGATGATGTGGGGCTATTTTAATTCCAAAGGCCAAGGGAACTTTATCAGGATGCATAGTATCCTAAAAATTAATAAATAAAAAATACTTAAAAATAAAAATCTGCCTGCCTCTATGGGAATTTAACATAGGGGTGTACACACTTATGCACCATGTATTTTAAGGAAGAACATTTATTTATTTACGATACATTATTCATTCACAAAGAAAATTGGTGTCCTAAAAGGTTGGATTTTTCCTAATTTTTTAAATTAAGGCATTAAGTTCAATTTCCAAAATATGATTTTTTATTCCTCTTTTTAGTCAACTTTAGCATGGGTGTATTAACTTATGCATTGCACTGTATATATATATATATACAGTGAGGAAAATAAGTATTTGAACACCCTGCTATTTTGCAAGTTCTCCCACTTGGAAATCATGGAGGGGTCTGAAATTGTCACCGTAGGTGCATGTCCACTGTGAGAGACATAATCTAAAAAAAAAAATCCAGAAATCACAAGATATGATTTTTTAACTATTTATTTGTATGATACAGCTGCAAATAAGTATTTGAACACCTGTCTATCAGCTAGAATTCTGACCCTCAAAGACCTGTTAGTCTGCCTTTAAAATGTCCACCTCCACTCCATTTATTATCCTAAATTAGATGCACCTGTTTGAGGTCGTTAGCTGCATAAAGACACCTGTCCACCCCATACAATCAGTAAGAATCCAACTACTAACATGGCCAAGACCAAAGAGCTGTCCAAAGACACTAGAGACAAAATTGTACACCTCCACAAGGCTGGAAAGGGCTACGGGGAAATTGCCAAGCAGCTTGGTGAAAAAAGGTCCACTGTTGGAGCAATCATTAGAAAATGGAAGAAGCTAAACATGACTGTCAATCTCCCTCGGACTGGGGCTCCATGCAAGATCTCACCTCGTGGGGTCTCAATGATCCTAAGAAAGGTGAGAAATCAGCCCAGAACTACACGGGAGGAGCTGGTCAATGACCTGAAAAGAGCTGGGACCACCGTTTCCAAGGTTACTGTTGGTAATACACTAAGACGTCATGGTTTGAAATCATGCATGGCACGGAAGGTTCCCCTGCTTAAACCAGCACATGTCAAGGCCCGTCTTAAGTTTGCCAATGACCATTTGGATGATCCAGAGGAGTCATGGGAGAAAGTCATGTGGTCAGATGAGACCAAAATAGAACTTTTTGGTCATAATTCCACTAAGCGTGTTTGGAGGAAGAAGAATGATGAGTACCATCCCAAGAACACCATCCCTACTGTGAAGCATGGGGGTGGTAGCATCATACTTTGGGGGTGTTTTTCTGCACATGGGACAGGGCGACTGCACTGTATTAAGGAGAGGATGACCGGGGCCATGTATTGCGAGATTTTGGGGAACAACCTCCTTCCCTCAGTTAGAGTATTGAAGATGGGTCGAGGCTGGGTCTTCCAACATGACAATGACCCGAAGCACACAGCCAGGATAACCAAGGAGTGTCTCTGTAAGAAGCATATCAAGGTTCTGGCGTGGCCTAGCCAGTCTCCAGACCTAAACCCAATAGAGAATCTTTGGAGGGAGCTCAAACTCCGTGTTTCTCAGCGACAGCCCAGAAACCTGACTGATCTAGAGAAGATCTGTGTGGAGGAGTGGGCCAAAATCCCTCCTGCAGTGTGTGCAAACCTGGTGAAAAACTACAGGAAACGTTTGACCTCTGTAATTGCAAACAAAGGCTACTGTACCAAATATTAACATTGATTTTCTCAGGTGTTCAAATACTTATTTGCAGCTGTATCATACAAATAAATAGTTAAAAAATCATACATTGTGATTTCTGGATTTTTTTTTTTAGATGATGTCTCTCACAGTGGACATGCACCTACGATGACAATTTCAGACCCCTCCATGATTTCTAAGTGGGAGAACTTGCAAAATAGCAGGGTGTTCAAATACTTATTTTCCTCACTATATATATATATATATGTACTGTGTATGTATATATATATATATATATATATATATATATATATATATATATATATATACTGTATATATAGATATATAGGCTAAATAATCATGAACACAATGACGGGGTGAAATGGGCTGTGATGCATGGGGCACCAGGTAAAATCTTGCCTAGGGCAGCAAATTGGTCAGGGCCGGCCCTGGCTGTGAGAGATGCTATACAGTATCACAGAGGACACTTTTTAAAGTGATTTCTTCCTCCTTTTTAAGTTAACTTTTGTACCAATAAAATCTTTGCATTTTTATACTTTTTATTTGTTATACTTTACCCATGTTTCCTGCCTACCATTTATGAAAAGAGAGTCGAACCTGTGTGACCTAATAACACCTCTTTAGAATTAAATTAATACAACTTAAGGTGGTTAAACCAACTGTGTTTGTGGATCAAGGACTTTCTCAGAGACCGCTCATAAACTAGGCACACAAGTCTCCTCAACCCTGACCCTCTTCTACTCCCTCTACACACATGACTGTTTACCCCACTAACACAGTAATCACATTCGCTGATGATACAGCAGTGGTGGGGCGGCTATAGAGATGAGGTATGTAGATTGGTTGAGTGGTGTGCAGATAACTTGTCTCTCAACATCAAGAAGGTGAAGGAGATAATGATAGACTTCAGGTGACACTGGGAGGAGCTTTAGAGATAAGTGGTAGAGAAAGTGCCCAGCTTTAAGTTCCTGGGTGTCCATGTCAGTGAGGACCTCAAGTAGACCGTTATTTGTACCAATTAAAAATTCTGTTTCTCTCAGTTCTAATCTTGGTCCCCTGGCTGTGTAATAAATCGTCTGTGAAGAACTAAGGCGTATTATTTGACAAAGAACTCAAATTTGATAAGCAAACAAATAATGTTGTTAAAATCCTCCTTTTTTAATCTGAACCTTATAGCCAAGGCAAAGACCTTTCTTTCTTTTAATGACCTTGAGAAAGTTATTCACGCCTTTATTTTTACACTACTCGATTATTGAAAACACAGGAGTTAGCCAGACAGTGTTGGCGCGTCTGCAGGCAGTCCAAAATGCGGCCGCTAGGCTATCGACAGGTACACGAAAGCGTGAGCACATTACACCGATTTTGTCTTCACTCTAATGGTTGACAATTCGTTTCCGTTCTGTTATTAAAAATGATAGCCAGCAAGAAGATTTGTGATCCAAATTGTCTGTGCGCTGATTTGCAGCAAAAAGGAGAAACAAAAACAGCTTATGCAGGAGGAAATGGTTGGGGAGACGAGGGGAGCAAGGACTGTGTGTTCTGCAAAGACTGTTGGGGGTAAATAAATAATTTTGCAATGTGCTGCTGTTGCTTCTGGTCAAGCACATGTTTGTACTTTGTTTCTGTTTGATATAATTGTAACTGTAATCGCCGATGTAGTTTTCAGTCAGAACACATTCACACAGCAGGATTTTGAATCGCCGACAGCTCCAGATAATTAGCATGCGAAATATCTCATGGATATTTTCTCAGATCGAGTCTTCGATAATTCACACTGAGTGATTGTTACTCACGTGAACAAGCACCGATTTGCCTATGATTTTGGGCATTTGTCAGAGATCTCATAAATACTGTCAACGAACGAAAATCGGGCCTAAAATTGTTCAGTGTGAACTCGGCATTAGGGGTTGAACGCGCCTTCTCGATCGCTGCCCTGAAACTGCAATTTGTTACCCGTTCACATCAGATTGGCTCAGACTATTTCGAGTTTTAAATTATTGTTAAAAACTGATCTATTAACTCAAGATTTTAATTCCTCTGGGTGTTGAGTCATATTTTTGAGACGGCCCTGCTCTCGTTAATTGAAGCTCTGAGACTGGCAAGAGCAGCTTCCAAATCCTCAGTTCTCATCCTGCTGGATCTGCTGCCTTTGACACATTTAATCACCAGATCCTCCTGTCAATCCTAAAGATGAAGGGCATCTCGGGAACCACACTCCAATGGTTCAAGTCTTACCTCTCAGGTAGGTCCTTTAGGGTGTCGTGGAGGGGTGAGGTGTCTAAGACACAACATCTAGTTACTGGAGTGCCTCAGGGCTCAGTGCTGGGACCGCTTCTCTTCTCCATCTACATGACATCACTAGGATCTGTGATTCAGAAACATGGCTTTTCCTATCACTGCTACGCTGATGACACACAACTCTACCTCTTACGGTAGCTGATCGCATCTCAGCCTGCCTGACAGACATTTCTGGCTGGATGAAAGAATCTTCTATTCTATATCTATTTATGAAAAAAATAAAAAGTACATATACTGCGTTAGATTAAACTGGGAAGGGTCATAACACTTGCATTGTGTTGTCCTGTTGTTAGTTTAACTGCTTCTATTGTTCTCCTTTGTAAGTCACTTTGGATGAAAGCATCTGCTAAATGAATAAATGTAAATGTAATTTTTTCTGTTGTTGTTTCATGCCATTTTGTGTTGTCTTTGTATTTTGATATTACATTTATTATCTCTGTACTGCACATGTGGGCAACGGTAGTTGCAATAAACTGTTCTATATAAATACAATAAAGAAATACAATAAAGAAAGAAAAGTTAACACTGCTGCCCTGGTTAAAAAGGTCCAGCAGAGACTTTACTTCCCCAGAACTGAGGAAGGCCCATCTCTCTGCCTGACTGCATGGTAGAAAGCACATATTGCATTACAGTCTGGTATGGAAACTGTTCAAGGGTTGAAAGAGCTGCACTGCAGAGATCATCGACTTCCACTGCCCCCCCTTGAGGACATTTACAGGCTTCGCTGTCACAGAAGAGCCTGTACCATCATTAAGGATAGTACTGACCCCTTTCATGATCCGTTTGCACTACTGCCATCTGGAGATATGTTAATCTTTTTTTTAATTTCTCCATATTTTTATATATTATTGTTTTTTATGTGTGTGGAATGTGGACAAATACAGTTTTTTTTTTACAGCTGGTATCTTCCCGAAATAAGACTTTAGACTGCACCTGAATATGCATGCTTCCCTATAGTGGGTGAAAACAACAGTATGTCCAAAATCACAGTATTCATAAACCAGTCGTCAAAATGTCCCCGGATGACCTACATCTTCGGGCCAGATTCTGAAGTGTGCATGTGATGGACTCTTTACTATCCCATCGCTGTGTCCGAAATCACATACTGTCACAGATGCTACTACATTTGAGTACGTTCTATAAGGTATAAATGTAATCTGGACTACATTCACCATGTTGACATTGCCAATTTGATGGTTTTAGTGTTGTGGACAATAATTATATTGTTTGCCAAGTAATAAAATGAAAAAAATAAAGATTGTTAATTTTATGTTTTGTGAGGTAAGTTGTAATAATGCTTTGTTTTAGTACATATACTTAAAATTATAATATAATATTGTGTGTACTCTGTACCGTTACCGGATGCTCATCTGTAGCAAACGAATATGGGAAAAACCTCTAAAGAAAAAAACATTGCAATGGCTACTTGTCCTGATAGTTACTTCGGTTATTGGAACCAAAAGTTGGGGTTTGAGTACACAGACCCGGGAAACTTGCTTGACCTGCATTCTGGGATATCCACCAGAGGCTGGACTCGAGTTAAAACACTGAATCAGTCCTGTTTTAGCACTGACTCCATGTACTTATCTTATGCTTTTAACAGAGCTGAAATCGTTTTGCACCTGGATCGCTCCCTTAAAATAGAGTATTGCCTAAACACTTAAACTGTTTAGCCACTTATTAAACTGAAGCCTTCGGAGAAGCAGCATGAAAACAAGTAGGCATAAGCCATCTTTATTATCATTCACTTGCCTCTAGCAGAACAAAATACAATAGATCTGAAAAAAGGAGTTGAATCTGGACCTGACCCCAGTTCTAGAAGAGCCCTGGAGTGAAAACTGAACACAAGGAAAAGCATATGGACGCCTTCATGCATTACACACTGATTCTGCTCGATCACACCATGTGCTGCATCAGTTTAGACATGATGTACGCCGCTGGACTAGCACAGCAATAACAGACACAGTCCAGATCTGCCAGTAAGTTCATGATTTCAGAGGAGGAGTTTGAGATGTTCAGAGTCTGGCCAGGCTCTTCTCCAGCGCGTCGATGCCAGCGATGTCTCCGTCTTCTGCTTTGCTCCCTCGAGCGCTGCACTCGATGAACTCCACGCGGCCCGGCAGCTGAGAGAACTCGAAGTCTTTGCCTCTCTTGCCCAGATACACTGAGCCCCCGACCGACCCGTCCTGAGAGGAGAGCGCAGCGGATCGCGTCATCCTCAGCGTGTTCCTGTGGAGGACACACAATCAGGCCACCAGCAACACATCTGACCCCGTCAACCCTGAACACGGACTAATGCCTGGTTCAGATAGTCACTGTGTCAGATTACACGATTTTGACTCCTAAAAATCTTGTCATGTCGTGGACAAGAAACATGTCAGACTACACGTTGTTTTCCGACCAGTCATCGCGAGCCGTTTCACACACTCATTCACTGGCACATACACACGCTCACTCACATAGCTACACGCACTCACTCACACACACACCTGACACACACTCACTCGCACATACACACTCACTCACATACACGCACTCTCTCTCTCTCTCTCACACACACACACTCGCTCACACATGCTCTCTCTCTCACACTCTCTCGCGCGCACACACAGGCACACACTCACTCGCGAACACACACTCTCACTCACTCGCGAACACACACTCTCACTCACTCACTCTCCCTCACTCACTCACTTGTGCGCCGTCATCGTGGAGGACCGTTAAAAAATTAAACATGCTAGTCTTTTTGTCGTGATGTCGTGAAGCATCGCAGACGCGACGCAGGTTGTCGCCCACTATGACACACTATACGAGATGAAACGATCGAATCTTGCGTCCCGACGCCCGTTGTCGTTTGCGAATCCCCACGACACCCTACGTCAAACGGATCGTGCCAAAATCGGGCTAAAATCGTGTAATCTGAACCAGGCATAAATCTGTTAGCTCATGGAGTTTTCCCTCCACTGGCTATAATGATTCATTCCAATTCACACACTAGTGTTTGAAGTGCCACATTGGACACGTTCTTTACAGGACACTTCACATTTATTTTCATCTTACGGACCCTAACATTTCACACTATCATAACAGAGCCAGAGATAAGCAGATACTCACAGCTCCTTCTCCAGCTGCTGCTGGATTAATCTGGCTGATTTCGCCATGGAGATATCTGCAGAAAAAAAGAAAGAAAACAATCATGTACTCCACACTTCTGAAATCCATTCATACATTTCACACATTTTCATTATAAAATACAATAGGCATTATTTTCCTTCCACATAATGGCTGTTGACAGCACCAGTGACCTTGTTTGTTGCAGGCCACCACGAGCGCGGGGCTGTTTTTGGCCACGGTGCCGTCGGTGAGGATGGAGTAGAGGAACTCGGCCACATCTCTGACGTCCTTCTGGAAGACGCTGCTGTCCACCACAAACACCACGGCTCTGAAACATCCATCAAAGAGCCTTCAGACACTGGGATAAAGCACCGCTACAGTAGATGATCACACACACCATTGAACAACCATTCACGCCGATCGAGAGATCGAGAGCCTCGAAAGGCCCTTTCACACAGTGGTGTGGGACTGAATGATGGGATGACTATGATGAAATCACATGGTGGGTCAGTTGATTGTAAAGACCTATATATATCCCTTCATCAGATGTGTCCACCATTTGCCCGAGGAAGACCCAGCAGGGTCGAAACGTTGCCTTCATATTAAATATGGGAGTTTAAAGCAGTGTTGCGGACTTTAGTAAGTTCCTCTTGTCCTGCACCTGCCAGAAGGTGGGATGTGCACACAATTACTTTATTAAAAAAATAATTAAGTAACTGTACACAAAATATTGATTCAACTTAATTTTAATATTTTATTAGCTCACCAAACGCAAAACTTCCACGCACAAAAAAACATTCCTAGCAAGTGTATAGTGTCATTATCTGGGAATAATGTACTGCTAGATGGAGTGAGCGATCGACCAATCAGAATCAAGTATTCCACAGAGCCGTGTAATAATGCTCATCTTCATCTTCATCACTCACCGAGCCACGGCCTTGTACTTCTCCACAATCTGAACTCTTAAACTTTCATGACCAGGAACATCTATAAGAGTCCAACTGCTGCCCTGCAATATCAAAAACACAGTTAAACTATTGTACTCATCTCCTATGAGTACGACATCACATACGTATAAAGCTTTATACATTAAAGGGGACCTATTATGCCCATTTTCACAAGATGTAAAATAAGTCTCTGATGTCCCCAGAGTGTATATGTGAAGTTTTAGCTCAAAATACCCAACAGAATTTTATTTACAGCACGTTTAAATCATCATTTTTTTTGGGTCTGTGAAAAACGCACTGTTTTAGTGCTTCTCCTTTAAATGCTAATGAGCTGCTGGTTCACGTCACAGGGGGCGGAGCCTAAGCAGCCGCGATCAGAGCCAGAACAGGGAAGATGATAATAATACAACAGACAGTCACAGTAATGGTGTTCATTTCGACCATAAAAATGCCTACAGAGTCAGAGAATATATGCTGTATGGAGTTGGAACAGGTATAGTTTAGTTTAATTACGATTATAACCTATTTGGCATTGCTATACACTATTAATGCAAGCCTGCTGTAGGACTCCATCTGACGATCTAATTGTCTGAATGATGACACAAAATATACTGATGAGTTTAATAAAGTTTACTGTATGTCACACAAAAGATGAAGCATCAGTTTTTCTTCAGAAAATCACTGTTAGAGCTGAGTAAACAGTATAAGAAGTGCATAAGTAACTTACATACATTTCTGTAGAGTTGAGGAAGCATTTTCTTTGAAAACAAAATGAATCCACCTCGTCTTCACTGGCTGGCAGATTTCAAGAGTAAATAGAGAGAGCTATGTGAATGAAAACATCCAGCTACAACACCTTCAACGCTTGGGAGATGCTTCGACGCTTCTCGTGAGTGCATTGCTGCAGCAATGGCTGATGTGTAAACTCGCAGTGAACTCGATCAGGGCGGGTCTAAGTTATAACGGCGGTGTCAGTCAAAACTCGTGGGCGGGGCCTGTGGCTTTAGTGATGTCACTAAAGCCACATTCTGAAAACGGGTCGTTTGGAGAGACTGCTTATGATTTATGGGGATTAAAAAAAAAGGAGTGAGTGGATTTTTATCACTGTAGGGTGGTTGTGTACACACACTGCCAACACACATTTATGTGCAAACACCATACAAAAGTGAATTTTGCATAATAGGTCCCCTTTAAATCATAACTTACTCGGTCGTTCTTGCTCTTGTATGTGGCGCTGCTCTCTGTGATGGACGTCTGAGTTCTTGCAAACTTCCCTAGTAGCAACTGGAAAAACACAGAGAATCATTTCCAAGCAGATGTTTGTGTTGTGGACGGATGTATGATGAGTGTTACTCACTCGAGTGAACAGAAGAGTTTTCCCGGAGTCACACAGTCCCAGCAGCAGCACGGCGTTCCTCGCTTTACTGGAGCCCCAAAAATTCCCGAAGAAAACTGAAATGATGAATACCCATCAGCTCAAGCCGTGGATCAGTCAGCTCTGGTGGCCTGTATTTGCTTTTATACTTCATGCTGGAAATGACTATTGTACGGAAGCTTGTTTCTGCCACAGAATAAAACATTTAAAAAGAGAATTTTTATCTCACAATTCTGAGTTTATTTCTCTGAATCGCAAGATATAGTCAGAATTGCATGATATAAAGTCGTAATTGCATGTGTAGTTAAATTCTGACTTTATAACGCAATTCAGACTAAAATTCTCGTAATTCTGACTTCAGGCTATATCTCGCAATTCTGACTTTATAACACACAATTGCGTGATATAAAGTCAGAGTTGCGAGATATAAACATGCAATTCTGAGAAAAAGTCAGAATTGCGAGTTTATTTCTCACAATTGTGAGTTTATATCTCAAAATTCTGACTTTATATCTCACAATTCTGACTTTATATCACGCAATTCTGACTTTATATCACACAATTCTGAATTGCAGAATGAAAACTCGCAATTGTGTTTTATTCTGTGGCAGAAACAAGCTTCCACACTATTGTGATGTTCATTGGGCCTCATTCACCAACCGTTCTTACGAAGAAATGTGTTCTTAAACCCCACTTATGTAGCCTAGAAATCTAGATGCACCCTAGCGGCAGCAAAATGTATTTTGCAGCCAGGGTAGTCTAGCAACTCTTCATTGACTTTCGAGCTGCAAAAACCTAAATTGGGTCAGGCCAATCATGTTGTGTATAGAGTAGGCGGGGCGGGCTTAACATAATGACGACAGAGTTGTGACGGTTTCCTGCCACTTGAAAACAAAGAATGGCGGCTGGAGAACATCTTTCGAATCGGCTTTGTCCGCGACTCTGGAGGACTTGGAGTTAGGTTTTTCTTTGAGAAAAGAGCATAGAACGGCACTTAAGTCATTCTTAAAAAAGGAAGATGTGTTCGTCGTTTTGCCAGCCAGAATTAAAAGTTGAATCTATCAACTAACGTTAGCTCCGCTGTTGGGAAAACGCTCTGGTTGGTTGAAGCGCTGTCCTATTGCGTGCAGAGGGAATTTGAAAGACAGCCGTTTATCCCGGCCCTCGGATTGAGCCGTGTCTATGGTGAGATGCTAACATCTTGATGTAGGTCTGGCTTGCCAGGCTACCACTTACGCACTTTTTACGAAGATTCAGACATTCACTAATGTTTTCTTATCTTGGATTTGTTCTTAGCTAAGAGCACGCACACTCAAGAACGCTCTTACACACATTTGAGTGATGACAGTTTGCTCCAAATAATTGGTTACTGCATTTTATTTAATTCTACAGTCGTTTACAATGATAGTATTTTACTGTAATGCATTTCTGATCATTTGTTGAAAAAAAAAAAAAAAAAACTATCATAGTATGCAAAGAAACAATAACACTGCAATTTACATCAGCAATTAAGCTGATTAAATCAAATATTATGCCTCGTTTGGCATTTCCCTGTTGCGGTAGAATTTCTATTTCAGAATTGCTGAAGGTGTTTTTTGGTTTGGCGATGGGTGGACCACCACATTCTCCATCTTCTCTTGCACAAGGCCCTGAAGTGTCATCCTTATAAGGGATGTTTTCTTATGCTAATTAGGAACAACTGGCACACGCTTTCAATTACGAAGACGTGGGATTCATCAATCCTAAGAACACAGGTGCGAACTGTTGTTTAAGAGCATGTCACGAATCCGACGTAGATTTTCTTAAGACGTTTATTAAGTACAAAGTTAAGAAAATTCTTAGGAAGATATTGGTGAATGAGGCCCACTGTTAGTAATGTGACTGGCATTTAAAAGAAAGCCCCGCCCACTGACAGCATCATCAGCATCATCATCATCACCTTCCACAGGATCCTCATGTTAGCAAATCAAGCGCCTGTGTTGGTGTGTTTTCAGGAACACACTGCTCTCTGCAGGTGTGTAGTTTCATCATGCTGTTCTGGTTACTTCTCATGTAACCCCACACTGACTGAACATGATCAAACCATCTGGAAAACTCCATATTCATACACAATCTCACTGGTTTATGGTTATTTGAACTGTCCTAAATCCAATAAATGTGTGAAACATCTAATGTGCTAGTGCAAAAAGACACAAGGGAGGGTGCTGAAATAATAATAATGAATATTAATAATGTCTGACTTGGCTCTCCTGCTTACCGACAGTGAGGATCACGAGCGCTAGAGCCACACAGATCCCGATGAGGAACACCACCTCTTCCTTCTGGATCTCCTTGAGGAAGCTCTCCAGAAGCGGCTCCGCGGAGAAATCCTCTAAATCCGGATGAATCTTCTCGTCCATGATGTTTGTGCACACATGGGAAGCGAACAGAAGACAGCGGAAGTGAATGACACGTGTACTAACTTTAGCGAGCTCAGCTGCTGAGAAATAACTACTATGGCGACGGCTTTCCTCATGAATATTAATAAGTATACGCTAAACAAAAAAAAAAAAGACACTTTGCAAGTTTCTAACATTCTGCACAAGAAAATATATTCTTCTGAACTAGTTATTGGATAAAGCCTCTTCGATGGCACAATGTTATACTTAAATATGTATCTTTAGATTTCTTAACCCGTGCTTCTTATCAAATATGCCATGTTTCACAGGAGGTGGGATCCAGTCTTGATATGGGTTTAAATATATCCTCTATTCTTAGAGGGATGTTTAATGAGGTTTAAATATGTAAGGTATATTCAAGTGTAAATATGGAAGGCATATTGTTTGTAAAATCATTGAATTTTCTTTTTAATTTTAATTTTAATTTTCTTTCTGTCACCTTTTTTTCAGATTGATTTATTGGAGTATTGAGCCATTATATATGTGTGTGTGTATATATATATATATATATATATATATATATATATATATATATAATTCCTCTGTGTTGTTCTCTTGTTCGATTTTAGGTTATGTTTGTAATGCTTTAAAATGAATAAACACGTTTAAAATAATAATAATAATAATAAATAAGCATACGCTGCCGTGATTGGCCAATCTGCCCGGATTGTCTAATTAATATTAATGAGCTGATCCTTTACCATAGTAGCCTTCATTCACCAGTTTTTGGAGTAGCGTGAAATGTGTTCAAATAATTTGTCAATTACAAAATAGATAAATGATCACCTAATTGTGTACTTTTAATTGAATATCTATTAGTATTATTATTATACTAGTATTTTATTAGTAGTATTATTTAGGTAGGAGATTGTGATTCATGACAAATGTTACTTTTCTCAGCGTTTAGCAGGATGAGCCAATCACAGTTGTTTGAGTCGCCGCGCGCGTCCCGCAGAAACAGCCGTGCGTGCGCGTGCCACTTGTGCGTGCCGCGTGTCATCATGTTGTGATGTGTCATCATGTTGTGATGTGGTGAAGATGCCAAGATGGCGGCCAGCAGCGCAGCATCGTCGATGTGTCAGTTCTGGAAGCGCTTCGACTTGCAGCAGCTGCAGGTCAGTGGATCTCGAGCCCTGTTACACGTTCATCTTCATGTGTGATCGGCTGCTGATCTGTTATCGATCATCATTCATCGATCAGCGGCTGGGATGTAAACAACATCCTCAAAAGTAGTACTCACTTAGAGAAACATGAACAGATATCAACGTTCCTTTAATGCTGGACTTAACAGTGTTTTTAACAGTGTGACTCATTTGGTCTAAAGATGCTGTCTGTTCTGTTGTCACATCTCAGTATTTTACCAGGCCAGATTAATAACCAATAGTTCTTCTGACTGAGATAAAAGTCAGTCACACACGGAACTATAATTTAGTCATATTTAAATTCAGTTTCACTCCTAACACACTTGCAGTATATGTGTGTACGTGGTAGTTGGTCCACTTAGAATGATCAAAAATAAAACTTTTATTCAAAGTGTGCTTGGATTATATATGGTATGTAAATCATAGGCAGGTGTGTTGTGTGTTTTGAAGCTGCAGTGTTGGCAGTAACGTTACACATTACAAGTAACGTGAGTTATGTAATCAGATTACTTCTCCAGGTAACTTTTAAATTTACAACAAAAATCAAGTAACGGAGGCTACTTTGTTTTCCTATGTTGTGACTGACAGCTCTTCTGTCTCCATGTTGAGGGATATCTTGAGATGAATACATGATAGTTATTGTAGTTCTAGAATAAATGTGATAAGGCATTTACTTATCTCACTTGCTCTAAAACAGTTTCAGTATTACTTTATTCAGTATTACTCAGTACAAATAAAAACCTGTTTTCAACAGCAAACCTGAAATAATTAGTCTAAATATTAGAGCTGAATGATTCTGGATAAATTGAGAATCACATTGTTATTTACTAGAGGTTCTGACAAATGGAAATTGCTTCAGATTATTAAAAAAAAAGTTTAATAAATCAAAAAAATCGGTTTGAATGAATGATTCAATGACTCGCGCTTAAAGACTTCACTTATTTAATTTCTGGATGAATCAGTATTTTTGAACAAATCTCTTGAATGAATGATTCAATGACAAACATATTTTTTAACAGTCACTTGTGTAACTATGTCGTCAATACAATCATTATTTGAAGCGCCAAGTTACTTTCAAAAGATGATTTGCTCTATTTTGGCCGCTGCCATAGACATCAGTGTTTATATCTGATCTATAAATGTTTATCTCAGTACTTCTGCGTGATTTTTTTTGTCAAGCCTAATAGACATGGCTGAATCGCTGTCATGTCGGAATTAGATCGCATGGGTGTTCGAATCAAGGTCGTGATCTTTTAACAATTAATCATACGGTTCTATTAAATATCTTAAATACATATGTATGACTTTATGTATTTAATCTCACTTTTTTAAACAATGTCTTTGCTGCTGACCTTGAATGATCCAGTTTTACCATACTAAATAAGCATTTTAACACTCAACTAGAAGCTCTCGAACTGGCAAACCAAAAACACGAGCATCGCAAAATGTGGACTCTAATCGATAAAATCTCAGATAAGCCGCAAAATGCTGCTGCAAGCAAAGTCCGAATGCTCGATGGCTCTCAACCAAACTCGAAGACCGAGCTCATCAGTGATTGGGGCAAGTACTTCTGCAAACTCTTCAACAACAAGAGTGCGAAGGTGGAAACAGCCAACTTTCCAGAACCAAGCCCAGACATCGTTATTTCAATAACGATTCCAACGCGAGAGGAAGTGGTGAAAGCGATTGAACAGCTTAAGCGGAACAAGTCACCAGGACCCGATTATGCAATGACGGCAGAAGTCCTGAAAGACGGCGGCAAATTCATAGTAAATGAATTGCACAAACTCTGCGAGCTCGTTTTTAAGCATTGCTGTGCACCGAAACAATGGACGTCGAGCCTGATCATCCCACTGCCAAAGAAGGGCAACCTGCAGCTGATGAAAAACTTCAGAGGAATCAGCTTGACGTCCATCGCAGCAAAAATGTATAATCGCATTCTCCTCAACCGCATCCAGAATCCCATCGACAAGCTGCTCAGAAACAACCAGGCAGGCTTCAGGAGCGGGCGCAGCTGCGCACAGCAGATCCACATCCTGCGAAGAGTCATCGAAGGAGCAAGAGAACAATTACTACCCTTGTACATCACTTTCGTCGATTTCAAGAAGGCATTTGACTCGATAGACAGACCTATGATGTTCGCAATCCTGCGACACTACGGCATCCCACAAAAGATCGTTGATGCTGTCCGAGTCTTGTACGACGAATCGACGAGCCAGGTGTATTTGGAGGGCCAGCTCTCAGAGCCTTTCGCTGTCACAACTGGAGTATTACAAGGCGATGTTCTAGCTCCGTTACTATTCATCGTAGTAATAGACTACGTCTCCAGGCAATCTGCTGGAAGCTTTTGATACCTTACACACAAAGGTCCTCCGCCCAGGAGTAATACGAGACCGCAACGTGGTACAGCAATAGCCAAAGAATCTAGAACCGAACGCAAGCTTAACGATTTAGCATTTGCCGACGATATTTCACTCCTGGAAAATGATCTCAGCAGGGCACAACAACAGCTCACCCAGCTACAACAAAAAGCTGGTGCAGTCGGACTAGAATTAAATGAGGAGAAGACTGTCCAAGTCCAAATGAATGCTTCCAGCGACAATGAACAACATCTACCAATTAACGGAAAGGACATTGAAATCGTAGACGAATTCAAGTATCTTGGATCCTACATCATATCGACGGAGAAAGATGTCAAAAATCGTATCTCTCTTGCATGGGTGGCCTTTACTAAGTTAAAGAAGCTGCTCACCGCTCCACCACCCGAGCCAAATATAGAATTCAGGACTCGGCTCTTTAATGTAACTTGTGTATCTGTGTTGCTTTATGGCTGTGAGACATGGGTTCTAACAAAGGCTCTAGAGGAAGAACTGGATGTGTTTGCGAGAAAGTGCTACCGAACCATGCTGGGAATTAGTCAAGCAGACGCCCATATGACAAACGAGGAACTCTACAGACTGACTAAACAACATCCAGTCAGCGCCACTGTCTTCGCATGGAAGAAAATGAACCAGCTCACATCTACGCCATCTATCACTCAGAAGTCAGTGATAAGAACAAGCGAGGAGCACCTCGCCTAACCTTCAGACACAAAATCCGAAGCTACATCGACGAGTACAACAAAAAACAAAAAGTCCGGAATCAAATAGCTCTCCCCGTAGCGAAGAGCAGTCAGTCACTCACCCATGTCGAAAGGGAAGAGGAAACAAAAGTGATCATCAGCATCGCCAAGAATAGAGAATTGTGGAAACGTATTGTCGAGCTCCATACCAGGGGACCCGACCGATGATGATGATGATGATGAAATAAGCAAAAATGACTTTAGTTAAACATCACATTTGCATTTCATTTTTGTTTTTTAATTGCTGAGATAAGAGTGTTGAAGTTTCCTCTCCTGCGTGCTGCGTTTCTGTGATCCAGAAAGGTTTGTTTGAGTGGCGCCCTCTACTGTACAGGAGTGACTCTGCGTTTGCTTCGTTGTAATCTGCTTCATTTCATTCACTTTTGCTGTGAAAGGGCCTTTACATTTGCCAGAAAGAGAACTTTTGTTTTTGTTATTAAAAAACCAGACCAGGTTTTTTACCCATTTTTTTACATTCCATAAAAAGCAACAAAGTAACGCAACAATTACTAAGCCTACATTACAGAAACCACCTGTTAGTCAGTGAGATGTGTGACTGGATGCGACTGTAATCACGTGTGTTTTGCTGTGTTTCAGCGAGAGCTGGACGGCAGCGCCACACTCCTGGCCAGCCGACAGGACGACAGCGAGCAGTCCAGGAAGAAGCTCATCGAGCAGAGCCGCGAGTTCAAGAAGAACACGCCAGAGGTGTGCATGTGACGCAGTCATTCAGCCGTCTGTCGCCAGACGAGATATTCACAGACCTTTCCCACGTCACGTTTAGCCGAACACTAGGAACTGCTGTCCCTGTAATCAATCATTGTTTGTATCCCTTAAAGCTCATCTTTGATCACCAAAATTACGTTTAAACTTTTTTCCTTGAAAAAAATGTCTTCATGCTAGAGGTCTACACGGAGCACCCGAGACCCGAGACCCGGGATCCGTAAATATCTTGAATGTAACTCGACACCTTTGCCTCATTTAGTATATGCGGTTCTATGAATATGCAAATGAGCCCGACGAAGTGTCGACTTATGAATTTACACATGGTTTGTCTTAAAGCATATTAAAAAATAGGGCTGGGACAATAAATCGATAAAACTAGCCTAGAGCGCCATACAGTAGTTCAACTAGCGCTCATCTGTAAATGCAGTGGGCAATATAGAGGTCAGCAGAGGGATTGAGGTCACACACACACACACACACACACACACACCTAGGCCTAGTGCTCGCTCAACAGGAATATGGACATCTTGGGCTATTTGTGTGGTGTAAAAGCAAACGTGAGTGTTTGTGTGTGAAATGCAGGCCTAGCTCTTGTTGAAGTGTTTGGTACTGAAGCTTCTTCTTCTTCGTGTGTGTGTGTGTGTGTGTGTGTGTGTGTGTGCCGCAGGATCTGAGGAAGCTGGTGTCTCCGCTGCTGAAGAGCTTCCAGGCCGAGGTGAGCGTCGTCACGTCATGAGTGTGTGTGTGCGATGCTGTCTGTGTGTGTGTTAGACACGCGTGTTCCCTCTCTCTGTCTCCTCCAGGTCGATGCGCTGAGTAAGAGGAGTAAGGAGTCGGAGACGGCCTTCCTGAACGTCTACAAGCGGCTGATCGATGTGCCGGGTACGTCTGATCAAAACACCCCTATCTCAGATATCCCCTTCATAATGCAGTCACAGTTAAAGTACTGTAGTAGCTGCTGTTTATCAACAGGAAAGACATTCAGAATAAGAGTCCCGGTGTGTGTCGGGCTGGTTCATGAGCAGAAGAGTAAATCCTTCTTCTCTGGTCATCATGAAAGTGTTTTAGTGACACAATAAACTGTGTCTGGCATGTTATTCAACACACACTCTTTTCTCTCTGGGCCGCCCTATCGTGTGAGGAAAAAACTAAAAACTGTGTGTGTGTCTCTCTCTCTCTCTGTCTGTGTGTGTGTGTGTCTGTGTCTCTCTCTCTGTGTCTGTGTCTCTCTCTCTGTGTCTGTGTCTCTCTCTCTGTGTCCATGTGTGTGTGTCTGTGTCTCTCTCTGTGTCCGGGTGTGTGTGTGTGTAGACCCGGTGCCGGTGTTGGAGCTGTCTCAGCAGCTGCATCTGAAGGTTCAGAGGATGCATGACATCGACACGGAGAACCAGAAGCTGCGCGAGACACTCGAGGAATACAACAAAGAGTTCGCTGAGGTCAAGAACCAGGGTGAGACACACACACACACACACACACACACACACACACACACCACTGAAGACAGCCTGTCGTCGGCCACTGACGGCTCGTGTTCGGCTGAGTATCGCTATCAGGCCTGATACTGCACTCATTACAGTGTAAAGACATGAAAGGAGGGACAGTTCACACAAACATGAAGATCATTCACTCACTCTCATGTTGTTCCAAACCTGTGTGAGTTTCTGAACACATAGGAAGATATTTAGAAGAATTTAAGTATTTTTTCATACTATGGAAGTCACGGTGCCTCATCAACTGTTTGATTTCTGACATTCTTCAAAATATCTTCCTTTGTGTTCAGAAACTCACACAGGTTTGGAACAACATGAGAGTGAGTGA